>NC_053037.3:467574216-467877246 GCF_002575655.3 Aegilops tauschii subsp. strangulata | reverse complement strand
ATACGCACTAACCAACTACGTGGGAAAGATATGGGCACTCGACGTCGTGGTATCAGTCGAAGCCTTTGTGACGTCAGCGACTGAGCGGCGCGCCGGATTGGTCCGCGTAATGCATCTTCCTTTGAAATGGAGGTTGCTAGGTCTGCTTCCGGCCACCCTCGCAACATGCAGGTGTGCAATGGGCGATGAGCCCAGACCCCTGCGCCATAGGATTTAGACCGGCGTGCTGACCTCTCTGTTGTGCCTAGGTGGGGCTGCGACGTGTTGATCTTCCGCGGCCGGGCATGACCCAGAAAAGTGTGTCCGGCCAAATGGGATCGAGTGTGTTGGGTAATGTGGTGCACCCCTGTAGGGAAGTTTATCTATTCGAATAGTCGTGTCCCTCGGTAAAAGGACGACCCGGAGTTGTACCTTGACCTTATGACAACTAGAACCGGATACTTAATAAAGCACACCCTTCCAAGTGCCAGATACAACCCGGTGGTCGCTCTCTAATAGGGCGACGAGGACAGGATCGCCGGGTAGGAGTATGCTATACGATGCTACTTGGTGAACTTCAATCTACTCGCTTCTACATGCTGCAAGATGGAGACTGCCAGAAGCGTAGTCTTCGACAGGACTAGCTATCCCCCTCTTATTCTGGCATTCTGCAGTTCAGTCCACCGATATAGCCCCTTTACACATATATCCATGCATATGTAGTGTAGATCCTTGCTTGCGAGTACTTTGGATGAGTACTCACGGTTGCTTTTCTCCCTCTTTCCCCCCTTTCCTTTCTTCCTGGTTGTCACAACCAGATGCTGGAGCCCAGGAGCCAGACGCCACCGTCGACGACGACTCCTACTACACCGGAGGTGCCTACTACTACGTGCAAGCCGCTGGCGACGACCAGGAGTAGTTTAGGAGGATCCCAGGCAGGAGGCATGCGCCTCTTTCGATCTGTATCCCAGTTTGTGCTAGCCTTCTTAAGGCAAACTTGTTTAACTTATGTTTGTACTCAGATATTGTTGCTTCCGCTGACTCGTCTATGATCGAGCACTGTATTCGAGCCCTCGAGGCCCCTGGCTTCTGTTATGATGCTTGTATGACTTATTTTATTTTTAGAGTTGTGTTGTGATATCTTCTCGTGAGTCCCTGATCTTGATTGTACACGTTTGTGTGTATGATTAGTGTACGATTGAATCGGGGGCGTCACAAGTTGGTATCAGAGCCGACTGCCTGTAGGAATCCCCCTTCCACACTCCTTGGCCGAAGTCGAGTCTAGTCATTGCAAAACTTTTACTAACATGGCTGTGTGGCTTATGGGCCCACGTCGCCATTGGGTGGTATTAGGATCTTTTACTCCTCGACCTTTACTCTGGGACTCTGAACTCTCTTCTATTTGGGTTAAAATGAATTTACTAACTCTGACTCTAGGTTCTCGTAACTACTTTCACCTGGAGAGCCCCTTATTGCAGATGATCGCCGGCTGCACCAGAAGATTCCTAAGATACTCTAGGATGTTCTCTCGATACTTTGTGCCATTGCTTTTGCAATTCCCTTTCATCGATAAAACCCCTATGGATAACTACGTACACTTGCCATTCATACAATCATTCCTCGTTGATCTTCTTATTACAAGATACCCCGAAATTTTCTCTATGGTTCCAAGAATACTTTGTGCCTACTACCATGCAGTTCTTTGCCACCTGAATACCCCTACAGATAATTTCTCGCACTTATCGAGTATCCGCTCATCCCAGTTGATTCATGTATTTCACAAAGGTCTTCGAAATACTATTCGATCTTCCGAAAATCCTCAACAGCTTATTGCTCTTGAATTCTTGCTTGCTTGCATTATGGTTAATCCCATAAGTATAGTAATCTTATTGGCATCCTTTGCCACTATCATTTTGAGCCCATTGATTCAATAAGTGTGAATGCTCGCAATCCTCAACCAGATCCTAGAATTCATCCTTCCGGCTCAGACGTCATTTTAAACATGAGCTGGATCTTGACCAATCAACTTTCCATCGATGGTACACCTAAGCCTAGTCCACTTATCCATTCTTAATCAGAGTGTTTGCTTCTGATCCCTTGAATTGGAAATCATAATTCCTTTGCATTTGAGCCTTGAACTAGTCAGTTGCTTCTGTAATCCAATGCTTTCATGTTGTTTCTTCATCTGGTTGTGTGCCAATGCTCACATCAGCTCTGCTATGGACCGTTGGATCCTTTGTTAAGATATCATCCGACAGTGTCCTTCATATACAAAAACCTTGAGGAGTTCTTTCCTGGATACATAATTCCTTTGGTAAATTGAATCCTCTGCTTTGACAACCATGCTCTACTTTTGAGCTTGTGTTAATTACTCCTAAAAATTTGTGGTATATGTTCCTAAGATGCCTCGTTGGGTTGAACCAATGCCTTAACTAATCTATGTGAGCCCGAAAGATTTCACGGGCCATACTCATCTAGTATTTCACCAGGTAAAACTTTCAACACTAATGCCATTATCAAAACGAGAAGTGAATGTAAGGTTCTGCTTTGGAGAAGTGGGAGTCGACCTTGAACTTTGTGTTCATGCCCATGGACCCGATGTGGAATCTATCATGGAAGCTTCTTGTATTAATAATGGTCCCCTTGTTATAAGTTCATCTTGTATCTATGTTGGTCCTTTGCAACCGTGGTTCCGACCATGATTGATCATCTTTGATCCTTTTCTCGGACAATTTGAACCACTTGTCCTCTGCAGATCAATGCACCCGTCCAACCTCTATTATGATCTACCTTCGAGTATTACCCCATGGTATCTCGATAATAGCACAGAACCATATTACTTCTTATGAGTTCTTCAAGTATTATTTCTCACCGATTCCAATTTTCCCCGGGTTCTGAGTTATTAGACACTCAAGGACACTGATAAGTGAATCGATTCCGCACTCCGATTCAATAACTCTAAGTAATCTCTGTTGCTTATGAGTTTATTAATCCTTCAAGTCATTCCTAGCCTGATCGGCTATATCATTAATGTGCTAAATTTTAACTGTGCTACTTGGTCCTTATTCCTGGAGCACAGCCTTTGTCGATGAGGTAAGCTTACGTCCTTCCCTCGTCTTATCGTCCTACCTCGAATAACAAGCTTGATTCCGAATTGGTGTCGTATTCATGGTTCCAATAATCTTTCTATGCATCAGTCCTTTTGCTTGATGCAGTCGTTGTTCGATTGCTTCTTCGTGGAGCCTTTCGACAAAATTTGTCATGATCATCATCAGCATTCTGAGCTCTTCCAGGATATCAGTTGAATTCATGTTGAGGAATACCATCCTTGCCCTCGATGATTAGTGTTATCATCGACCACTTTATTGCCTTCCGTTCAACACAAAACATGTTCGTGTTTTGTGTTATACCTTGAGTTCCTTGCTATCCAACGTTTGTTCTTCTTTACCTTGGAATATTACCATCTTTCATGTCAAGTATGTCGTGAGAATTTCACCATCTCTTATGAATTATTGATGCAAGTGATGCTTCTCACCATCACCATCCTTTTCATGGCCCCCGTGTTCCAACCGGAATACCAACAAATGGACTGTGATGTGAAAAATTCAAAACTTCTAGCAACCCTATTGCTAGTAAGTTAAAGAACGATAGTTACATTCTTTGTGTATTGGATATCGAATCACCCTTCTATCATTGATCTTGCTACCTAAGCCCATAATTCGGGTGCAGCGCTCAACCAATGTTTAAATTGTGTATGTTTTCCTCGAGCATACATCATTATATCATTTGATCTGACAAATGTTATCTCCTTGTTCACATAATTGTGGGCATCCATCTTTTTGGAAATCTCAATGAATTGTCACTGAGTCCATCAACCACCTCCTCATCCTCTTCTTGGTTTTAATGATGGACTCTTGTTTCGGAACTTGCTTCCATAGTTCATTTCCCGAGAATCTACAATGTCATCTCGTCAATTTGTGTCTCACCTTTTCCTTCTCAGGCATCATGAGTCTGAGGTATCCTGACACCAATCAGATCTGAATCTCGGTCAGATATGATGGTTGGAATATTTTGCAAGAGTCACAACATTGGTCTTTATATGACCCGGTAAGGTGATGACATGCCTAGCACACCTGGCCGGAGGACCTATTGTTATAGTTTCCATCACTACAAAAAAAAGACACATCCGTGACATTTTGGGCCGAACGAAAAAAAATTATGTCATACATATGACACTTCTATGACGATAATTGTGACAAAACCCGGTATCATCATAGATGTGGTGGGCTCCTACTTCTATGACAAAAAATCATGACAGAAAATGGGCTTTTCGTCCTGGGCGGGCCGGAGACGCAGCTGCATGACATTCATTGGGCCGTCCATGACGGAAAAAACCGTGGTAGAAGCGAGGGGGAGGAAAATTTCGGGGAGTTCCCGGTTACGGTGGGAGGTCGCGGGCCGAGCGATGCATGTTTCTCTCGTACACGTACGCGCGTGTGTGCGAGGCATTGGCTCTAACTGAACCCGAGCGAGGCGTTGGGCTCTAACTGAACCCGAGTGATTGCACTGCAGGCTATGCGTTACTGAACCCGAGCGATCGATCGATGGCTGTTAACTGAACCCGATCGAGCGATTCCTTCGCTACTGCTGCTAACTGAAGCCGGTCGATTGAATGAACAGTGAGTGTTGCGGGGGGTTGGATGAACAGTGAGCGGTGGCGTTGCCTCTGGATGAACAGGACCCCGTGGTGTGGAGGGCTGGATGAACAGTAGATGGTGGAGGGGTGCCCGTGGAGGGGTGGTTGAACAGGACCCCGTGGTGTGGAGGGCTGGATGAACAGTAGACGGTGGAGGGGTGCCCGTGGAGGGGTGGTTGAACAGTAGCCGGTGGAGTAGCGCGCGGTGGAGGCTGGATGAACAGGAGCCCGTGGAGGCTGGAGGAGGTCGACGGTAGCCCATGGAGGCTGGAGGAGGTCGACGGTGGAGATGAACAGTATCCCGTGGAGTCCTGTTTTGCGGTACGCCACACCCCTCCCGATGAACAGGACCCCCGTTTCGACCGTAGCGCTCCAACACAAGTCTATTTCCTCCGTTTTGCGGTACGCCACACCCCTCCCGATCAACAGGACCCCCGTTTTGACCGTAGGAGGTCTCTTTCCTCCGTTTTGCGGTACGCCAGACCCCTCCCGATGAACAGGAACCCGTTTCGAACGTGGCCGGTCGAACACAAGGCCGTTTCCTCCGTTTTGCGGTACGCCAGGCCTCGTTTCCATCGCCTGTTCCGTCCAAGCCCTCCCGATGAACACGACCATGCATTCCGTTCCGACCCAGCCGGTTGGCTCCCACGCGTTCCGTTGCCTCCCAATGAACACGACGCATTCCGTTGCCTCCCCATGAA
Organism: Aegilops tauschii subsp. strangulata; assembly: GCF_002575655.3. Taxonomy (NCBI): domain Eukaryota; kingdom Viridiplantae; phylum Streptophyta; class Magnoliopsida; order Poales; family Poaceae; genus Aegilops; species Aegilops tauschii. The sequence continues at coordinate 467,871,870 of NC_053037.3, read as the reverse complement.
CACGACGCATTCCGTTGCCTCCCTATGAACACGACGACGACGCTGTTTCTCCGTTCCGACCCAGCCATGTACACGAGCCCTGGCCGTACGTATGCGCGAGTAGGCGTTCGAGACCCTGCCCGTATGTACGTACGTGGCCGTATTTTCTTTCTTGCACCCTGGCCATTGTACGTACGTGTACATGCTACATGCGCGCCTCTACTACGACACGTACGCGCCTCTACTACGACACGTGCGCGCCTCTACATCGACCAGTATATATGTACGTACACGTTCGCGACCAGAATGACAACGCTACGTACGCTTCGACCAGGTGGGTCCCGACTATCAGGCACTTCCTTGCCTGCGAAGATGTAGCTGGTGGGTCCCAGCAGTCAGGGGGGCGAATCGTTTTGTTTTTTTTGCCCGGACGCACTTCCTTGTGTGCGAAGGTATAGCTGCTGGGTCCCAGCAGTCAGGGGGGAATCGTTTTGTTTTTTTTCCCGGATGCACTTCCTTGCGTGCGAAGATGTAGCTGGTGGGTCCCAGCTGTCAGGGGGGCGAATCGTTTTTTCCGGACGCACTTCCTTGCGTGCGAAGATGTAGCTGGTGGGTCCCAGCAGTCAGGGGGGTGAATCGTTTTTTTTGGACGCACTTCCTTGCGTGCGAAGATGTAGCTGGTGGGTCCCAGCAGTCAGGGGGAAACATTTTTTTGCGAAATACGGTGGCCCGTCCGGTGGGTCCTCGCTGTCAGGTGGAGGAATAATTATTTTGCGCATAATAAGGAGGCACTTCCTTGCTGCGGCCGTGGACCCAGCTGTCAGCCTCTCCACGTACAGTCCACGTCCGATGGAAGCCATTCCTTGACCACGTTGACCATGCCGCGCCGAGAGCACCAGGGCGGTGGACGACGGCGAGGCCTAGGAAAGGGACGACGCGGAGCCGGGGAAGACGCGGCAGTGGATGCCCACGCGTAGAGGAGTATGAGGGTTCACTCGTTCGGCTGCAGTGTGAGGCTGCCGTCGCCGCAGAATAACAGGGGGTGTGGGTGCGTAGAGGGATGGCCTGGCCAGCGGTGGGAGTAGTAGGGGGCGGTGAGGCCTCTGCGACATCACAGCCGGCCACGGGCGGCAAGAGCAGGCGGCACGACCGGCGCTGCTTTGGGCGGCTGGAGCAAGAAGACCAGAGGTTGAAGAAGCACTACGGCCGTTGGATGGACATCATACAGTCACTGGAGCTAGAATCGTTCATATATTGACTAAAGTTGACAAAGGCCTCCGTCCCAGTCAACTTAGTAGGCCCACAAGTCAGCCTCCCACGAAGGTGGGTCCCAGCTAGCAGGGGGTATTCATTTTTTTTGCGTAATAAGGAGGCACTTCCGGTGGGTCTGAGCTGACAGCGGGGGGAACGTTTTTTCGCAAAATACGGTGGCCCGTCCTGTGGGTCCCAGCAGTCAGGGGGAAACGTTTTTTTCGCGACATACTGGTGGCGCGTCTGGTGGGTCCCTGCTATCAGGTGGAGGAATAATTATTTTCTGCGTAATAAGGAGGCACTTCCTTGCGGCTACCGTGGACCCAGCTGTCAGCCTCTCCACGTACAGTACTCTTCCGATGGAAGTCGGTCGTTGACCACATTGACCACGCCGCACCGAGAGCACCACGGCGGTGGACGATGGCGAGGCCTAGGAAGGGGACGACGCGGAGCCGGGGAAGATGCGGCAGTGGAAGCCCGCGCGGAGAGGAGTACGAGGGTTCACCGGTTCGGCTGCGGTGTGAGGCTGCCGTCGCCGCAGAATAACAGGGGGTGTGGGTGAGTAGAGGGATGCCCTGGCCAGCTGTGGGAGTAGTAGGGGCGCTGAGGCCTGCGTGGCAGCACAGCCGGCCACGGGAGGCGGGAGTAGGCGGTCCCGCCGGCGCTGCTTTGGCGGCTGGAGCAAGAAGATCAAAGATTGAAGAAACACGACGGCCGTTGGATTGACATCCAACGGTTACGTCTGCTAGAATCGTTTGTTGATGTATATAATAACTAAAAAAATCTTGCATCTGCGTCAACTAAACAGGCCCACAAGTCAGACCACTCCCTCTTTTTTTAATAATTTATATATAGCTCATGGCAACTTCTTATGCAATTTATTGCAGTCGTTTTTTTGGTTGGCCAGGGCCAATTTCGCATATTTCTGTGGGTTCCAAACTATTTTTAATACCGAAATGTCGAGCCAGATTTAAAGTACTTTGAAGATATATTTAAATTAGGTTAATGCCTAGTGAAATAGGAATCTGAAAATGTGAAAAAATTCAGAAATTATAAAGTAGTTGCCAATTTGTCATCTGTTTTTATATTTACAACCCATTTCATATTACTTTCAAGATTTGCAGGCGTCTTGAAAGAGTTGCAGTCCATCAGGGCGTAGAAAAATAAGTAGGACTGGATTGGGTATTCTTCAGAAAAAATAAACTGGGCTCATTTTCAGAAAGAAAAAATAGCTGGGCTGGTCACATGGTGAACATAAAATATAAGCCTGGGTTAGACGGGCCACAGCCCAGTTCAAACCCTGCTCCGTCTCAACAATACCAAACAAAAAAAATACTACTCGAGTAGCTACGTCCCAGGTGTCAGCCGATCTTGTGTTGTTCTCTTGTCTATTGACTATATACGCTCACAATGTCGTGGGTCCCATATGTCAGGAAAACACTAGGAGGAAGCATTTTATTTTTCCATACGCTGACGTGGTGGGCCCCTACTGTCATCCTCTCCACGTACTTCGGCCGATTCCTGTTGTTTGTTGACCATGTTGACAGCGCGAGAGGGCGACGCCGCGGCGAGCGCACCAAAGCGCGCGGAGGACGTCGGTGTTAACGATTTAGGAGACGGTGGGGCGGCGATGCGTGCGCTGAGGCGCAGCCAGCCGTGGGAGGCAGAAGCAGGCGGCCCCGCCGGCGCTGGTTTGGTTTTGGCGGCTGGAGGAAGACAGGACTGAAGAAACACGACAGACCGTAAAAGCAGCAGGAGTACTTAACAACCTTAACTGAAACCAGCAGGGGCACTTAACAACCAAAGCTGAAAGCAGTATGAGTACTTATACAGGTTCAACCGTACAAAGAACGCCTCGAACAGTGCTACTTTGCCTATAGTTAACCAAGGGTGAGGCCACCAAGCCCCAGGACAAGGCCCAGGCGCCACCCCGCGCATCCACAACCTTCTGAAAGCGGCTTCATCTCGCAACGTGGTCAATAAACAGGATATTCGCTTTAGAGCCATGGAAAAGCATGAACATAATCTTCTGTCCTATTCTCCAAGATGGACGGGCCTTCATTATTTGAGACCACCCATGAATAAGTATCTTTTCACCTCCAAGGGGAATTGAGTAGGTCGACATAAACATCATGTTGTGACCAAGTGCAAGTCTGACACGACCATGGTCAGGCATCTGTATAGGAACAATAGAACTCGACAGTTCCTATTTCAAGAAGATCGCAGCTGTAAAACTGTGTATAAGCAATAGTTTATGAACAACATATATAACAGAAAACAGCTCGTACCATAAGTTTCTCGACATAGTTGGACCTGTTCAACGAGTGCAGCAGTGGCACACATATCCCACGTGGCCTTCCACCATTGAAATGCCCCACAAGGACCTCAAGACGATCAATAAAGTGTAGGAACTTGTGGATGTCGATCCAGTCAACTTCAGTGCCATTAGTAACAGCCGAGTTATTACAGAGTAACAAACGAGCAGACTGCTTAACTCTAAAAAAACCTACACGTGCCACCAATTATAAGAAAATATTAGTTAGAAGTAGCATTTCGTGAGAGATTCGTTGCTACTTCTAAAGTTAAATTGTGATTAGTTAGACAGAATAGGTGGATTAAGAAGTAATCGAGGCAACAAGCAAGAACCAGATACAAAACTAACATGGATGAACAATTGGAACGACGTCGGGGTGGAAGATCGCAGTGAAGATGAGACCAGGTTCTGCTATTTCCATCAACATTCGTGTGCCAACTTTCAGTCTGTAACACTTGAGAAAGTTTATCCAAGTTCGGCCATAAAAAAAGCAGCGATCTTCTTGGTTCATGAACCCAACTCGGAACTTATATCCATGGCTTGTCTTCACTGTGACCATTAAACTAGTGTATTCAGTTATGGCAAGGCCGAGCATCTTGAGTACATGTGTTCTGGCAGAGCAAATAATACACTGCAGGAAAAATAATACGAGAACACGGCATGTTCAAAAAAACTCCACCCTCCCGGATAGAAAAGAGGATTCTAGGAACATATTGTGCGTGTTTCAAAATGTTGTGTTAGGATGAGAAGGAACAAGTGTGGCCTCTTGCCGAGGGCGCAGAAACCTGTAGGGTACTCGCACTTTGGGCACTGCAAATGAAACACACTAGATTCAGTAGGAAGAAAAATGCATCAACGGCGGCGGCTGCCATCCTAGGATTACCTGCGACCAAGGGACTTGGATTTATCGGGGATGGATGAAGAATTCGTACCTGGTTCTCCATGAGAAAACCCTATGCAATCGCCGAGAGGGGGTTTTCTCTGAACAAGCAGACGAGGGAGAAGGGGATTCAGGCCCAGTGAAATATTGCCGCTTCGTCCGTCCAGCTTACTGCTAAAGCTGGAAAGGGGGGTTGTGATTTGACGGCTCATTGGGCATTATTGCGGCGCTACGACCGGGGTGTGTCTACCGTGAAGTTGTGCACTCTAATTTGTGCATATGCACATGGACTCGTTGCCGGTTGCCCCACATATCAGCGAAAGGAAGTAGAAAGACAAGAGTAACTAGTTACACATAAATATATTTTTTGACAGAGAGATACTCCCTCTGTAAAGAAATATACAAATCTTTTATATCACGGGCTCACCTTGCCGAGAAATATACTCCCTCTGCAATGCACGGGCATTATGGGAGTTCAGCTTTTTTTATGGGGGTACAGCTGAGAATATAATACTCAGATAGGCTCATGGTTCTGGACTTTGGGCCGCAGGCCGACCCTGCATGTTTGGGGGCCCATGTGTTCTACCTCAGCGCTTTTCATATTGCAAGCGATCGGTACGGCGCTGGTTTTAGATGCTGTCGCAAGGCGAATACACAAAATTGAATAAAGCACGGCAGCTGTTGGAATGAAATCGAACGACAGTTCCTAACCAGCAATCAGAGTTGCAGTTCTATCAACGATATACCATGTGATAAATAAAACTGTCGTACTATGTATACACATAGGACACTTGTTTCACCATGCCAGATTATTACATCAAAATCTCTCGGAGGATAGATCAGTTCGGTAGTTGCGTGCTGCTACTGAAGAATTTCAAAGTTGATTTGGACCAGCTCTCCTTGCCGAGAAAGTTCGATTTTGACATCATCCCCTACCGCAAGATATGATTTAGATTTGAACCTTGACCATCCTTTAGCATCAATCATCATGCGACCATCCTTTGTACTTACGGTATATTGAGCAGGTTCATTCACACCAAGGCTGCGCATGGTAAGAGAAACTTGGCCGCGGTCGCCCGGATTGTTGAACGACTCCCTCGTTGCTCTAGGAATTCTCTGTTTGCAAACAAGAAGACATACCCAAACAGTTAGATCAACACAGTGAATCATGTGAAACAACATGGAAAGAAAAAAAGAACGAAGCACTTGGGCGGCCAATGCTTACCAAGAAGGTGGACATGTCGGTTTTTGTAAGGACTTTGGTATATGAAGTGCGAACTGCAGCCCAGTCTGTTGCCGGTGCAACTGCACGGGCCGGAGCAGATGCAAGTGCAAGTGTTGGTGCAGGTGCCGAAGCTGCTGCTGCTACCGGAGATGGTGCTCCTTGTAGAGCTGGTGCCGGTGTCGGAGCAGGTGCCGGTGTCGATGCCCGATCCTCCGGTAGATCAGACTGATCCGCTGACGCGGTCGGTGCCCAATCCTCAGCTGGATCAGACTGAGTTGCTGCCGCTGTCAGTGCTAGAGCAACTGCCGGTGCTCGATCTGTGCGAGACAGCGGCGATCGTGTCTGGTCTGCTATGATCAGCTTTCTAACTTGACTAGGATCCGTGACCGTGATCCAGTTTTTTTCTTCATTTCTTTTAAACGCGAGAAGGACTAATTGTGGCATTTTTGTTAAACCAAACTGCAGTTCATCATAGGGATTCAGCTTGTACTCAGACAACAGACTGATCCAATTTTTTCCAGTAATATAAGTGATGGACAGTGCCTTCGTTACTGACATGACATAAGAAGTGAAACTTGCAAAAATAGCCATCGTAGAGCAAACCAAACGGTTTATTCTGTGATGAATGTCACATGGCAAAACCTGCATCGTAAAATTGCAGGAAAAGAAAGAAAAGATGACATTAAATCAATAAGATTTAGACAGTAAATCAATAAGATTTACTTGATGTGACACTGAGTGAATCCTTACCAGGAAATCACTATGTTGAAGTACTAAACAGAAGATTGATCGTCCAAGTACGCGTGGCATGCAAGGGCCCCGCCTACTCCCACAAGCAGGACAGTCCAAAGGTCGTGACAAATCGTATGGACCGAACATCCATGGGACTGGAAATCCTGGTGGGTGCGATAAACCCTGCAATGCATACAGATATTGGAGTGTAACCATAATTGATAAACCGTCCTCACAAAATATATGATCTGGATACTTCAAAATATACAGACTAAATTGAGTGGACAGACATTAACATAGACATTAACATAGACCGTTCACACACCAAAAGCGGCAGTACTAATAAACAATACAGGGTTCACAAACACAAATCAAGTACTGAACAATAGTACTTACTACAGGCAAGCAAAGTTGCACTAATAAACTCTGCAGACTATTTCTTGCCACCGACCTACGGGATGAACCCCGCATAACTGACTAGGCCATGGACTTCGTGTGAGATTTTTACATGCACCATCACCATCTTGTCAACCTTGGAGAACCTAACAGAGTGGTCTTTCCACTCATAAACATGATGATGAAGACAGGCCGCATCAGATTTGTTGGGAAGCTTTACAAGAACCACACCCTTTGTAATCGAAGGCACAGCCAGGAAATTGGTGTGGTCAAGTACAGCCTCGAGAACACGCCTGAAAACAATGCTACAGGAAAACAATAGTTCAGGACACGTGGCGACAAGGACACAGCAGCTGGATAGTTCAGCAGTAGAACTCATCATCAGGTCTTCCAGTTCACACGGCATGACTTTGAGAACTTCATCTCCACCGCGGACCTGGTTCTAATTCAAACAGAAACCATATTTTATTACTACCTCCATTCAGAAATATAAGATGATTTTCGATATTATACTCCATATATGACTACATATACGCACAGAAATGAGTGAACAAAGACACTAGAACATGTCTTCAAAGGCATGAGAGCAGAGGGATTACATGCAATATCCATAACACAAGTTACTGAGGCAAATATACCCTCTTAAAAGGTATCATTGATGTTCATAAAGTACTCCCTCCGTCCCAAAATTCTTGTCTTAGATTTTTCTAGATACGGATGTATCAAGTTAAATTTTAGTATTAGATACATCCGTATCTAGACAAATCTAAGACAAGAAATTTGGGACAGAGGGAGTAGTTGAAAGTAATCTATAAGAAATCAGTGTCAACCTCTCACATGTTTTGGTCAAAAGAGGAATTTAGAACCGTCATTTGGCACACTAAAATCACATGCAAGATCACCCAGAAAGTTGTACTACCAGTACTAGTACTGCGTGTTAGATGAAAAAACACGATCAAGATCGAGAAAAAGATCGTCAACAAGAGACATTACCTGGACTTGCTTAATGAGGGATCCCGGAGAGGGGGGCTTGGACAGGGCGATGGCTTTGAGCTTGTCTGCGATAGTCTCGGCGGGGTGCTTGCACTTCTTTGTACCATGAGCCTCGACGGTTTTGGCCAGAGCCATAGACATCACGTCGGCCGGTGCTCCGGCGTCCATCCAAGAGAGGAAGCTGAGAGAGAAGAGTGAAAGGAGGAACGAGATGAGGGAGAAGCGAAGCGAGTGGGGGTTTTCTTCAAGAGAGGAAGCTGAGAGAGAAGAGTGAAATGATGGTTGCTTCGTCCGTCCAACTTACTGCTGGAAAGGAGGGGGTTTTGTGATTTGCGGCTCATTGGGCATTACTGTGGCGGTTCGATCGGGGTAGTCTACCGTCACTCTACTACGGAGTAATTTAGTGCATGGCTGGTGGACCCAGGTGCTGGCTGTCCCACACATCGGCGAAAGTGAGTAATTTAGTGCATGGCTGGAGGAGGATCCGCACGGTAGAGCGTGTCCACTGTTTTTCTGAAGAAAAAAATGATTACAGCAAGCGTTTCCACTCTTACGACGGAGGAGTGCGAAACACGGCAGCCACTTGAACATACAAAGTGCTCCTACTACTAGGCATGTGCAGTGGTTCATACGTCAGTACTACACAATCTTGTTGCTAGTGTAGTAAGATATGACGATAACAAATGATGTTGTGCGCATGTCAACTACTCCTATATGTAACATAGTACCGCTTTTTCGATTGTCCGGTCGAGAATGAACGGTGAGATCAATGTTAACAGAACTAGGTCCACAGCGCACGGAGAGTACGGTGCTACAGTACTCCACGAAACATGAACCATATGAAGCACGAATAGTGTTAGGCAGGGTGTATGAAGGGTGCACGGGATGGGAGCAAAAGTTCCCTTCTCGACCCACTTTTGGGTGTTTGGCAGAGTGCATGAAGGGTGCATGAGTCCACACTAGTAGGTTGACAAAAATACACGAAGAGGAAACAACTATATTGAGATGAGAATGCAACCAAACACACCCACACGCTTTGTGCTACAGTGACTGATCTGCACCGTCTGAGTTTGATCCAACGGTCATGTTGCGCCGAGACATGGACATGCCCATGCAGAGGGCGCCTAAACACCACCGAAGTCCCTCTGCTTCTCGAGGCGCACGACGTTGGTGATGCAGGGTGCAACCGCCCGCAGAGCCCGCTCCCGGTCGACGGGAGCCAGCTCGTCAAAGACGGCATCCAATGGCACGAATGGATTACGGTGACGGAGCCCCGAAAGGATTCGCCCGGCAACGGCGACGGCAGCCCGCAACCCCTCCTTGTCCAGCTCAGCCCCCACCATCGCGCGGCGACGGCTCAGCTCCTCGGAGATATAGGTGAAGAAGGAGACCAGGTCAGGAAGCCGCAGCTCGTTGAAGTCGACCGGGTGGTCGAACGGGTTTAGCCCGACGGCCGGCATCATCACGATGGCACGACGGTAGGCATCGCGCAGCCGCAACACGTGCGTGGCAACTTGGTTCACCAAGTGGCTGAGGCGATCCTGGACCTCGTCATGATCGGCCTGCTCGCGCTCCAGCCGGCTCGCCTGACGGCCTATCGTATCTCCCGCTTTCTGCAGCAACGCCGCCGACGCCTCGAGCATCTTTGTGGTGGACACCTGCCGCTTTTGAAGCTCCGTGAACTCCCGCACATAATGGAGGAGCATGGCACTCCTCTCCTCCTCGAGCTCGCGGAGCTCCACGTCCTTGGCCCTGAGCTCTGCATCCTTGGCATGGAGCTCCTGTGTCAGGCGCCTCACCTCGGACTCCGTGATCTGTTGCGCCGCCATGGCACCAGGTAGAAGCAATGGGGAGAGGAAGCAAAGGGGGCGAAACGGCTGAAAGGCAATGCAATCTATGGGAAGGCGGAGGGAGCGGGGAATCTTTTGGTTTTCACCACGGTAAAACACCAGTCGACGACTTCTCACATCAGGGAGCAGTGGGTTTTTACAGGCGGAGTCATCGTGACTAATTGCTGCCGCGCCTGCTCCTGTCAATCAAAAAATTAAAAATCCTGCCGCGCCTGCTCCCGTCAATCAAAAAATTAAAAATCCTGCCGCACCCAAACACCAGAGCAACGCCGCGGTGGATATTTAAATTTACCTGCCGGCAAGTAGATAAAAAAGGGGTGAAAAAACAAATGTGGCGGCGGCCTAGCTAATCGGTCGAACTAGCCCAACTAGCTAGCCACCGTGCTTCACTGATGTACTCGGCGGGAAAGGTGGTCTTTCGTGATTTCACGACTCATTTACTTACTTCGGCGCTACGACCGAGGAGGACCCAGAAAACGTGCGGTAGGGCATCCCACGTCAGGAAGAATATATGCATGCACCACCCGGGAGGACCCCGAAACCGCGCGGTAGGGTGTGCCACGTCTCGGCACGGAGGAAAAATGTGCGTGTAAAAATATACTGTATCAGACGTAGTACCTATGGTTCGACCTCGGGACCCAGCCAGTCGGTCGAAAACACCCCACTAGCCACACAGCTTCATCATGCAAACGTGGCACGGAGGATAGATGTGGTTAGCTCCGTCTCGACCAGCCACAACGTCTCTTGTTCTAGGCGATTCTTCTATTTTCCAAGCTTTTTTTTAGTTGTAATAACACCACGGCAAGCTAGCGCCGCTCTTCGTGTGTGCCCGTGCAAAGGTTAGACTATGGAGAGAAGAGAGATTGAGATCGCAGACCTGGGACCCACCAGTAAGTGAGACAACGGTCATGCACGTGTTGACGAGGCACTCCCTCTACTCTACTCAACGCAAGTACTGTATAAAATAAAGTTATGGGACAAAGCCAACAACCATTCGTTTTTTCAGGCTATCGACTTACGCTTTGTAGTCGAGGTTGCCAGTTCGAATCTCGTCTTTCAGATTTGTTAGTTTTAGGTCCAAATTTGATTAATGACAAGTGGGACCCCCGTGTGTTGTTCCGATATTTCAGTGTAGGATGTTTTTTTGAACAAACACTTTGCGCGGTTAGACAAGTAACGGCATGAGTTACACGTATTTTTCAAGTTTACGAACAAAAATTACAGCAGCATAGAATATCACATCCACCCCGCAGCTTAGACTATGGTGGTACGAGTTTTTACACCGTTGGAAGTGAGATCCAATGGCTTGGGAGTAGTCTTTGTAATTATGCGCAATTTCCAAACTCTCCAAAGGTTTTTTGCAAATAAGACATTCAGGCCTCGTGTGTGCCGCTGCATCTTCGATCCAACGGCTCCCCGGTGCTCATATTAGGTGCTCCCCGTAGCTTAATTACCTGCTACGGTGATATGAGCATCTAGGTCGTATGATCAGTGATCAGATGGCACATGCGTAGTACTTGTACTTTCTGCGCATTTCCCAAACTCTATTAGCCGTATATTGCAAAAACATTCAAACCTCCTATTGTGGGCCGTTAGATCTCAGTGAACTCATATCACCATAGAATCTATGGTGCGGGAGCACCTCATACTCTCCCGTGCGAGAAAACATGAGGTGCTATCGCAGCTTGGATGCTACGGTGATACGAGCTTGGAGGTCGTTTGATCTGAGATCCAATGGCATCTGAGCAGTCTTTGTGCTTGTAAGCAGTGGCCGAACTCTTTTGGGGCTTTTCTGTAAAAAAACCATTCGAACTACCGAGGAGGTGTTGGGTCACAAATCCAACGCCTGCGAAGAGCTTGTATCACCAAAGCATCTAAGGTGTGGTAGCACATGATATTCTTACATACAGGAGAAATGATGTCCTCCTTCATCTTAGATGCTATGGTGATACGAGCTTCGAGGTCGTTGGATATGGGATCAAAGGGCATCTAAGTAGTTTTTGTACAAATTGTGTGCAATTCTCAAACTCATCAAGGTTTCCTGCAAAAATATTAAGACACATCATGTGAGCTGCTATATCTCAGATCTACAAGCTCCAAGCAACTCATATCGGCATATAGCATCTAAGGTATGGGGGCACATGATATTCTCCCGGGGAGGAGGGGTGGGGGTGCACAACAAATCGGTGGTTGGGAGGGTGGGGACAAATATAATCTAAACGACCCTAAACAGAGCTCCACAATCTTATCTAGGTCGAGGGGTTGACCCCCGACAATCATAGCTCCGCCTAAACACAACATTTGCATGTACTGTAGTACTAGACTTAATATTCATGTTTCAGTTTCATGTTCATTTTAAATATTGAACTAAGGGCCATGGATGTCTTACATTTTACTCCCTTCGTTCCAAAATATTAGTCTTTTTAGAGGCTTCAAATGGACTGGCACATACGGATGTATATAGACATATTTTAGAGTCTAGATTCACTCATTTTGCTCCGTATGTAGTCACTTGTTGAACTCTCTAAAAGACTAATATTTAGGAATAGAAGGAGTATTTTTTAATTCATGTCATACATGCATGGTTTGGAAAAATAGATGCACTATACTTATTGGATTGTTGTTGTGTTCGTGTGTGTGTGTCTCTGTGTGTGTGTGTGTGGTCATATGCTTGATACATACAAAGTTTTCTCACCTCCATATTGTTCATCTTTTAAATTTGAATTTGCATTGGAAAACTTACTAGGGATACCATGAAATGTGAAATCCACGTTGAGATCACTATATCACAAACTCACTCTAATTCAACAACTCGTCATAAATCAATTACCACGTTGAGATTAGTATTTGCAAGGAAAATACGGCTATTGTAATACACATAGATTCGTTCGGCAATTTAAAAGGTTCCTTTCGTATTCTCAAATGGTAGGACCCAACGGCGTACCAGCCAGACCTTGGCTTGTGTTGATCCTAAAAAAACCGGGCTCATGTCCTTCGGTGGCGTGCGTGGTACGCACATTAGGCAACCCCAACCAGTCGAGCCTCAGCGTTTCAAGTCGAAATATCTGGCGGCCAGAATTCCAGCCCTAGGAAATTCCCCTCATGTCCCCAGTCCATAATGACTACCGATGAACAACGGAGGGATGCTTTAGTAACTAGACAACGTTACCTACCGTGTCGAGCACGGTTCAATTCCCTCGGTCGCCGCTCGTCAAGGTCACCCGTCAACTGCATTGCCTAGTACTACTACTACTACACCAGGATGAGCACAGAATTGAGCCCGTTTGTTCGTGCCTAGTACTTGAGTTAATATATCAGGCAATGCACTGGTACGGAGGGATTATCCTTTTACTCTGCATATATAACTTGTCTGAAGTCTAACTAAGCAAAATGTTTGACCAAATCCTTTCTTAAGAAATACAACAGGACAGATGTACGGCTTGAAAATTTATTGCATGATGCAGGTTATGATATTGTTTCGAATCCTGGATCTTAAATTTCAGAAAATCCAAAAGTGAGCATAAATTCTTGAAACTAAGCATGGTCACGTGATATGGCACAAACATTACTTCGTAAGTTTTTTCTTCAATTTGAGACAAGCTGCTTATGACAAGTTGCACAAATGAAGAGCCAAGGTATTTTGGAACAAAGACCTGTCATGTTAAGGCGAACGCTTTCACTATTGAAACCGTGGGTGTTTACGTGTCGCCACGAGTCCCCGCTTCTCATCGGCAGGTGCCGTCCGAGCAAGCGTGTGAGTCGACGGGAGGCGTGCGAGCAGACCGCTGCGCCGGCTGTCAGGGAGGCGTGCGAGCATACCGCTGTGCAGGCTCACCGGGAGGCGAGCCCTTTGACCAGGCTCCGCCGCCCATCGTCGTCCCAACTGCTCCCACTTTTAATGTCGCCGGCGCCGCAGTTTAAAATCAACCTCGCACTACCCGGTATCGCTACAATCCTCTCTCTTCCTCTCCGATTCTCCTGTCGTCTACCTCCAACTAGCCTGACCTAAACGTACGCCATGCCGCATCACGATGGTCTGCCCTTAGTGTTCCAGTTTCCTCAGGAAGACACCCAGCCGGAGTCTCAAGAACATAAGGCGCTTTGGGACGAGCTTGAACTGGCCTTGCGGGAAGACACCGCGCATGTCCCCGCTCCCGTTCCGGCTCCCGTCGCCCCGACTGCGCCAGCGCCCATCCCTGTGGCATTGATGGGCTGGGAGCCGCACATTGTCGCCGAGCTTGATCCCACGGGGTTCCACGAGGTCCCCGCAGACTTTCACGCGCCCGTGCACCTGCCAGCGCATGCGCCTGCGCGTGCACTGACGCGCACGCCCGTGCCGGTGCCCGTGCGCCTGCGCGTGCACTGATGTGCGCGCTCGTGCCGGTGCCCGTGCACACGAATGTCTCCGTCGCGCCGTTGACAGCGCTTGTCCCCGCGCGGGTGCCAGTGCCCCCCTCAGCGGCATGGATGGCCGCCGTCGACCGCTTCCTTGCACCAACGCCAGTCGCCTCCTCCCGCCAGTTGACTCGCTCCGAAGTCCAGAACATTTTGGCCTTCCTTGAAGCTAGGCCAACGTCCAGGAGTACGCCAACAACGGCGCAAGACGCCGCCATCGCCGTCGGTCAGTGGCCCAACGACACACAGAGCACGGCAGAGGAGCCGCTTCCCACCGCGAGACGCCCCTGCCGCCGCCGCGTAATCTAAATTTGCCATGAAAAACGTTCGGATTGCCATGCTTAAAATCCGAACGTTTATCATTTCCGTTTATTTTATATCGATCATCGTATAATTTAAAGTCGGAGTCAGACTGAACGAAATGTATGGTTTGATCGATTGAATGTTCTGCTAGAGCTGTATCAAATTAAATATAAAACGTCATCAAGCCACATGTATTCCTTGTCATCCAACGACCTAGACTGCTTCAATGTCGAGCGCTCAACACGTTTAGCGTGCAGTTAATTTCATGCCAAAAATAGTGCTAATCACATGACAACACGCAAATAATATCCTAGTAGTTAATATCCGCATGCACTTAATATACTTCCAAATTAACGTGCATTGCACATACACACTGACTAGTGCTGCTAGTACGTGAAACTGGTGCCGTGACTTGTGAACGCGTCTAGATATGGTCAACGGCAACATCGCCCGCGAGTTCTTCCTGTTTGCCCGTGCGTCTAAACGCAGAAGGGGAGGAGAGAGAGAGAACACATGGAACCCACCAGTAAGTGAAGGCGAATAGTACTAAAAATAATATTACATGTTATCCATTAATTAGGCTGTGGTAATATAAAAACATTATGTGAACAAAGGGGGTACAACAAACATTGCTATTCTACGTATGTTGCCTATTGACGTGCGGCTTGAAGGCCCGGTCGCATGTTCGATCCTCGTCCTTTATTTTTTAATTTGTATATGGGTCCAAATTTGTTTCATGACATGTGGGCCCCTCGGTGTGTAGTTTGTAGCACTTTAATTTGTGGGTCGAAATTTGTTCCATTCCAAGTGGACTATCAGTGTGTAGTTTTGTAGCTTATTTATAATAATTAAAGAGAACAACATAGTTTTTTCAATAATACCATGGTGCGACGTTGAAGGCGAGAAAGGACGTGCGAGAGAGCGATGACCGAGCCAGAGGGAAATCAACTAGGGGAGTTGTGTGGGTTGCAACGGTGTTTGGAGTAGTTGTGGGCCGAATGCTATGAAAATATAATCTAAACCGACCGGAATAAATGCCTACACAAATTAATCCAAGGTTGGAGTGCCCCTCGCAATGTAAATAGCTCCGGCTTTGCGAGGGATGGAGAGGTAGTAGCTTCAACGCGTGGAAGATACGGTGTGAGAAAGCGAGGTCAATCGAGAGACATATAGATAGAGAGACAAAGTGAGTGTGGTCCGACATTCATTGAACAAATATATATGCTCTGGAGAGATATTGTCCGATTGAGCTTTTTGGCAAGGGTGAGGGCTGTAAGATAGAGCTTGAGAGATGATCCAGTCATAGACGTGTAGATATATTTTGTACGTGGGAGGAAGCAAGGTCAACCGATCACATAGGGTCGCCGTGCGATCGAAAGAGTGAGACGAGTTGGAGAGAGTGACCTAGATAGATGATGTGCGTGAGAGAGTATACAATGTGAATAGGTCGAATTGGGCTCAAACATGGTGATATATCGTTTTTGTCCGAGAAAGAGCGAGGTCAATCGAGACATACGGAGAGAGAGAGAGAGAGAGAGATTGAGTGAGCGTGGCCCACCATGAGGTCGAAAGAGTGGCGGCGGCTTGGATGGACTGACCTAGATAGACAATCTGCGTGAGAGAGTATAGAGTGTGTTGATCGAGGCCCAAATAGGGAGATATATCATTTGTGTGTGAAAGAAAACGAGGTTAAACGAGACTTAGATAAAGAGAGCGAGATTGAGCGAGTGTGGCCCGCCGTGCGGAAGAAAGAGTGAGACGGTCTCGAGGGAGTGACCTAGATATACAACGTGCGTGCGTGCGCACGAGAGGTTGGGGGGACTAGATAGGCAGTGCATGTATTTAGCGCGAGAGGGTGAGAGGGAGAGGGGGAGAGAGAGAGCTCGGCATGGGGTGCAATGGCGGGTGTGTGAGGTAAATACATTTGGTAACAGAGTGGAAAAAGGGGTTGTGTAGTTGAGAGACTTAGAGATCGAAACATGGAGAGAAAGAATGAACGTGTGTTGGAAACCGATAACTTCCTAAGGTGGTTAGGAGAGGAAGATTGACCGATACAGGAAGTATGTAGCGTTTGTGCGGGGGGGCTAAAAACAACATTTGAATGTACATAGTACGAGACTTAATATCGATGTTTCAATTCGGTGTACATTGTAAGATTTGAACCGAGGACCAGGCATACGGGTAATTATTTCGAATTTGTGCCATACTAAGTTTCAAAAAGTTGACATTGACTCAGTTTGTTGTGCTATTTTGTAGGTCATATGTTTGAATCCATCCAAAAGTTTTCTCACTACCATGGTGTTCATCATATACATATGAATTTGTATTAAAAAAGTAGCGTGGATACAGTGAAATGCGAAATCCACGTTAGAATTGGAGATCGCTACGTGACACACACTCTAATTCAAATAACTAACTACGTGACACACACTCTAATTCAAATAACTAATTATGTGATACACACTCTAATCCACGTTAGCGTGGGTACCGTTTTGATTATTTTTTCAAATAACTCCTCATTAATTAATTTATAGTACTCCCTCTTTTCACTTTTATAAGACCTTGAAGACATTTCAGACAATGTGCAAAACAGATCATTTTAAGTTGTCTGAAACGACTTACAAAAGTGAACGGATGGAGTATCTCGTTTGGAATGACTAATTATTGCAAGGAAAACACGGGCTTGGTAATACATATAGATTCGTTTGCAAATGAAAGAAGATTCGTTTGCATTCCCAAATGTAGGCGCACCAGGCAGACCAGGGTCGTGTCGGGGTGGACGCTGCTTTGGTGCCTTAAAGGCAACTGCCTTTGGGTCACTGACATGTGGGCCAGCCACCTATTGGGCCCACATGTCATGGACACAAAGGCAGGTGCCTTAAGGCACCGAAGCATAGTCCTGTCGGGGTGGTCGCGTGTGTCGGACGGACGCATAGCACCCAGCCACCCACCCCCCTCCCCCCCAAAAAAAGGACGACGACAATATAAGTTCACGCTTCCACGTTTCGGATTGAAATATCTGGCGGCCCCAATTCCAGCCCTGCAAAATCTCTCTTCTCCACCGTCCCCTTCCGCGCCCAGATTGCTCAAATCCCTAATTCGCCGCCAACCCTCGAATCGCCCCTCGTCTCATCTCTTTCCCCACCGTTCCCCACCTCTGTGCCGGACGACGACGACGAAGACGACGGTCGCGCTTCACCACCGCACCGGAGCTACCTCATCTACGCCCTCGTCCACCGCACCGGGTGGTCCACCGACAACGTCGGCCGCCGCAACCGACGTGCCTCACAGACACCGAGTTCCACCGCATCAGGTGCGCTTCACTGACGCCGTCTCCCAGCTCATCGGGGCTACTTCACCGAGCACATCGTCGCACCTCCGCCCCCCGAGGCCGTTGGGGCTTCACCAACGGTCTCGTCCACCGCATCGTAGCGCTCCGCAGCCACTCAAGATCTGCATCCGTGCGCGGCCAGCCAACGCCAGCGCATCACCCTCAATGGCTCTGAAGTGACCCGCACTCTAGCTAGGCGAGCATGCCCAAACGCCGGCCCGAAGTAGGTATCCACACATCACTCCCTTGTGCACTGTTCCGACGATGTTTGGATATCCTTTCACTGCTCTCTTAGCTTACACGCCTATGCAACTCTGACTTTAACTCTTATTTCTTCTGGAGATATCATCTGAAACAAGCAAATCCATTTTTTAGCGAAGCATGACAGCGCTACGGGATCTGGTACACATCCTGCACACCCGTATAACCTTGTAAGTATCTGTCCTGCGGTACAACATCAAGGTCGATTCCTCTTATTTGATCAACCATTCGCCGTGTCAAAAATGCAGAGGGGGATGCAAGGAGCACAAGGCCTACACATCCAAGCAAGTGGTAACATGGACTTGTACATGGAACATCCCAAGCGCAAGCAGAGCTGCAGTGAGCCTGTACAACGAGCTAGCATAAGTCCCTGCATTTCATTTAATTCGTACTGGCATTCGTGTATGATTTGTGTGCAGTGGCTGATCCACAAATTCAAGTTACCAGGGGCGAACATTTAACTCAAAAAATACGAAGGCACTTGCACTCCGGAAATCAACTTAACTTCATAAATGTGAAGCTACATGCACTTTGAAAACCAGCTAATGATCCAAAGTAGTTCAGATTATAAACACTAAATGATGCGAGCACCAAAAAACACAAAATGCAACATGGTGTACAAGGACTACAAACATGGTATGTACCTGCTTGAATTATTCGTTCTCTGGCTGAAAATATCGAAGTGTAACTGCACGTATAACCAGTGCGCAAACTGCATATCAATATATCTATCCTGCACAAGTATGCCAATAGTTTCAACAACAGATTAGAAAAGTATTTATGCTATGTTGTCATGATACGGGGACTTTCTGGTAGATGGCCTCGACGTTTCCTCAAGCTATGAAAATGCACTATAATTTGCTTGTCATCAATGCCTGCAAATCTCTGTCTCTCTCAACATAGTAGATCATCATTAGACACTAAATCCTTCAATGAGCTTGCAAAATGCTTGCATTAGATCCCTCATTAGACACTATATGTTCATCACCAGGAGCATGTAAAATGTTTGCATCAAATCCTTCATTAGCAGTCTGTTCATTAGACACTTCAGGCTCAAGAACAACATGAGCTTGTATGTTTGCACCGGAAACTTGATTAGATACATCAGATTCAGTCAGTTCAGTATTGATTGGGGGAGTTATAAAATAAGTAGAAATTGGTTTCATTTTCTCATAGATTCCCTACATACAAGCAGTTTTACAACACCGTCAGGTTTAACTATTGGCCAGAAATTGAAGAGTTGAATTAGATATAATCAGGGATGTGATGTACGTGCTCGTTGCGCATGCTACTCTTGCAAGCTGCGACTGTCCGTTTGCGCAAGCTCGATGCCATACCCGTGCTGCTGCCGCTGCCTCCCACGCAGGCTACACCCAGGGTTGGATCTTCATCTTCTTGTCCTTCCATTCGCTTGAAGCCCGGTGACCGCCCTCCAACGAGGGTGCGAGGAAGTGTTGTGTCGGTCTGTCCAGCGGTAGCTAGGTTAGGAGCAAACCAGACTGGAGGCTGGAGCGAATGAATTGGGATTTTTCCTGCTGTCGATCGATATGGGAGGCGCTCGTTTGGGCCGCGAGCCTGCTATAGGGCCTGCCTTGCACTTATGTTATTGGCCCATCCAAATTGAAACATTTTTCTTCATTTTTTACATTGCCTGCTCGTGCGTTGGGACGAA
This sequence comes from Aegilops tauschii subsp. strangulata, assembly GCF_002575655.3. Taxonomy (NCBI): domain Eukaryota; kingdom Viridiplantae; phylum Streptophyta; class Magnoliopsida; order Poales; family Poaceae; genus Aegilops; species Aegilops tauschii. The sequence goes on along the minus strand of NC_053037.3, from coordinate 467,852,288 downwards.
CAAAACTAGCGTGGGCCAACCTGGACGACTCAAACTAGGTGCACACTTTCCAGCCACCTGAGGTGGCCGCCCATACCAGCCCCTATGGTGGCGTCGCCCCTTTTTGCGTGTATGATTGGATAGTGAAAAATATTCCAGTGGCGCTTCTGATTTACCCACAGAATGGTTGAATTGCTTGTTTCTATGAACTGAGTTCGCCAATAATGTGAAGGATGCCAGTCTTTTCATCCTATTGTAGATTGCTTAGATCTCGATACGCCAAAAGTAATCGCATGAAATATACAGTAAAAGCCAGTGTGATGTGTTTGGCTACAACTAGTCTGACTACACGTCCTCATATAACATATCAAGGATGCACCATCTTACCAGATTAACCATTCGACTTACCCATGCAGTGTGGGAAGAAAGAAGTATTGGGACTGCGTATCCAAGCAATTGATGTCATGGATTCCTTCGTACAACCTTGTAAGCGAAAAAGAAATTGCAGTGTGCCTGTACAAAGAACTAGCGTAAGTTCAGTTACCTGCTTCTCGGAATTTTAGTTAGCCACTTACTGCAAAATTGTTCAATTACGTTGCTTGGCTTAATTTAGTTTGCTACTGATTACATAATGGCACAGCCTGTTAATCATATTGTAGACTGCGCCTATCTATATGTTTGATACTTACTGTTAAGAATTACCTGTTTGCCTTAACTTAAATATCTACTTGTTTGTTTAACTGCTTTGCTGCTGCAACAGCGGGTTACAATGATGTTAATAACTACTTTTCAGCATCCAATTGAAACTCTTTAATTCCTTGTTTCTTTAACTGGTTTGCTATTATAACTCCCAGTTGAGATGTTTTGCTAACTTCAACTTTTCTGAATCCAATCGGAACTTTAATGGCAAAACAGGTTAGCCCAAGATCAAAGAGCGAGGTCCCCATGGACGTTGCATCATCCCATAGCAGTGGCACCGGCCCAATCGTGCATTATGAATTGCCAACTGCTGATGCTCTAGAGGCTAAACTAGTGGTAGAAAGAGATTCTGCTTCTGCATTTAGAGATGAAGTTGACATGTTGAGGAAGCAAACAACACAATCACAAGCAGTACTCAAGACAACCATTAAATATTTGGTGGATTTCAAAACGAAGCTAGCTGAGACTGACCAGATTGTTAAGGTCCTGAAGGAAAAAAGGAAATTAAATTCCTACTTGGTAAATCATAGGTGAAATGTTCTTTCCATAGTTGAATAAACTTTGTGTTGTCTGTTCATGTAATCAATCGAACCATTTGTTTTAGAGATCATGTAATAATTGTTTTTTTTGGTTTGTAATTTTATTTAGCACAAGTCTGTATTAATTGATAAGACTCGGAGACATTTCATTTGGATTGCTGTGCCAGACCTACAAATATGCCAATCGGGCTGAATGTGCATTCAGCAATAGTAGTAGTATAGATGGACCATAAGTGGCACGCATCGGAAAGGGCCAAGATGCTGGCTAAAATAAGGATGTTGTTGTAGCCAAAAAAAGTACAGCGGCCTGGCTTATGTATGTTAGTTGATATTATTGATCCATATACTCTATAAGTGTTTATATGTCTGTTAGTTCTGTACATTCTTGGTTGATTGACTCGGTATTTGAATCTTGATACATCGCTTGTGTACATATCTAAATGGGAGTACACATTATGCTGCGTGTGACATTTGAGTTGGACATGAAGTGTTCCAAATATTCGAATTCACCTTAAACTGGATTCTAGTTTCTGAATTTGAGTATCGGCATTTGTAAACCATATTCATATATGACAATGGAATACATCTTTGTCGTCCTTTTGAAGATATATAAAAACACGTAGAATGATTTATAAAGATTCATATAGGAATACAAAATGGATTCGAATTTAGTTGCCAGGGTAAACGTGGATGCTTATTGTCCCAAAATTCGAAAGAAACAGCAAAATGTCCACTCCCACATCGGCTGCCCGAAGCCAAGTGTTTGGGAGATGGAAATTATTGTCTACCCATTACACGGACAATCCATCGGCCCGATTTCCACTGCTCTAAATAGGGGTAGGTTAGTAACTTCAATTAGACGTGACACGACCGCCTCTTAGCCCATTCCGACACGGTGGGCGTCAAACATGGGCGGCAAAACTCATTTGATTCAAGCTTGTCTGAAAGACCTCTGTTTCTCCCTCCATTCCCCATTCATACATGGTGGGCGGCAAAACAAACTCGACTCGGCCGAAATCGATGTAGGCAAATATTTTCAATAGGGGCAGGTTTGTAACCTCACTCAGACGTGACACAACCGCCCTACCTGTCAGCCCCGTTCATACACCGTGAGCGCCAACCATGGGCACCAACCACCCTCTCCTCGCCTGAAATAGCTCTAGGCAAATATTGGCGAGATGCGAGATTACCGTCCTATCCCCAACCGACGAGACGTCCAAATTTTAAACGGGGTCTAAGTTCATAACTTTCCCATATTTCAGACAGGCGCGTCCCAAAAACATGGTTCCCCGTACCTCTCCCTCCATTTTCCCATTCATACACCGTCCGCGCTAGAACACCCCATCCCCACACCAGCCTCCGTCCGCCACCCCATCCATCGCCGCCGTCCTCCACCACATCCATCGCCACCGTCCTCCACCATGCCGGAGCGCCTGCCAAGACCGCGTCGTCCACTGCTAGAGATGGACGTTTCTCATCCACGGCAACGGACCAATAGCCTTGCATCGCGTCCTCTCGCTTCATCGGCGTTGTCGTCCTCTTTGTCGGGGCCGCTCACACGACCTTCTCTTCCACCGCAACGGGACTTATCCCCCGATGCACCCGTCTACCGTCGCAGATCTGCTTCAACGCCACCAACAGCCATCGCACCCCTGATGCCTATACGGCGCCGCAAGAGAGGTGGTACTTCATATCTCCTCAACTTTTTGATCTCAACCAGAAAATAGATCTTAACTTGGTTACTCTACTTTCTTTTCAGCTCTTAGAATTTAGTTCTTAGTTCGAAGCAAACAATGGATGCTAAATATCATTTCTCCGGTTTGCAGCTTCAAATCTGCCATGGCACAGCCATAATACGGTTTAATTGATCATGCTTAGGGTTTAATTGATCATGTTGGTTCCGTGGTGGTTTCTTTAATAGAAATCGGAGGGGAAACCCTCTTTTGCTAAAAAAAATATGCTTAGAGTTTCCCCCTTTTATGATCACTATACGATCAGAATACGTGCTTCGTGTCATAATAACACTGCTCCACCCATCAAGCTAAACAAGCTTAGTTGTTCAAATACGAATCTGATATTATTAAAACAGAGTTGTTTAATTGGTCAGCTAAATGTTCCTAAATTAGTTTCGAAAATGCATGTTCGCCGCTCGGGTGTGTATCTCTACAGGGTGCCCACGGTGGGCCGGCCCACCCTGGGATTTTGGGTCGTCCCAGGCCCCGATTCCCCTCTGTTCTGCTGCGCGCTTCCGATCTCTACTCGCCCCCAGCCGCCTGCCTCGCCGGCGACTTGTCGTCCCCGGACGGCATGACTCTAGGAGGAGACGCCGGACTAACAGGAGGCCAGGAGCCGCTCGCCCAATAGCGTCACCGCTGCCCGGGCGCGCCGCCGTGCCTACCTTCCCAGTCCGTTCAGGGCTCAGGCGTGCAGCGCCCACCAAGCCAACCCGATTTATCCTGAGATACGTCCTCAACACTTAGCAGCCACTCCTCATCACCCATTTTCTAATTGATTCATTACTCATTAGGCAGGACTTTCATTAGGGTTTGTTGTGTGCTCAGTGCTACCTACACTTAATGGTTCAGATGTATTTTGGTAATCTTTAGTACCTCTAAAGTTCACAGGGTTTTCAAAATTCCGGCCCTCGGAACAGAAACTAGTCATTTTGGATTGTTGGTCGTAGTGACATTGACCCAGATTACTACTGCAAGCCAGGTTTGTTGACAATTTTACTTGTCTTTCTTACTCATTCGATATAATATCCAATTATTCACGTCGATTAGTTGCAAACAATAAGTGCTAGACAAACTTCTTCATTCAGATTTTGGACGGTCTCTTACTGCAGTTACAATTCTGCATACTTGTCCTAGTAAGCTCACAAGTAAATGATTGATTCACTACATCTATGCTTGCCTTGTCATATTTGTTGTCAATATTATTTTAGGGTGGACCACCCTGTTTCTAAATACTGGAACCGTAGACATGAGTGAATAGTATTTCTCTGTGTGATCTCTTCCATCATGTGTGGGTAACGAACACTGCATTGTATAGAAAGAAAGTGTCATTTCCAGCTTTTACATAGGTTTCGATCTTTTACATGGAATACAATCTGCCTACTTGCTTTGTGTCGCACTACCAACACTCCACCCTTGAAGCTAAACATTACGCCACTCATAATTGCTTAGTTTATTTGTTCAAATACGAATTTCATATGATTCTAATGTTCCTACTTCAGTTTTGAAATGTGTGCCAGCCTGTTATAAAGACATAAGGGGTTTGTATTTTTGTGTGTGATGACGAGCAAGGGTTGGTTGCGCTTTTCAAGCACTCGTTGATGAAGTATCGTTCCTACCTGAGGCAAGCGCACTTCGATGGGAAGCCTCTGAACGAAATTTCTGTAAAGTCTCCGGTGCTACATTTATCCGACGGTGACTGGAATAATCTTGTTACACATTGGTCTCGGCTGCAGCGTAAGGTACTGTCTATGATATCACATCACAATTTGAACTACATTTCTGCATTTGCCTTAATGTCTCACTTGTACGAAAACTGTTAGCAGAAGAACATTCGTTCTCAAGGGACCACAGAATCTCGCAACTATACTGCACACTGCATTGCTCTTGTGAGTACCTCTTGCCATGTATGACCATACTTACTTTCATAGCTGTTTGATTATGTAGCATCACTGCACATGTTAGCCTCGTAATCATCCATTTGGTGGACATTATAAGATCTGTATGGACTCTTACATAAATTTAGAATCAACCCAATGCTTTTGAAGAGGTTTAGCTCTGCAGTCCTCTTGTAAGGACTCAACGTGGTCTATCACTATACTTACATTAACAACTACTCCCTCCGTCCCATAATATAAGAACGTTTTGTACAGTACACCAGTGTTCAAAACACTCTTGTATTATGGGAAGAGGGATTGGTTCATTTTGTAGCATTCTGCATCTTATCTCCCTCGCCCACCATTTACTAAAAAAGATCAGATCTATATTTAATCTTACCAACAAGTAGAATACACAGACAATGCCAGTGCAGAAGTGTAGCCCATTGCTCTTGTCAGTACATTTTGTCCTGTAACGCTTGTACTTCCAGGGATTGGTAGTTGATTATGTAGCATCAATCTGCATCTTATCTTCATTATCCTCTATCCCTTCCAGTATTATCATATCTATAATTACTCTCTACAAAATGTAGAGTACAGGCAATGCTTATGAAGAAGATTCTGTGCTGAAATTCTTGAGTTATCCTTCCCTTGACATGGAGAAGGGCATTATAAAGCCGGTGTTAACTGTTAATGTAAGTCAGTCCTTCTAAAGCCTTTATCCTCAACTGCTGTTTAATTTGCTCATACTCCCTATCATTTACTGTTGTTTAGTTTGTTGTTTCTACCAAAATGCATGTTCGTAAGAACCGTAAGTTCTAAGTTTTACTTGTAAAAGCAAATTCCTTATTCATACCATGCACATTACTTAATACTCCCTATATGTATGATTGTTTTTGTGGATCTATAATCCAGTGTGTGGTGAAGCAGCCCACGTTTGCACCTTGTCATCTCCTGTTTTATCTTACTGATGTGGCTGATGATATGAACAACATGCCATGCACATTATCCAAAATAGATACAATGATTTTCTTTGCCCTTCATCTATGCTTGTTATGTTGACATGGTAATCCAGTAGTGTGGTGAAGCTCCCCGCATTATGAACAATGCCAAATTATGCTATTGATATTTTGAACTTACTCTTTATTTTCTAATTTGAAATTGGATAGAATTGACAGAACAGTTATCATATTTGTTTATACACGTGCAAACCCTGTAATCTCTCTGCTTTGTTTCAGGGTGATATGCCTGATGGCATGCACAAGTTTGCTGAAGGCTGTGAGACAAACCCAACATATATTGCAGCAAAGAAGGCAAAACATCTTGAAGATAGCGAGACAACCCCAAAGTCTTGTCTTGATGCAGTGTTCAAGTTACTTGAGACTAACAGTCAGACAAGCTCACAGAATTCGTTGTCTGAATCAGTTCGACTTCTTCAGTCCCAAGTTCTAGCAGAAAGGCATTCTGCAACTCAACTTCGACTTGAAGTCCTATCTCTAAGAAAGATTGCGGAGAACACCAATGAGAACCTCATCACTAAACAGCTACACCTGGAAGCTATGACCGACATGCTAGGCCGGTCTCACAGCCTTGCTCAGCAGCTTGCGCAGCAGTTCCCCCGCAAGGCTAACCTTTCTTGAACTGTCTTGGAAGTGGTCTCGGTTCAGTATTATTTTGTTACGCTGCAATGGTGCCTAGTTTTTGTAATCTGCTTCTTCGTTGCGCTTTATGATCACTGGTTAGGGATGGCAATGGGTAGGGTATGGGTGGGTACAACCCTTTTCTACCCAAACCCATACCCACAAAAACTTTCTATACCCACCCATTTCAATACCCATGGGCACAAGTTGACACCCATGCCCATACCCATTGGGTATCCCATACCCAATGGGTATCCGATGGGTACAATATATAGCATTTACTTGTTGAAAAAGTATAGAAATGAGTCTAAAATTCAAGTGATGATTGTCGATCAATTTAGCATCGACGATGCCCCTCCGGTGGGCCTTTTAGAGGTGGAAAGGGAGTACAATAAGTGGTGGGTAGAAGCCCGACACAAAGAGAGGCAGCCATGGGAACTAGGGTATACTGGTCCGAGTGTTGGGCAAGAGTCTGTTGTCGAATAGTCAAGATTTCACTATTTCGATGAGCCACATAGGTTGAAGGAAAAGTGATGATCTGTAATTTGCGATCCTACGACTATGGCCGGTTTAGGGAATAAGGGATTGAGGGTTTGGCCATAGAAGTTGGATGTTGACCCCACATGTCATAGGGCTTATTTTTATTTATTAATTTTTTCTGGGTATCCACTGGGTTACCCATGGGCACAATTTCATACACATGCCCTACCCATATATTTTGCGGGTATGGATACCCATACCCATGGGTACCAAATCTTGCCAAGTCTTACCCATGGCCACTATTTTCGGGTAGGGTACCCGCGGGTACCCATACCCATGGGCAAAACTGCCATCCCTATCACTGGTGGCGAACTTCGATGCCCAGTGGATGTAATATACCTTAAATCCTTTATTGTATAGTGTAGGTTTATTCTTAGTTACTATGCCGTAATTTCTTTATTGTATAGAGTAGGTTTGTTCTTAATTCCTACTAGTTACTGCCATCATTCGCTATCTGAAAAAAATCAGATGTAGTCGACCGGACCGAAACATTCGACTCTAACGGGCCAGGTTTTTAGCGGGCCACCATTGGACCGGCCTGCGTCTTTCTTGGGCCCAAATGATTGGGGCCTTCACACATTGCGCCAGGCCCAAACTTACACCGGCCTATATTTTAGTTGGGCTTTTTGTCGACCCAGCGCTTAGTTTGGCCCAGGTAGCGTTGGGCCATTAACAGCCTGAATATTGTACTGGCCTGTTACGACCGAGATGAAACCACGAGCCTTTAGCAGGCCAAAATGCATGTTGGGCCTCAATTTTCACTAGTCGTCGACGGGCCTTCAGCAGGCCGAAATGTAGACCGGGCCGTTTTGGGCCCAGTTAGCTCACGGGCCGTTACCAGGCCGAAACATATCTCGGGCCTTAGTTGGCCCACTGATATCATGGGCCTTTAAGAGGCCAAAAGCTTAGCACAGGCATCAACGGGCCTAATTACGCGACAGGCCTTTAACAGGCCCAAAGTCACGTTGGGCTTAACTGTTGCCACCTTTAGCACGGGCCGTTAGTGGGCCTGATGTCCCGTCGGACCATATATGGCCCATGGGCAGCACGAGCCATTCCCAGGCCGAAAGTCACACCGGGCTGAAATGGGCCCATGTCTACATCAGGCCTCTAATAGGCCGAAAGTCACTGGGCTGTAGTTGGGCCCAAATATTCGGCGAACAATTAACGGGCCAGATCTGGCTTCGGGCTGCAAATGGGCCCAAATATTGGACGAACAATTAACAGGCCAGATCTGGCTTCGGGCCGTAAATGGGCCCAAATATTGGGCGAACAATTAACGGGCCAGATCTGGCTTCAGGCCATAAATGGGCCTTTATTAAGCAGGCCGTTATTGGGCTGGCCCACTAGTACCTGATTAAGTTCTATGGGTCTTTGACTGGGCCGGCCTTTTTAACCTATATGGGCCTCTGTTGGGCCCAGCCATGTGTCGACGTATCATAGGCATGTCTCCTCCAATGGACGGGCGACATCTGGCCCACTGACGAGCTGACAGGTGTTCCCTTCGGCCAATCGGAATTTTACACATGGAAATTTCCCATTGGTCAGGGCTGTTAACGGGTTATCGGATCCAAAATCCGACCCAATAGCTTAACGGCGTTCCGTTATGGTGGATGCCACGTGTCGGTCACCCTTGACGAAAGCACTTCTGTGACGCGCGATTTATCGTCATGGAAGTGGACACTTCCGTGATGATAATTTTGGTAATGTCATGGAACACTTCTACGACAACACAGGTATGACTATCTTGATTATGTCATAAATTTGTCATGGATGTACATGCATGACAAAAAACGCGACCTACTGTGACAAACACGTATCATCACGGAAGTGTATTTTTTTTGTAGTGCATCTTAGCAAGGTTAGCCATTATTCCATGAGGAAATTGTAAGACTTATTCTATAAGTTGTTCCTGATGAATCCTTTGTATATCCAAGTTCGACCTTTGCTTGAAGACCATGTCAATGCTATCTCGAAGCATGTCTGTGGTACTCCGATTTTCAACAAGAACTTTGAAGCCCAATGCTAAATGTTTCTTGCTCAATTATCCGAACACTGCTGTATGGGTAATGTCATGAAGTTTCTCTCCCCTTACCTAAAGGGTTTTCTACATTATATATTGTCACAGATATCATGCTCTGCTTATCCTTGGGAAGGTTATACCCCTGAAATATGTGTTTAAACACATTATCCTTTCCGTGGTTGTTTAATCTGGAAATCACATTTTCCTTTCCATTGTTTTGTTTAAACTTTCTTGTGCACTATATGATCTAAGCAGAAATAAGTTCCTACTTATGTAAGCACCTCGTTGTACAACTCTGTCAGTAAGACCCTGTTACCATTGTTGATGACATTCCGGTAACCATCGATGGACGAGAACTTTGCCTATTGGTCTGCCTCGTTCAACGAGCAGGAAAATGGTTCTCTTCGTCTCTCGCCCTTGGTACCGACGTTGTTGCCGACATAACCGACAGGCTATTCCTTGCCATGCCTTGCTATCATAACTGTGCAAGATGTCAGCGCCTTTCCTACTTTAAACCCACATGGTGGGCCCATAACCCACAGTTCCACAGGATCAAAACCTGACTCTCCTGTACAACCTATTGTCAAAGTTATTCCTCGCGCTTGACTTCATATGTAATTCACGGGCACCTGCCTAGTGATCTATTATGGTATCAGACGCAATACTTATTCCCATTGCTCTGAACCCCTTTCACACTTTGTTTTAGGCAACGAACGATTGCCTATGCGCTTGGAACTCCTTGTTGTACCTTCTTACCTTGCGCTCGATGTGTTTCATTTGTTCAACTCGAGAGATACTCATCTGCTCATTCATGGGAAAACCCCAGACGATTACTCCTTATAGCGTTCTACCGTTGGCGAGCTGCCCCTTGCCTATCCGTAAGTACGATGGAGTTCCTGAAGAAAGGATGACGACTTCATCATGATAGTCTGAAACAGAGGAGAGAAGACGTCAATATAATGGATCGACCTCTTCGAGAAGGACAACCAAGACCGAGGAGATTCGTTAGAATTTCGTAACCAAATCCTTTCCCCCTTACTCCCCCTCTTAAATCTCGGGACGAGATTTCTTGTAGTGGAGGAGAATTGTGATGCCTTACCTACAGTAATCCTGAATTAAGCATGCCACGTCACCACGGTTACTGTTGTTAATCTCGCGTTAGTTCAAAACCGATTCAAATTCAAATTTGAAATTAAGGCAAACAACAAAAGTTTTCCAACAATAAAACTAAAATGTTCAAAATGTGTCGGATAAATCATAGGTAATTGTGGTGGAGAAACCAAACTGTGATAAAGGGTATAAAGGCTCTAAAGTAATTAAACAGTAGTTGAAACAATTAAATAAATGCCTATTGAATTTTATAAAATATTAGATTATTTTATTTTGGGTTAAGGATTAATGTGGCAGGAGTATATTTACAAATACTAATTTAGGTGCTAGTGGTAAATTTTACAAAACTAAAATAAAAGGAAACTAGAAATGAAACACAAAAGAATAACTAAAAAGAAAAAAAGACAGAGACAAGAAGCTTCCCTCCCCCCACTGGGCTTCGGCCTAACTCGCCTCTGGACCACCAGGCCGGCCCACCCCACTCCCCATATCCTCCCCTATCAGCCGAAACCCTAGGGCAACCACCCCCACTCGCCCCGCACCCCCCCCCCCCCCCGCACGATCCCCTCTCTCCCCCATGATCTAGATCGGGCTCCAAACCCTCCCCCGTTGCCCACCTCGCCGTCGGTGTTCCCCGACACCGCTCGCCGTCTCAGGCGTTGCCCCGCCATCGCCGCCTCGACCCCGTCGCTCGCCTCCCCGTCCTCGCCCCCTTCCCAATCCAGAACTGGATCGGGTCACGACCCCGACGCCGCCTCGCCGCTCGGAGCCACCACGACGGCCTGCCTCCCCGCCGGAACGATGTCTCCGTCCTCCTCCTCACGCACGGCTGCCCCGTCCCTACGAACCCCGGTGAGGATCCCGGTCCTCCTCTCTCCCTCGCGCCCCAGACCGCAGCCCCGGTTGCGTGCCCGCCGCCCTGGATGCGCCCGGCCTACTCCCTGCCCCGCGCGTGTCGCTTCCCCCGCTCGCCGCTTCTGCAGTGCTGCTGTCGCTGCTTCTGTTGACGCCGGTCGCCGCTGCAGCCTGTGCACGCGCGCGCGTGCTTGGCCTCGCTGCCACCAGCCATGCCCTCGCTCGCGCCGCATCGCCTGCTGCCGCCCCTGCCTTGCTTCTCGCTCCGCTCTGGCGCCGCACTCGCGTCGCCCGCCAGCCCCTGCTCTCGCCGCGACACCGCCTCCCGCTTCCTTGGCCGCACCCGCCGGTGACCACCCGTCCAAGGCCGCCACCAGCCGTGGCTATGGCCTCGCGCCGACTGTCGTGGCCCCCTGCATGCCTCTACTCATTGGCTGGTGCTCGCTGGAGCCGTCCCACGCCCGCGGACTCCCTCCTGCTCGCCCGCTGCGTCCGGCGGGCTCCGCCGTCACCGGCGACCTCGCCTCGCACCGGGCGGGTTGCGCCTCAGCGCCTGGTGCCCTCACGCCCGCGCCCATAACCGCAAGCCCACGCGCCCGCTTAGGCCCCAGGGGCCATGGATAGCTGGCCCCGCCCCCGTACCTATGACAAACGGGGCCCAGCCCCTGAATGTTTAAAAAAAGATGGATAGAAAAAAAGAATTAAAAAATAATAAAATAAATTTAATTAAATAATTAGTTAATTAAATAAATTAATTAACGTAATTAATCCTGTTTAGTTAACCTAATTAACTATTGTTAACTAATTAAACATTAATTAGGTTAGTTAAATCCTAATTAGAATAAACAGAGTATGACATGCGGGACCCACACTTCAGAATGACCCAGTCAACGCCCTGTTGACTGCTGACGTCATGCTAACGTCAGCATACACTATTCTGAATAATGTTAGAATTAAATAGATAATAATTTAGAAAATGATTTAAAAGCTTTGAAAATTAATAGAAAATAAACCGCAGCTCGGATGAAAATACTTTGTACAGGAAAGTTGCTCAGAACGACGAGTCGAATCCGAATACGCAACCCGTTCGTTCGCCACACACCCTTAGCATATCGAACATGCAACTTTCTCCCTCCGGTTCATCTGTCCGAAAACGCGAAACACCGGGGATACTTTCCCGGATGTTTCCCCCTTCGCCGGTATCACCTCTTACCGCGTTAGGGCACACCTAACACCGATCTTTGCTTTGTCATGCATCTTTATGCATCTGTTTTCATTGTATTCATTGTTACCCCCTCTTCTCTCCGGTAGACTACGAGACCGACGCTGTTGCTGGTGCCCCGACCGACTACGTTGTTGACGACCCCTACTTGCCAGAGCAACCAGGCAAGCCCCCCCCCCCTTGATCACCAGATATCGCCTATTCCTTCTCTCTACTGCTTGCATTAGAGTAGTGTAGCATGTTACTGCTTTCGGTTAATCCTATTCTGCTGCATAACCTGTCATTGTTGCTACAGTTGTTACCCCTACCTGCTATCCTAATGCTTAGTATAGGATGCTAGTGTTCCATCAGTGGCCCTACACTCTTGTCCATCTGCCATGCTATACTACTGGGCCGTGATCACTTCGGGAGGTGATCACGGGCATATGCTATATACTTTATACTGTTACATTACTTATGATACTGTTCGGAGATGGGGGCTGAAGGGGCAGGTGGCTCCATCCTGGTAGAGGTGGGCCTGGGTTCCCGATGGCCCCGACTGTTACTTTGTGGCGGAGCGACAGGGCAGGTTGAGACCACCTAGGAGAGAGGTGGGCCTGGCCCTGGTTGGCGTTCGCGGTTACTTCAAAATAACACGCTTAATGAGATCTTGGTATTTGATCTGAGTCTGGCCATGGCCTATACGCACTAACCAACTACGTGGGAAAGATATGGGCACTCGACGTCGTGGTATCAGCCGAAGCCTTCGTGACGTCAGCGACTGAGCGGCGCGCGCCGGATTGGTCCGCGTAACGCAACTTCCTTTGAAATGGAGGTTGCTAGGTCTGCTTCCGGCCGCCCTCGCAACGTGCAGGTGTGCAATGGGCGATGGGCCCAGACCCCTGCGCCATAGGATTTAGACCGGCGTGCTGACCTCTCTGTTGTGCCTAGGTGGGGCTGCGACGTGTTGATCTTCCGCGGCCGGGCATGACCCAGAAAAGTGTGTCCGGCCAAATGGGATCGAGCGTGTTGGGTAATGTGGTGCACCCCTGCAGGGAAGTTTATCTATTCGAATAGCCGTGTCCCTCGGTAAAAGGATGACCCGGAGTTGTACCTTGACCTTATGACAACTAGAACCGGATACTTAATAAAACACACCCTTCCAAGTGCCAGATACAACCCGGTGGTCGCTCTCTAACAAGGCGACGAGGAGAGGATCGCCGGGTAGGAGTATGCTATACGATGCTACTTGGTGAACTTCAATCTACTCTCTTCTACATGCTGCAAGATGGAGGCTGCCAGAAGCGTAGTCCTCGACAGGACTAGCTATCCCCCTCCTATTCTGGCATTCTGCAGTTCAGTCCATCGATATAGCCCCTTTACACATATATCCATGCATATGTAGTGTAGATCCTTGCTTGCGAGTACTTTGGATGAGTACTCACGGTTGCTTTTCTCTGCCTTTCCCCCCTTTCCTTTCTTCCTGGTTGTCACAACCAGATGCTGGAGCCTAGGAGCCAGACGCCACCGTCGACGACGACTCCTACTACACCGGAGGTGCCTACTACTACGTACAGGCCGTTGGCGATGACCAGGAGTAGTTTAGGAGGATCCCAGGCAGGAGGCCTGCGCCTCTTTCGATCTGTATCCCAGTTTGTGCTAGCCTTATTAAGGCAAACTTGTTTAACTTATGTCTGTACTCAGATATTGTTGCTTCCGCTAACTCGTCTATGATCGAGCACTTGTATTCGAGCCCTCGAGGCCCCTGGCTTGTATTATGATGCTTGTATGACTTATTTTATTTTTAGAGTTGTGTTGTGATATCTTCCCGTGAGTCCCTAATCTTGATCGTACACGTTTGCGTGTATGATTAGTGTACGATTGAATCGGGGGCGTCACAGCGGCTCCGGTAGGGTGGACTACGGTGTGGGCGAAGCAGATCTGTGGCCGTGGACGAGGGCGTAGGTGAAGCTGCTACAGTGGTTGGGTTAAGTATGGTGTCGACGATGCGGATCTGCAGCCGTGGACGGGGCGTCAGAAGCTGCTCCGGTAGGTTGGATGAGGGTGCGAGGAAGCGGATCTGAGGCCGTGGGTTTGTGAGTTGGCAAAGAGTCCCTGGTAGGGTTGAAAATGGTATAGGCGAAGCTACTCCGGTGGGGTTGACGATGGTGTCGGCGAAGCGGCTCCGGTAGGGTTGAGGAAGGTGTCGGCGAAGAGGATCAGAGGCCGTCAACGGGGGCGTCGGTGGGGCGGCTCCGGGGGGGTGTGGACGAAGCGTCTCCGATGGGGAATGCGAATGAGCCGCTGCAGATGCGCTGCGGTTGACGAGAGTATCGGCGAAGCAGATCCGGCGCCGTGGACAAGGCCGGCACTGAATGGGCTGAGGTACAGTGGTGGATGAGCAGTCTACTTGTTTCTAGGGGAGGTGGGAGGGGTAGATGCGGCCGCAGAAGCAGATCCGGCGAGGTGGACGCCGCTGGCAGTGAATGGGCTCTGGTACGTCGGTGGATGAGCAGTCTAGGGTTTCGAGAGGGGAGGGGAGAAAGACCGATGAAGTACGGACGGCATGATGTGAGATGCTCTGGTGTTGTGGAGTTAGTCATTTTTGCGGGAGGGGAGAGGAAATGGGGGTGCCGTGTAGTGGGGGGGAACCGGAAGTTACCAAAGCAGCCCCGACCTATTATGTAGGTGAGGGCGGTATTGTAACTGTTGGTCCCCGTGCACCAAGGACAAAAGGGGAATTTCGCATGCTAAAGACTAAGGTGGCGGAAATTTTAGAAGGAGGCGGGAGATTTTGCCGCCCGCGGGATCGTTCGTATCCAGTTTCAACTAATTTTGGACCGTGCTAGCGGGAAGGTCATGCGAGACTGTGTACACGGGGCACGCGTCAGCAGTTAATAACTAGTGTGAAGTCCACGCTAGAAAAAAAGACAATAACTCGGGATGATGCGCCGATAACTTGGACGTTCACACGGGCGAGGCCAATCGTACGGGTGTAGTGGCGCGTTCACAGAAAAAGGGATCAAACGCTCAGCCTATGTATTTCTCGTGTAAATAGATAATTTAGTGCAATTGGCTATTTACTTTAAACATAATGCATTGACGTGTTAGTGTAGAGGCGCACAAAAAGAAATGGATATTGTAGTCCGCTACTTAAAAGTGTTACCTCATATGATTACATAGCCTCCATTTCATAAATTGCGTACCCGTTGAATTCATATATGTATTACTTCATAATAGAACCTTAAACCATCCAAGACTAATGATTTTGAATGCAAGAGTTAACAATGGTGCATGTACATGATAGCTACATTGGTTGTTTGAAGAAACATCACTGTAACTTTGGCATGCACAACTGAAAAGGTTTATTTAAATAGAAAAAATGTGATATGTGAGTGTCCAATCTTTATAGCGTTGAATCGATATTGTACCTTTGGCCACGATACGAAGTAGATATTGATTTATGTTCAAGCGATGCACGTCCATGATCGCTAGATAGTGATACGTGAATGAATTGTGCAATCTCTCTCACATGCATACATATCTCATTTCCCTGTGGGCATCGGAATCACACACGCGCACTTCATGTATTTCTCTCCCTCCGTCAAGGTTAGAATTCGTCTTTCTACCCCGTCCTACAAGTCTCTCACACAGAAACACACACGCTCTCTCTGTCGAACATGCCCACCCCTTTAATTCCGCCCACCCACAGCCACTAATGTCTCAAAGTATAATAATGTCTCTCACACATATGCCTAAGGTTAACTCGAGTTCCGGAACCATATGAATACATACAATGGGATTCCAGCAGAGCACCTTTTGTTTTGAGATTTCGCGCTCTCTCTCCCTCTCTCTCTCTCTCTCTCTCTCTCTCTCACGCGCGCGCGCGTGCACACACACATTGTTTCTCACTTCATTTTTTCCGGCACTTGCATGCACACAATTTTGTTTATCTTCGTGATGCTTTAAGTATGCCTCGCACAAATGCTATCTACCTATCCCTTAATATAGTTATATATGTGTCACACAAACTCCTTCTCCCTACTAGCAAGATGCCCATGCGTTGCACCGAACATCAAGATGCATTTGTATGAGTAGTTTATCTTGTGGGAGAAAAGGATGAACGAGGGAATGCCTTATTTGCAAATGCGAAGAGGGGTGTGGGTATCTTTTTGCAAAATTGCCACAGTTTCCTTCCTATCCGTCGGATATAAATCGGATGGCCTATATTGCAGGATGGCAGGAACACCATCATCACCAACTCTGTTTTTTATAAGAGTAGGGATATGTAAGTGTCACTGCCCCCCCCCCCTGACACACACACACACACACTTCCCAACACCGAAGGAGTAGGGTGACACCTCGATCTTGATACTAATCTATCGACTGGCTTCTCTCTCAAACACACACACACGCACACACACTACCCGACACCGAAGGAGTAGGGCGGCACCTCGATCTTGATAGTAATCTATCTACTCCTCTTTCAAACATACATACACACTCGCTAGTTGTGCCTCTGTGCCTACCGCACACACTCTCGATACGTCTTTCTCTCCCTCCCCCTCCCCCCACCCCAACAATGACAGCAGAAGGGTGACAACTCGATCTGATCATAATCTGTCAATTGGTTTCTCTCTCGAACATTGTGTCTCTGTGCCTCGCTCAGTAGCCCCCTCGATATGTAGACTTCTCGCGCGCGCACAGCTGTAGTGACGATGACGCTGAACCCAGTGTGCCTCATTTTTACCGGCCTCATGTGATAGTTTTCACCCTGTTTTCTGTTAATTAACAAGGCAACCTTTTCTTTGTTACTACTAGTGAATCTGAAATCATTCGGGGCAGACATAAAATATATCACTTCAACCCAATTATCACAGTAACTATTTTAAAAAAAACTAGCTAGATGCCCGTGCGTTGCACGGAACATCAAGATGCATTTGTATGAGTAGTTTATCTTGTGAGAGAAAAGGATGAACGAGGGAAGGCTGTATTTGCGAACGTGGAGAGGGGTGTGGGTATATTTTTGCAAAATTGCCATAGTTTTCTTCCTATTTGTTAGATATAAATCCGACGGCCTATATTGCAGGATGGCACGCACACCATCATCACCAACTCTGTTTTCTACTCCCTCCGTTCCTAAATATTTGTCTTTTTAGAGATTTCAACAAGTGACTACATATAGAGCAAAATGAGTGAATCTACACTCTAAAATATGTCTACATACACATCCGTATGTGGTAATCCATTTGAAATCTGAAAAAGACAAATATTTAGGAACGGATGGAGTATAAGAGTAGACATGGAGATATATCTCCAGCATGGTCTACAACAAAAATGTGCTGGACTGGTTAGCGCCGGATGCTCGCAACGCGATGACATGAGTTCGAATTCTGTCTTTAACTTTAGATTTTTATATTATATATTACTTATTTAATATATACTTCTTTCGCAACTTACTGACAGTGGAACCCACAGAGTACTTACTATACAAGATTAAGGATGGACTTGTTTCTTTTTAACTTTCTGTACGAAGCTGTAGCCACCCTGCAAGTCATGTGTACACTGTACATGCAATTAACTTTTTATAGAGGGACAATCATACACGCAATTAACTCAAATGGATTGGATGTCACTCTATTATTTCCAGCATAAGAGCATCTCCGACGGCAGCCGGCAAATTTCCTCTCGCTCCCTTCCGCAGAGGACGACATCAAACGCCAGCGGCATACATTTTCACAACTCTAACCAACCAGATGAAATTCGTGCAAACACGGACTGATTTCATATAAGCATAAAGGATTTCGTATAAAAAAGGCGGATCTTCATATAAACATGATGGATTTCATTACATTTACATGAACTAAGCGGTGCCAATCTGGCTCTCTTGGTATAATTAATACTCCCTCCGTCCGGAAATACTTGTCCTAGAAATGGATGTATCTAGACTTATTTTAGTTATAGATACATACAATTTATCCATTCTTAGACCAAAAATTTCCCGCCAGCTGGAGAGGGAGTACATAATCTAAATGGCCACCCACGGATCCCTTTGTCTTCCTCATGTCCGGCAGACACTTTGCAGGGTCGACGAAGGTCCTCGGAAGAGACGAAGAAGCAAAGAAACCACCTGAATGCGCAGTCGTCGCCTCGGCGGTGGCCTTCATGGGACCCAAGTGGCGGCGGCCTCCCGTGTTCTACTTCTCCTCGATGATGGCGGCGGACACGGAGAAGCTGGCCACCGACTCGTCGCTCTCCATGCACCCGGCTTCTGTCTCTGCCTGCATGGCGCTGTCGCAGGCACGGGAGGCACGCCCACAGACACGGGAGGCGTGGCACTGCAGACACTGGTGGCGCGGTACGACGCGGCAGCGACGACGCCCGTACCGGTGTGCTCGCCGCCGTGCTGGCGTGGAGCAACTCGCCACTCCTAATCGAGCTGAACTAGAGCGGCGAGTTGCTGAACCACGCGCCTGCTTGGGGCGGCAACTGGCTCCGTCGGTCCAAGCGAGGTTGGTGAAGCACCGAGCGGCCTCGCCCGTATTCGGAGGGCTCGGCGGGCCACCCAGCCGGGTAATATGCCGGAGAACGGCTCCTCGGAAGCCATCGGAAGAGTGGAGAAAATGGTGAAGAAGGAGATGGGGGAGCGGCGGAGGGGTGCGATTCTTGCCCGCTGTCTGTCTGGCCTCGTGTAAATAGAGGGCGGACGGTAGGAGCTTGGCCGGCGTCTGGCCTCGATTAAACTGAGGGCGGACGGGAGGAGCTCGGCCGGTGTTGCATTTAATTCCGGTCCGCTCATGAACAGACGTGTGGCCGGAGTAGGTTTCTCGGTTTGCATGCGGGTTTAACGGAGGGGTTTTATGGAGGCGAGGAGGCGGGTTCAGCCGGGCATGCAGTGGGCGGTGTAGTACTATTTGATTTGACAGCGGGCGGCGCAGTTCCCGATACAGCTTTAATGCAGACGAGGGAGGGAGTAGCCGTTCCTGAAATGTTGAACGGCCAATGCATCCTCTTTCAATTAATGCATGAGGGAAGTAATGGGAGGAGGGCCGGGAAAAGAGGCTGGACGATGTGAATGCAACGCAGTTTGCCCTCATATAAAGGCGCCCCTCCATTCCAATGCATCTACCACATCATACGCACCTAAGAATTTGCCTAAGCACCTACACTAAGCGCAAAAGAGCTCACTCCAGACCCATGGCGGTGATGCGCGCGAGCAGCCAGCGGCTGTGCCAGATGGTCCACAATGTCGGCCTGCGGCATGGCGCCGAGGATTGTCTCCAGACGGTGTTGGAGACCGGCTGGTGGATGGCCGCCGTCGACGCCAACGATGACTCTCAGTTGGACCAGATGATCGTTGCCACCACCAACAAGTTCACCGTCCTCAAGAAGCTCGCGGACGACATCGCCGTACTCCTCCAGCCCGCGTGCCCGGGCTCCTCATTGCCTGCCACCCTAATCGGCCTCCATGGCCAGGACCTCTTTCAAGCACTGGTGGCCCTGTGACTGCCCGCCGACGCCACCGAAGAATGTCCACCTGGAGGTCGCGCTCGCCGCGAGGCGCCTCGCCCTGCAAGAATTCATCGACCTATACATCCACGTGTACGAGCAAATCGTGTACATATGTATCTACAAGGCCAGTGAGGACGCTACGACGTTAGCCTTCCTCAACCAGCTGGAAGCCTTGGATGCCTTTGCTGAGAAGCACCTTGACCTCGCCACAAAATCCACCGCTCCTTAGCCGCCGGTCGGTGGCCCGGCGCACTAAGTTGAGGAGGAGGAGGTCGTACGTTGATGGATGCATCTTTCTTCTTGCCTTCTGTAACCACCACTGCGATCGCATCATCATCGTGGCCTTACCACCCTACAATATGGGGTCAAAAAGCCAAAAAAATAAGTATTGTGCTGTTGCATTCTCGTTCCAGTCAATACCGACATGTGCGATCCCTTTGCTTAATTATATGCATCACTGTAACTAGTACTCCATCCGTTAATTTATAAGTTGTGCTTACCTTTTCCATCAACTTCGTGCAACGCGCGGGCATCTTGCTAGAAACACTAGAACATGTCGGACCGCATGTGACCAAACCGACGATGCTCCAACCTAGCTACTATGTACCCTGCTTATCTGGCGGAAATAGCCCCGCCCTAGCATTTCCAATCGTTATTTCTACCTATCGATCGTGCCAAGGAGCAGAACCAAAATGTTACAATTTATACATGTTTCTCTACTCCTACTCCTATAAAAGACTCAGTTGGTGATGGTGGTGTGTCTGCCATCCATCATTTCTGACCATTAGATCTGCATCTAACGGCTGTGAGGTAAGTTGTGGCATTTTTGCAACAATAGCCCACTTCTCTGCTCCAATTTGCAGAAAACCCCTTATTATCTTGAAAGCAACCACATCCCTCCCTCACCTCATCAAAACAGCCTGAGAAATATATTTTGAGTGAAAAGTACTCCCTCCATTCCTAAATATTTGTCTTTCTAGAGATTTCAATAAGTGACTACATACGGAGCAAAATGAGTGAATCTACACTTCAAAATATGTCTATATAATCCGTATGTGATAGTCCATTTGAAATCTCTAAAAAGACAAATATTTAGGAACGGAGGGAGTAATATATTAGGAGTATATCAAAACAAGAGTGATTTCTTTCAAGTTTGTGAACAAGTACTACTATTCTACTACTTTGGATCCATCGCAATGCACGGGCACATTGCTAGTAAAAGGAAAAGGCCTGCTGCGTTCGCGTCGCACTCCCCCACACACGCCCGGGAATCGGGAGTACTCCACGACCCGTCCGGCATGACACATAGCTTAGGGAAGGCGTGTTGCCTAGCATTTTCACTTTCATGTGGGACCGCCATTGAGCAAACCGACTATTGGCAAACCGCACCCCGCCCGCCGCCGGGTTGGAAAATAGAAACAAGGGGAAGATCTAGCTGTAGCACGGAAGCCAAGAAATTTGGTGTTAGATGGGGCTCTTTGATAGAGTAGGAGCATTCCGTACTACTCTACTCCTACTAGTACCAAGTTTGTACTATACAACTAGTACTACCACTATACAACTAGTAGGTACGTGCACGGCACAGCATCGTAGGAACAAAAAACGGGAAGATCTTGTTTTGGGTGATTTATCTTTTTTTTCAGTCAACGTAGTATGAATAATATGATGTGGGGGGCACCCATGAAGCTTATGTGGCTTGGTTGCATGGCTACGAAAGGTTAGAGAAAAATAAATAGATAATGTGTTTAGAGTGCACTCCACTAAACAGATATACTTTGGATACATTGCAACGGGCCGGCACATCTATATCTATACCCCCTATATAGTGTATGAATAACTTTGAAAGTTGTTAGTTGGATGAAGCCAATCCGATAGTACAAACATGGCAAATCCGAGCACTACTAGCCCTTGGATATCATCTACATTCCACCAGATTCTGCCACATGTAGAATGTAGAAGACTCCATGGTTGAACTTCATTCATGACTAACTTTTCCACAACTAAGCTTAGGCAAAGTGTGTCTGCCACAAAAAATGTGGCTAATAAAATGGCCACCACAAGTGTGGCAAGATTTGGCAAGAAGTTGAGTCTATGACATGTGGACCATGTAGCTAGAAAAGTGTGGCAAGCCACAAGTGTAGCAATGAACCAAACACATGTCTGGTGTGTTTGGTAGGGTGTATGAAGGGTGCATGATCCTAAGAGTTCCCTTCTCGACCCACTTTTGGGTGTTTGGTAGAGTGTATGGAGGGTGCATGAGTCCACACTAGATTAGCACAAATACACTAGAAGCATGCATGAAGAGAGCATACATGAAGAGGGGTGTTGAGTTGAGCATGCATGAAGAGGGAACAACTATGCTGAGATGAGAACGCAACCAAACACACTTGTGGCATGCCTAAGCTTAGGCGTGGCAACCTTAGGCTGCAAACCAAACCATAACTTTGAAAGTTGGTCGTTGGATGAAGCCAATCCGATGGTACAAAGATGGCAAATCCGAGCACTACTGGCCATTGGATATCATCTACATTCCACCAGATTTTGCCGGACGGAGGGAGTAGTTGGTAGATAGTAAGAAACAAATTCCGGGTTTGGCACGAGCTCATACTGCGGGAGCACCACAAGGCCTGCCGCAGGAGTTACATTTCCCTCTCGAGGCCCACGGGACCGAACTTCAATGGCTTAGTGCCCGGCCTATGTGTCAATGACATGCGGACCTTAAATGCGGCTGGCCCACATGTGGTGGTGTGGTTCGCGACTCACTCGTTCAAGATGAACCGGCCGGTGGTGGCGTGGCCGTGGCGAGGGTGCCACAGCTGGGCGTCGGGGCGTTACGAGGCGTAGATGGCCACACCAGCGGGTACTACCTGTAGTACAGAAGTACTCCAACTGAGGATTGATGCCCGGGACGAAATGTGTCACAGCCGCTGGATGAAAATTCGATGGTGCGGGAGTACGGATTGGAGCACAGCAGCGGAGCAGGCAAACCGCGTCGAATCGGGTGTGGCTGTGGTAGAAAGTTGATGGTCGCCGCAGTTCAGCTGGCCCGCATGTCATGCACACAAAGGCAGAGGAGCGGTGGGGCCGAGAGGGATGAGGCGCACGTCGGGGGGATGAGGATCCCCTGACGTGAACAATCCTACCATTCTATCACTGACATGTGGGACCCGCAAGTGTGGGTCCCACCAGTCAGTGAAGGAAAGGCAGGGTAAGGCAGTGATAGCCACGTCAGAGGATCCATGTCCACGTCGGGGGACGTCGTGCTTACAGGTAGGGTTGGAGCGGCGTCGTGGGAATCGCGTGTGGGTGTGGCAGTGGTAGAAACAAGAAACGTGATGGTCATCGTGGTTCAACTTCCATGGACAAGTTGTCATGTCTGCTGACACATGTATATCAAAACTAGTGTTTATATTTCAAGCACGTCAACAAGAATTATTCTACTACTTTGGATCCATTGCAACGCATGGGCCGGCACATTGGTAGTAGTAGTGTCTATCTCTATCTCTAGAGGCCTTCCTGTTGGAAATATGCCCTAGAGGCAATAATAAATGGTTATTATTATATTTCTTTGTTCATGATAATTGTCTATTGTTCATGCTATAATTGTGTTATCCGGAAATCGTAATACATGTGTGAATACATAGACCACAACGTGTCCCTAGTAAGCCTCTAGTTGACTAGCTCGTTGATCAACAGATAGTCATGGTTTCCTGACTATGGACATTGGATGTCATTGATAACGGGATCACATCATTAGGAGAATGATGTGATGGACAAGACCCAATCCTAAGCATAGCTCAAAGATCGTGTAGTTCGTTTGCTAGAGCTTTTCCAATGTCAAGTATCTTTTCCTTAGACCATGAGATCGTGCAACTCCCGGATACCGTAGGAGTGCTTTGGGTGTGCCAAACGTCACAACGTAACTGGGTGACTATAAAGGTACACTACGGGTATCTCCGAAAGTGTCTGTTGAGTTGGCACAGATCGAGACTGGGATTTGTCACTCCGTATGACGGAGAGGTATCTCTGGGCCCACTCGGTAATGCATCATCATAATGAGCTCAATGTGACTAGTAGTTAGCCACGGGATCATGCATTACGGTACGAGTAAAGAGACTTGCCGGTAACGAGATTGAACAAGGTATTGGGATACCGACGATCGAATCTCGGGCAAGTAACATACCGATTGACAAAGGGAATTGTATACGGGATTAATTGAATCCTCGACATTGTGGTTCATCCGATGAGATCATCGTGGAACATGTGGGAGCCAACATGGGTATCCAGATCCCGCTGTTGATTATTGACCGGAGAGGCGTCTCGGTCATGTCTGCATGTCTCTCGAACCCGTAGGGTCTACACACTTAAGGTTCGGTGACGCTAGGGTTATAGAGATATTAGTATGCGGAAACCCGAAAGTTGTTCGGAGTCCCGGATGAGATCCCGAACATCACGAGGAGTTCCGGAATGGTCCGGAGGTGAAGAATTATATATGGGAAGTCCAGTTTCGGCCACCGGGAAAGTTTCAGGGGTTATCGGTATTGTACCGGGACCACCGGAAGGGTCCCGGGGGTCCACCGGGTGGGGCCACCTATCCCGGAGGGCCCCATGGGCTGAAGTGGGAAGGGAACCAGCCCTTAGTGGGCTGGGGCGCCCCCCCTTGGGCCTCCCCCTGCGCCTAGGGTTGGAAACCCTGGGGGTGGGGGCGCCCCACTTGGCTTGGGGGGAAGCCACCCCCCTTCCCCCTTGGCCGCCGCCCCCCTTGGAGATCTAATCTCCCAGGGCCGGCGCCCCCCAGGGGTCCTATAAATAGTGGGGGGAAGGGAGGGCAGCAGCACCACAGGCCCTGGCGCCTCCCTCTCCCCCTGCAACACCTCTCCCTCTCGCAGAAGCTTGGCGAAGCCCTGCCGAGATCCCGCTACTTCCACCACCACGCCGTCGTGCTGCTGGATCTCCATCAACCTCTCCTTCCCCCTTGCTGGATCAAGAAGAAGGAGACGTCGCTGCTCCGTACGTGTGTTGAACGCGGAGGTGCCGTCCGTTCGGCACTCGGTCATCGGTGATTTGGATCACGGCGAGTACGACTCCATCAACCCCGTTCATTAGAACGCTTCCGCTCGCGATCTACAAGGGTATGTAGATGCACTCCTTTCCCCTCGTTGCTAGTATACTCCATAGATGGATCTTGGTGATGCGTAGGAAATTTTAAAATTCTGCTACGATCCCCAACACTTCCCTCGTTCATCCTTTTCTCTCACAAGATAAACTACTCATACAAATGCATCTTGATGTTCCGTGGAACGCACGAGGATGTTTCCTTGGGGGTCTCTCCAGCGCAGCGTGGCCGTAGTGGCAAGTTGACGCCCCTTGACATGTCGACGTTGAGGGGCACTCGGATTTCCTTCGATGAGCAGGTAAGATGAGTTTGATCACGTAGTAAATGCATTCTAAAGACTACTTCCGTGTCCATTTCCTAATTCTCCCCCTGCCCACTGTTTCACAGGTTAGGCTTGGTGCGAGTGGAGATTGGCTTGCATATGTATTGGAGGGTACCAACATCAATTTGCACAACATTTACAACGGTGACACCGTTCCCGTAGAACCTTTATCCAACATTGGGATCAGCCATGCAATGGGCCACCGCATGAATTGGTACGATAGAACCATGGTGGGATTGAATAAGATAGCACGAACCTTGCACATGGCGGTCAAAGGTGGACCATGCTATCTGCGGCCGATTTGTTGCCGTACGAGTACGAAGACGTTGTGCTCCTTTCTAACCGCATCTTCGCGGTGACAAACCAGGGGTCTTGTTTCGTATGGGACACATCCTACGATATACTCCCTCTCTCCCAGTTTATTTGTTTTGAATCTTTTCGTTTTATAAGTTTCAAATTCAAATTTAGAGGGGCAGTGGGGCCGAGAGGGGTGAGCCGCAGGTCGGGGGACGTGGGGTGTCATGGGTTCATGCGGCGTCGTGGGAATCGCGTGTGGCTGTGGTAGAAACGTGATGCTCGCCGCATTTAAGGTGGCCCACATGTCATGCACACAAAGGCAGATGGGCGGTGCGGCCGAGAGGGGTGAGGCACACGTCGGGGGACGTGGTGCCGTGGGTTGGAGTGGCGTCGTGGGAATCGCGAGTGGCAGTGGATGAAATGTGATGGTCGCCGTAGTTGAACTTCCATGGACAAGCTGTCATGTCTACGGACACATGCATTGCATACCGATCACTGGAAGGAGTAGTAGAGAAAGCTAGGCGGATAAATAGTTCCTTATAGTCAAGCAGACCCATGCTACTACTTGTTCCAAAGACATGCACACCGTCGAAATAGTCCATCTATATCAATATACATAGAGAGGGAATATTTTTTTACAAGAGAGGAAATAGTTCATCCATCCATAATGCCCTGCTGCTGGTGCAGCATCTTCTTCTTCTTGTTCTCATTTTCTGTGGGAGACGGCTTCGCAACAAGCTCTCTGGACCTTGCAGCTATCTTGAAACTCACACGGGCATCGAGGGCAGCATATTTTATCCGCTCGTACGTCAAGGGATAATTCTTCCATCCAGACGACCTTAATGCCAGTGTCTCATCACCCTTCTGAAGATTTGTTCCTAGCACAAAATTTGCTACCTCGAATAGGGATGGTGTCGGTTTATCACAATCTTCTACAGGAATTTTTATTTTGGTTTGTAGGTCAGCGATGCTTTTCAAATCAAGGTTGTATGGCTCCAACTTCTGTTTGTCCCCTGCGATGGCTGCCCCACAGAAGTATATGTCATCCCGAGACAAGAAATTGTGAAGCTCACCTGGTATGGAGGGCGTGTTTATGATGTGGTACACCAAAACATCATCTTCAAGGCACAGCTGAAGGACAACGGCGCGTTGGATCTTCCCAGTGGCATGCTCCATGTACTCTGCGTCGAGACCGATGACATTCATCTCCACCTTTTAGAGGGAGTTGGATACATTGTTGATCCACTTCCGAACAACCCTTGGGTGGTCGGTGACTGTGGCAACTATGCTCAACGAGCCTTCGACGGGGACATGTTGGACGCTAAAAACCTGCATATTGATCTCTTTCGCAATTTGGAACCGCTGGACCGGAGGGCTATGGTTTGGAGAATTAGGATTAGATGGCTAGTCTAACTAAAGAAGATGATTATTTATAGGGTCTTCGGAATTACTCCATGAGGATGTGAAGAGGTTAAAACAATGTGAATGCAGTGTGGTTTGGATGCAAATGAAGATCAATGAGTAGTGAAAAAGCCGAGGAAAATCGGTTCCCGATGGAGAAGTAAATGGGAGAAGTTATGCGCATGCATGAGGAGAGCTGCGGTGGTTTGAGTGCTGCATGCAATGGATTGGAAGGGCTCTTCGGTTGCCTTTTCTCTCTCCCACACGCACAGAATGGCCCACTTGCATGCTGCAGTTTATTGGCTGGAGTCTGGCTGCAGTTGCTCATGCGTACGCTAATTAATGCTGTGAATGCGGGGCTTGGAGGGAAATGGGCGCATGCAAAAGGGTATATACGCAGACTAATTAGAGAAATACTGAAAAAGTTATGCGCAGACAAAAGAGGACCGGAGGGAGTACTACTCATGTTCCTACTATAGTTAAGGAATATGCGGTTATCCTCAAAAAAGAAAAGTCCTTCTTCGTGCATCCGCATGCACGAGAATTTGGTTCTGCTCGTAATATGGATGATAGCTGGAGGATGAAGTGAACCTAGAGGCATGCTAGCACGGGAGTGTACTCATGTTCCTACTACTCCTACTAGTAGTAGTAGTACAACTGTGGTACACTTGATGGTCAAAATACTATTATTCATCCGGTCCTCATAGTGAAGTGACAAGACCCTGTGCCCGAGGTGACACCAGTCCAGGCGGCGTGTCCGGGTTACCAAAGTCAGCCTCACCTTGTGCACTGTACAGTCACTGTCACCGCCGCTGTATAGCATGCCTCGCCTCGTCTCCCTCTCCCCTAGCACCACTCCATCTCCATCTCCGTCTCGCCGGAGATCCTGAGGTCACTCTTCATTATCTCACTGTGCCCCCGCATACCCTCGCCTCGCTCGCCTCCCCCAGTACCACTATTCCCTCGCTAGCCGCTCCAGCACCGACAGCCTTCTCCCCCGTAAATCAAGCCCCCCAAAACCCCACCTTCCAAACTCCACCATGGCCAAACGCGAACTGCGCAGGATCCATATGAGCCGTGATTGGAGCAATCTCCCTAGTGACGTCCTCGACCTCTGTTGTTCGTGTATGGATATGTTGAGCGCCCTGCGGCTGGCTGCATGCTCGAGGGGCATGCACACGACCATCATTGAAGCGAGGCCAAAGCTTTTCAAGACACCCTTCTTGCTGCTATCTGGTCTTGCGAGATTGGCTCACCATGATACGGAGGCGTACATGATGCCCCTCGACTTCAATCCGATCTCCATTAGCAGAAACTTCTTTGCAGGTATGTAGTGGGTTGTCGTACATCATTTCCCTCGACTTCGATCCGATCACCATCGCCCGAAACTTCTTGGCAGGTATGTACTGGGTCGGCATGAACTCCCATTGGATGGCTTCCTTCAGAGAAGACGGTAAAAAGTTGGTGCTCGTGAACTTCCAGACCTCCCATGAGATTATCCTTCCTGCGTTAGATTATATAGAGTTTTACCATCGCGGTCCTAGTCATCTAGATTACCACGTCAGTTGGACGGACCTTGTTTTGCAGAAGATTGTAATCTGCCAAGTGCCCACACGACATGCGAATTACGCAGACTTCAAGCTAATTGCCTTGTTCGACCGTGGACTCGCCTATCTTTACGCCGGTGCCTTCTTTAGCTGGAGACAACTCAGCTCGCAGTGGATCATCGTCAAAGCTGATACACATTTCTGTGATGCTATTGAACACAATGGCATCATCTACGCGATCGACAAAGCAAATGGCACCACGTATTTCTGGGACGGCGCGTGTAAGTTGTTTCCGTCTCATGTTAATGATGACGCCATGACACTGTTTGAACTTTTTGTGATGATTGGCATATCCCTGTTTGAGCAGAATTTGAGTAGAACTATGGCAATGTATTAGAGACGCTGTAAATCAGCTATATTTGGAATGAGTTAATTCATGTGATTGTGATCATGTCATTACAGCCAATTTGTACCCCTGAATAATCAAACGGTTAGGAATATATGGATATTCTCCTTATTTTACAGTAATATATATACTACTACTAAATATGAGTGTGTATCAATGGCCATGTTAGTTTCCTCATTTTCATGATGTATAAACATGCACCACGTTGTTGGTTTGATCTAACCATACATTAGGGAAGTAAATGTGCATATGGAGAACTCTATATTTGGAAGTAGTGAAATCCTGTAATGCTTACCATGTGTACATACCTATATTCGCCCTTCAGCAATCAATGGCTAGAATAATATCCTCACAAAAAATTTGCCCACATAACACGAGTATATAACAATGCATGGTCTGTTAGTTACCTTGAAGAATTTGTTTGTGAGAACAAAACATGATTACATAATATGCATGACATGGTAGTTTCCTGTGAAGAATCAATTGCGAGATAACATGAGTATAACCATGCATGGCACTTCTATATTTCCGAACCCAGTATACATTTCCCTGTATTTTCCTCCCAGTTCCAACAGGGACATATCAATGTTGTTTCTTGCATTATCCTACTCATACTCTGAACAATGTTGATCTTACATTAACAATGCATGTCCTTTTTGATATGATGCAGTGTCCCTACAGTTACTTCCCTTTGTAATCACACCACCTTTGCCAAAAACAGGGAAGCACAACTGGTTCCTCGCTTGATCGGACGACGGCAAAAGACTGATGATCATTCGGACACGTGAGCCGGAAAAGTTATATTGCAAAAACCCCATTGTATACAAGCACCGTGAAATACGTGAGTATCCGGACAGTGGTTGTTACGTCTATGAGCAGGATACCAGCTTGTTGGGGCCTTCAGATTTTTTAGTTGGAGGCGGGTAAACAGCCTTGGTTCACACTCTCTGTTTCTCGGACTCAATTATCCGATTAACCAGGAGATCACCGTTGGCAAGGACCTTAATGGCAGAGAGGCTCTGTTTGCTATGGAAAATTGTGTCTACACGGCGAGCCCTAGGAGTTCGGGAGCAAACTCCCCTGATTGTCAACGATACAGCCTGCAGCCAAAAGAAGGTGAGAATGACAAAGGCATCCGGATTAACTTTGATACTTGGATGTCTCAATTACGACAGGCAGTGATGTGGTTCAAACCTTCTGGTTGATAGGTAATTGGGTTGTTGCGTCGAAAGGGTGGAGTACTGGTGTCTCCGGATCATTGGTCGCTGAAGCGGGGCTGCAAATTATGATGGTGTTGGATCATCTCTTCGAATGACTTTGTTGTCTTTGCTGCTTATTCTGGATGGGTAGTTCTTTCTTTTGTTATGCATATTCCTTGTCATTTGGTCATCCTCGTCTATGTCACTCTTATTATGTAATAGTTGCCTCTGTTTAGAATGTCATTCTCGTCTGGATCACGAGAGTCTGAGCGCTGCAGATGGGTGCATTTTGGTGGTGTAGCAAGACTTCTTATGAACTATCATGTCTTGTTGTTTATGTCAGTAGTAGTCACTATTCAGTGTTAGAATGTTGTATATATCGTTGTTTCGAACTGTTTATTGTCTCGAACTACTGGTGGGCTAAATGAGGGCATCGCCATTCTCCAGTGTTCATAGTGTATCTCCTTTTTTCAAGTTATATAATTTGAGCTCAGTGTCTTTTCGATGATGTACACTCGTTTGGGCCAGTGAGGTGTCGTTGAATATGGCCGAGTAGTAACGCAATGCCAAACAGGTCAATTATGACTCTCAGGACGGGCTCTCAAAAGATCCTCAAAAAAAGGCCGGGCTCTCCAAAAAAGAAAGAATAAGGACTCTTAGGCCGACATGTGGGCGCCACCGGTGTTTTCGTGCGCTTGCGCGCCGAGAGCATATTGGCGCGTGTTCGAAATTCAAGCTACCTTTTCATCCCCAATCTCCCGCCCCTCCCCCACCTCTGGAATCTCGATTCCTACTCCAGTTCCCCCAAATCCCCCTCCTGTACTCCCTGTACTCAAGCTCACTATCATGTCGCCGGTCAACGCGGATCTCCAAGCCAGAGATCCTAAGGTCTATCCTGCCTTCGGTCACTGCGTGCTGTCGCTCAATAGTGGCATGGCGGCGCTTGACGACCAGTTTGCGGCAAAGTGCTGATGGTAACCATCAACGGCGACCAGCCTCCCGTCTCGCCGGACGGCCTTGTCAAAGCTCTTGGCATTGCGCACGGCATCCAAATAAGTGACTTGCTCGTCGAAGTCTGTCCGCCACCGGCTGATTTCTTCGTCAGGTTCCGGACAACTTTCGACTGCAGTCATGTGTTCGAATCTTCTCGGTGTTTGTTCTGCGATGGCGCGCTGGTGAGCTTTGATCGGTGGCACCCAGGATGGGGCTCGGTGCCCTCTGAGCTTGAGTTTTTAACAAAGCTTACCTTCCACGGCATGCCTCGACGTGCTTGGAACAGCGAGTCCATGAATGAGCTTATCAACGACCTTGGAGGTGAGCTCGTAAGTATGTTTGTTCCTCCAGACAGTTGGGCTCTGACGGTTATGGCATGGATGAAGAAGCCGTCCACCATACCGAAGGTGATTGGTGTTGAGATACCGGTGCAGGAACCGGGGTTGTACTATTCGTCGCCACCAAGGCTGTCGCAGACCATGTTAGGGATGTACCTATATCGAGTGTTCGTGCATGTCGAAGAAGTGGTCAATCCATCAATCGAAGTACTGCCGCCACCACTGGTGCCAGGGTCCGTCGACGACGTCCATTATAGGAGTCAACGTCAGACTTTCCCCGTGTTGCTCGGAACGATGGATGGCACAGGGCCTACTCCATCGCGCGGCGGAGGCCACTGCTTCTTTGGGAGAAGAGGCAGGGCTGGCTGCCTGGATGTGCTCTAATTTGAGGTAACAACTGTCACGACTGGTTTTTCAATAATATAAATTATTGAGAGACCAATCCCTTTTACGGACCAGTAAGGAAGAATTCCTTCTCACTGGTAGACAATATCATGGTCACAGAAGAAAAATACCAGGAGTACTGAATATAATACAAGGTTGAGCGGAGACTGCCCAACAGTTTATTACATGCACGCCGATAAAACAAGACGGCGGATAGGGTGGCATAACTACTAACTCACGATAAAAACGGTGGTGGGAATATCACTGCGAAGTGAGTGATATGACTCCTGATGACTACAGCTCTTCGAGCGTCGAAGTGAGGCTCGAGGAGACTTATTGCGGGTGGCAGAAGCATATATAATACAAGTGACCAATATCCGGGATCGCATAGGACTGACTGGGACTCCTCTAGGCGTCGGACGCACTATCAAACTCTTCATCCAAGAGATCGCCTTCGTCAACATCTGGCCAAAACAACAAGCCAGGTGAGTACTATGAAAGTACTCGCAAGACAGTTCGGACATAAGATATAACAAATGTAAACATGAAGCAGATGAACAAGTTAACCAGCGCGTTCAGACATAGAGATAATAAGTACTGGGGTGCCAAGCGAGGGTCTGAATGACTCCTCGAGCAGAAACTGCAGAAATAATAATACTGGTGCCAAACGAGTGTCTGAATGACTCCTCGAGCGGAAACTGCAAGAATAGTAGTACTGGTGCCAAACGAGTGTTTGAATGACTCCTCGAGCGGAAACTGCAGAATAGTAATGCCACAGTCGGGCGTCGCGGCGACACCACATAAAGGGCTTATAACAGAAAAATGAAGGCAGTGCGTGCCACAGTCGGACGTTTGAGCGACATCACATAAAGGGCTTATATTTAAAGTAAGAACAAACACATGCCACAGTCGGACGTCTGAGCGACGTCACATAAAGGGCTTATATTGTAGCTCAAAAATTCAATAGCTCGGGAACATAAATTATTACAAGTACGAGACAAATATAAGGTTAGTCCATCCACAGTAACAATAATTAAACTGGGTTTACCACTTGAGCTTGTTCACCGGGGACAAAATTTCTTTCCACGCGGATAGATATGGATATGCCGATTTCACTACTTGATCATGGATACGCGACTTGGAAGGATTTGACTCTGCAGAGTTTGTACTTAACCACAGCCAACGGATTTCAGTAGTCACGGGGACTAGTTCCGTTTACGGTGTTTTGGAAGGAACACGTCTAACCAGTACACACCCATTTCAAAATTCCGAAGCCAGGGATCACCCTCGGCAACGTTCAAGAAAAACCTTGAGACGGGGAGGCTACAACCTCGCGTAGCATGGGATCAAATTTCTATACGCGCGCTCTAAGGGGGTGCCCCCCCCTCTCGGTCCCAACCGGAAACACCCATGCCCCCTGACCGGATGACTGGCTTTAATCCTGGGCCAAGGTACCATCATCCCGGCCCCTCTGTTTGGTGTGTACACGGAAAGAGGTTACCAACTTACTAAACCGCATCCTGGCAAATGAAAACATGTGGTAGCACGGAGGGGAAAAGGACGATAACGTGACTCCGTCCACGTTAACGTCGGAAAAAGTCAGATGACGCAAGGCTGGTATGCTACAACAGTACCACCTTGCTGCCCTTCATGTCACCACATGATTAGGCCATCTCTCATCAGAGATCATCGCAACTTTGGAACATGCGGGTAGTTGCCTCGCAAGCAACGAGATACTCACTGACACTCATATGCCACGCACCAACTGTCATGCACACATGCAAAACACCTATCATATCAAAGGTTCAAACATGCTTGCCTGGTTTGGAGAAGTCGGAGTCTAGCTCGGCGAAGTTCGCGGCTCCGTCACCACTTCCGGAACCTACGGCAATAACGAAAACGGGCACTAACGTGAAAACCAACGCGTGCACAGAAACTTCTCCAACAATTTTCCAAATAAATCCCATAAAAAACTAGACAAAATTTCAAGACTGTCAGAAAAAGAATCACTCAAAAATACCTTTTTATTAAAAAGTTATAAAGGTTTCTGTCCAAGGACTTATCTGTAATGAAACATAAAAGTTCCAGGGTTTAAACTGAGAAAACAGAAAACGCTTCGGAAAGAAACGCGCCAGCTCAAAGGGAAAGCGTACTTTGCCCGAAGGCGCCAACAGAAAACGGTTCGAGGGAGAATAGAACAGAGGCTGACATGGGGGTCCACATGTCAGGTTCAAAAAGCTCGCCGGCGCCCGACGACTGCGGTGGACGCCGGCGTCGAACCACGGCGAGTTAGGAGGATCGGAGGGTACCAAGAGCTTCAGCGTGTTCTTCCGCGTCGGTGGGTGGTGGACTCGACCGTCGGAGAGCACCACGTCGACGGCGACACTATCTCCGGCGGACGGCGGCTCGGGTGAGGGTGGAGAACTCCGGTGGAGGGCTGCAAACTTCGAATTGAAGTGCGGGTCAGAAGGAGGGATGCATAGTGAAGCTACTGGCAAGAGATGGGAGGCAGAGGCGCACGCACAGGAGCGAATCGAGCTGGATCCCGTGGCGGGTCGCGGCGGCCGGAGTCGAGGAAGGAGACCTCCTCGAGGCTCTTCCAGTGGCTAGGCGTGCTCTAGGTGGAGTGCAGGGATGGTGTGGGTGCGAGTTGAAGCTCGGGGCCTCTATTTATAGGCGGATCGACGGGGTGGCCGTGAACGGAGAATCTCCGGCGAGCGATTACGGCGATGCAGTGGATTGGCAGGAGGTTTACGTGGCCAGGCAGCATCAGTGGAGGTTACTGGTGTCGTTCCCCCGCTAATCTCGGCTGGTCTTGGCGTAACGGCGCCGGTCCACGGTGGGGTGGCCGTACGGGCACGTCGGCGGCAGAGAGCGCGCTCCGCGCCCTGCGGTTCACGACGAGAGTGGCAGCGTGTTCGGGGGAGTGGAAGGCCACGCGGCGATCTCCGGTGGCTTGGGCGGCGCTGGGTGGCGCTGTCTACGCCGTGCCTCTCGCTGGCGGCCGTCACGGGGCGGCGCACCTACTGCTGCTCGTCGCCGACGTCCGCAAAGCTCCAGGGGATCGTGCGGCGCAGGAACAGGGGGGAGAGGACAGGGAACACGGCGACACAGGGGCACTGGCGAGATGGAGATCAAACACTGAAGAAAACGACAGTGGTTCAGCCACTGTAACTGAATTTTGACTGAACCTGACATTGACAATGCTCTGCAGGTGTTCGACAGAATGATTGGGCAATGAGAAAAAAAATTCTGGGGCTGTAACTTGGTGAGGTGACCACTCAATGCACCCAGAGGCTGCCTGATTTTTCTTGGAATTTTTGGAAAAGGATTTGAATGAATTTCACCAAATTTGACAAATCTGGTCCAAACTTGCAGCAAGTGTAGTTTGAAAAATTTGAACTGAAGACTAGTGGGTCTTCATGGATCTTGGTTGAGGGTTCAAAGGACTAGGAAGGGGAGTTGGTTTGGGGGCAAAAATCAAAACAGAAAGTGTAGCTCCTTTGTAAATCACCAATGGCTAGAATAGAAGACAGAAATTTGTTTGAATAAGATTTAAATGGAAAATGATTCATAGGGGAGGTTCAACTTGCTGGATTAGATGCATATCATGATCCAAATGTGAGGGAAGGGTTAGGAGAGAGTAATTGCACTAAGGCCATGGCAAGAGGGAATTGTAGAAAGTGGCAAAGGATTATTCCAAAAGCCATAGTGCATTTTTCAAAGAGATTTTCAAAAGTCATTCTCCCCAAATGAAAAGCATTTTGTCTTGAGTTTAAATAAAAAGGCAAGGACCACCAAGACCAAAAGCAAGTCTTGGGTGAATCCAAATAAAATTCTTGCCATAAAAAAAATATTTTGAAAGGGAGAGTTCTTTTGAAGGAAAATTTTAAATCAGCTCCCTCAAGTCAAATAAAAATGGTTTTTTTGAAAAAAAATCCAAATAAAAACTTGGGTGTCACAACACCTACCCCCTTAGGAAAAATCTCATCCTCGAGATTTCTGCTGATCCTCAAATAGATATGGATATTCTGCCCGGAGGAAATCTTCCCTTTCCCACGTAGCTTCATCCTCAGTGTGGTTGCTCCACTGAACCCTGAAAAATTTTGTCGTCTACTGACGGGTCCTCCGTTCAGACTCTTCTAAAATCTTTACTGGCCTCTCTCTGTAGGTGAGGTCTGGTTGCACATCAATGCTTTCATGGGGTACATGCTTCTCCGGGTTACTCACACATTTTCTCAGTTGAGAGACGTGAAATACGTCATGGACGTCTGATAGCTCCTTGGGTAGGTCTAGTTGGTAGGCTACCGTGCCTCTTCGTGCCTTTACACAAAATGGTCCAATAAATCTGGGGCTAGCTTCCCCTTAATTTTGAACCGTTGTAGACCCCTCATATGAGATACTCGGAGGTATACGGAATCACCGGGTTCAAAGCTGACCTCACGATGCTTCTGATCATAGTAGCTCTTTTGTCGGCTCTGCGCTGTCTTCAGTCTGTCCCTGATCTGTTTAACTTTCTCCCCGGCCTCTTTAAGCATGTCTGGGCCGAAGATACGGCTGTCACCTGTTTCTGACCAATTTAGTGGGGTACGACACCTCCGTCCGTATAATGCTTCAAAGGGTGCCATTTGCAAGTTGGCTTGGTAACTGTTGTTGTAAGCAAATTCGGCATACGGCAAACTCTCTTCCCAACTGGATCCATAGGTGAGCACACAGGCTCTTAGCATATCCTCTAGGATTTGGTTTACACGTTCCGTTTGTCCATCAGTCTGAGGGTGGTATGCTGTACTGAAAGCTAGTTGCGTGCCCAGAGCTTGTTGTAGGTGATCCCAAAATTTGGAGACGAATTGTGTGCCTCGGTCTGATATTATAGTCTTTGGGACTCCATGCAAACAAACTATACGGGAGAGATAAAGTTTGGCCAGTCTTTGTGTGGAGTAGGTAGTCTTCACGGGAATGAAATGAGCAACCTTGGTTAGTCGGTCTGTGATGACCCATATGGCGTCATTTCCGCGTTGTGATCGGGGTAATCCGACAATGAAGTCCATTCCTATTTCATCCCATTTCCACTCCGGTATCTTGTTTGGCTGGAGTAGCCCTGCTGGCTTTTGATGCTCGGCCTTGATGCGCTGACATGAATCGCAACAAGCAATAAATGTGGCTATATCTCTTTTCATACCATGCCACCAAAATCTTTCCTGAATGTCCTTGTACATTTTGGTCCCTCTGGGATGGATCGAGTATGGAGCGGTGTGGCTTTCGGTTAAGATTTGTTGCTTGAGTTCCTCAACGTTAGGTACGCAAAGTCTGTCTCCGTACCATAATGTTCCTTCACCGTCTGTGATGAACTCTGAAGTCTTACCAAGGTTCATTTTCTTCTTTATACCTTCGATGCTGGGATGTCCCTGTTGAGCCTTTTTAATTTGTTCCACCAGGGTGGGTTGTATCTCCAGATTTGATATGGTGCCCTCAGCGACTAACATCATGTTGAGTCTAGCGAACTCTTGCTGAAACTCAGGCCTCAAGTTTTGCGGACCGTCATTGTCTGGGCTGGGGTTTCGACTAAGGGCATCGGCCACTACATTTGCTTTCCCTGGATGGTAGTGAATACCGACATCATAGTCCTTGACCAGTTCCAACCAGCGTCGTTGGCGTAAATTTAGCTCCGGCTGTGTGAAAATATATTTGAGGCTCTTATGGTCTGTATATATTTCACAGCGATTTCCCAACAGAAAGTGCCTCCACTCCTTGAGTGCATGTATAACTGCTGCTAGCTCCAAGTCATGTGTTGGGTAATTTTCCTCATGTTTTCGCAGCTGCCTGGAGGCATATGCGACAACTTTGCCATCCTGCATTAGTACACATCCGAGACCTTTTCGGGACGCGTCACAATATACTTCAAAACTCTTGTGTATGTCTGGTACAGTTAAGACCGGTGCGGTTGTCAGCTTCTTCTTAAGTTCTTGGAAGCTTTTCTCGCATGCTTCCGACCATACAAATTTCTTGTCCTTCTTGAGCAACTGTGTCATAGGTTTTGCCACAGTGGAGAATCCTTCAATAAATCTTCTGTAATATCCGGCCATTCCTAGGAAACTCCGCACATCTGTAACGTTGGCGGGCGGCTTCCAGTCAAGTATGGCTTTGACCTTTTCTGGGTCTACGGCCACGCCTTCTTGGTTCAATATATGGCCTAAGAAACCAACTTGTCTTAGCCAAAATTCGCACTTGCTAAATTTGGCGTACAACTGATGTTTCCTCAATTCTCCCAAAACAATTCTGAGGTGCTCAGCATGCTCTTCTGGTGTCCTTGAGTAAACCAGGATATCGTCAATAAATACCACAACAAATTTGTCCATGAATTTCATAAACACTTTGTTCATGAGGTGGACGAAATATGCGGGGGCGTTTGTTAGTCCAAATGGCATCACTGTAAACTCGTATAACCCATATCTGGAAGTGAATGCTGTCTTGGGGATATCTTCTGTCCGAACTTTCAGTTGATGATATCCCGACCTCAAATCAATTTTTGAGAACACCTTGGCTTGTGCGAGCTGGTCAAACAAATCATTTATCCGTGGCATCGGATATTTGTTTTTGATGGTGACCATATTGAGGGCTCGATAGTCTATACACAGTCTCAGTGTCCCATCCTTTTTCTTGGCGAACAACACTGGCGAACCCCAAGGTGAGGAGCTGGCCCGAATAAATC
The DNA here is from genome assembly GCF_002575655.3 of Aegilops tauschii subsp. strangulata. Taxonomy (NCBI): domain Eukaryota; kingdom Viridiplantae; phylum Streptophyta; class Magnoliopsida; order Poales; family Poaceae; genus Aegilops; species Aegilops tauschii. The sequence continues at coordinate 467,813,868 of NC_053037.3, read as the reverse complement.
CTTTGTCCAACAATTCCTTTATCTGCTTCTTCAACTCCACCAATTCTGAGGGTGCCATTCTATAAGGTTTCTTATAGATGGGAGTGGTGCCAGGTGCTAGTTCAATGCTGAATTCTATCTCTCGGTCTGGTGGCATGCCTGGTAGTTCTTCAGGGAACACATCAGGAAACTCGCATACCACTGGAACTTTTCTCAGTTCTGCAATGTCCATTTTGTTCAGTTTTGGTTGCTGTGATCGTGGCCTTTCTTGAGTGGAAACCCTTATAGTCTTGCCGTGATGGTGAGTGAGAATCACGGTCCGATTGAAACAGTCAATGAATCCTTTGTTGGTGGTCAACCAGTCCATCCCTAAAATGACATCCAGTCCTTCACTCTCCAACACGATGAGATTTGCTTGGAATTGTAGTCCTTCGAACTCAATGACCACTCCTTGGCAGTAACCCTGAGCGATTTGCTTATTTCCGGGGGACTTGATGATCATAGATTTTTCCAAGGGAAGTATCGGAAAACCATGTTGTAAAACAAAACTCTTCGAAACGAACGAATGGGAAGCTCCAGGATCAAACAAAACCGTGGCAGGTACTGTGTTGACAGGGAACGTACCGAGCACGATGTCCGGGGCATTCTGCGCTTCTTCCCTGGTCACATGGTTCAGGTGACCCTTCCTGTGGTTGTTGTTGGGGTTGAAATTGTTGCGCTTGGGGGCTGGATTGTTTCCACCATTGTTTGGCTTGGGTGCCGGGTTCCTTGGCTTTGGGCACTGTTTAGCATAGTGCCCTTCTTGACCACAAGCATAGCAGGTGACCCCTGGACGGTATGTGTACTCCTTGTCCCTGGCATGAAACTGTCCGACGGGCCTTTGATCGGTAGTCGTGGATCTCCTTGCTTCTATCCTTGGAACCTCAGTCTTGCTTCGGTTGTTGCGAGCAAGAGTCGTCTTGTCCCTCTTTCGCTTACGGATATCTTCCAGACTACGGCGCTCATTCTCCAAGGTAATGGCCTTGTCAACCAGAGTTTTAAAATCCGGAAAGGTGTGTACAATCAGTTGGCATCTTAGTGCTGGTGCCAGGCCGTCCAGGAATTTTTCCATCTTCTTATTTTCTGTCATGTGCTCGTCGTAGGCATAACGAGACAGCTGGGTAAACTGACCATTGTATTCTGTCACTGACATGCCTCTCTGCTTCAGGTCATCAAACTCTCTCTTCTTGATCTTTATGATGCTCCTGGGGATGTGTGCCCCACGGAAGCCTTCCTTGAACTCTTCCCAGGTGATGTTGTGTTCATTGGGATGCATGTGTAGGAAGTTTTCCCACCATGCTGCAGCTGCTCCAGTAAGGTAGTGTGGTGCATAAAGCACCTTCTCATGATCTGAACACTGAGCAATAATCAGCTTCCTTTCAATATCGCGAAGCCAATCATCGGCTTCCAGCGGCCTATCGGTGTGAGCAAAAGTTGAGGGGCGAGTCTTCTGTAACTCAGATAACTTGGAATGTGGTTGATAGGGCTCACGGTGATTTCCCATATTGATGACATGATTCATCATCTCTTGGTGCTGTTGTTGGCTTTGCTCGAAGAGACGGCAGACTTGAGACAGGGCTGCTTCGCTGTCTTGTTGACTGGACTGACCCTGAGTGAAATTGTTGCTAGTCTGTGTCCCATAAACCGCTTCTGGCTGATTGGGCATGGAGCGAGTCCACGGGCGAGACATTTTTCCAGTCTGGGGTTATCATTTTGCAAAACCCATGAGAAAAACTGTGTAGCACAAGGAAAATCTTGCAAAAGGCAACAATTTAAAAGACATCAAGGTTTTTCTCAAGAAAACATAAACAATTTTGCACGGAGAAGAACTGCTAGCAAATATCTTACACGCGAAAAGCAAACACACGATACAGCACTCAGGATGCGCGTACACATTCCTGACATGTTATTTAGGCTAGCGTACTCCTCCGGAAAGCAGCAAACACACCAATACAAACTACCGTACAGATAAAACAACACATCATACAAGCAGACATAACGCGCGGCTACTCGGCGCTCTCAGTCGGAGATGGTGAGGATTTCCTTTTCCTTGCCGATGGCAAGACTCAGCGGTCCAGGAGAATCAACCTCCACCTCCTCTCTAGCTGGCTCCTGGCGCGTAACGCTGCGCTGTGGTGATGGTGCGGGAGCGACGGGTGGTAGAGCGGGTGCGGCAGGCAGAGCAGCTCTGACTGGAGTAGGAGCGATGACTCGGTCGAACTCCTCAGTGGTAGGCAGACGGCGAGCAGTGGCCAAAATGGCCGGTGCATACGAGGCTGAAGACGAGACGAATGTCAGAGGCGGCGCCGTGTGGAGAAGCTCCTTCCTGCTGGCAGGACCGCCCCGGACTAAGTCCATGCGGGCAGCCACAAGATCGTCTACGAGGCTGTCGAAAGACTCCTCCAGAGCCTTGAGATACTCCACAACCATCTCGATGGCTTCATCTCGTTCTCCCCGATGGCAGGCGAATGCATAGTGACTGGTGTACGGCACATGGCATGGGAGGTAGCGGTAGCGACGAGTCTTCATCGTAGGAAGGATGTCCCGAAGACGAGCTATCGCCTCACGGGCAGCCATCTGCATGGCATGCCTCTCCGTAGGCATGGCCCTTCCCACAAAACGGAAGTGGCGAGCTGCAGATCGTCCTCCCTTGAATTGCACCACAGCTTGGTGCATAGACACGTCGTCGCTGAGCTTGTGCTGGTAGAGCGTGAACTCCGGGCGAGCTGCTGGCCCGATCGCGAGCTTGGTGATGGAGACGAGGAGCTTGACAAACCCCTCGGGCACGTTCGTGAACACTCGATTCTCACAGCTGCTGCCAGCCATCTACAAAAGTAGGCAAAAATTCTGAGTAGTCATGTCATAAATTTATGATGACCAACAGAAAATAGCTACAATTGCAAAATGCTGAAAAAGCACAAAAGACGCTAATAACCGATTAGCGATCGCACCTAGTGGCTTCCTACAGTCAGCCTGGCTCTCGTACCAAGCTTGTCACGACCGGTTTTTCAATAATATAAATTATTGAGAGACCAATCCCTTTTACGGACCAGTAAGGAAGAATTCCTTCTCACTGGTAGACAATATCATGGTCACAGAAGAAAAATACCAGGAGTACTGAATATAATACAAGGTTGAGCGGAGACTGCCCAACAGTTTATTACATGCACGCCGATAAAACAAGACGGCGGATAGGGTGGCATAACTACTAACTCACGATAAAAACGGTGGTGGGAATATCACTGCGAAGTGAGTGATATGACTCCTGAAGACTACAGCTCTTCGAGCGTCGAAGTGAGGCTCGAGGAGACTTATTGCGGGTGGCGGAAGCGTATATAATACAAGTGACCAATATCCGGGATCGCACAGGACTGACTGGGACTCCTCTAGGCGTCGGACGCACTATCAAACTCTTCATCCAAGAGATCGCCTTCGTCAACATCTGGCCAAAACAACAAGCCAGGTGAGTACTATGAAAGTACTCGCAAGACAGTTCGGACATAAGATATAACAAATGTAAACATGAAGCAGATGAACAAGTTAACCAGCGCGTTCAGACATAGAGATAATAAATACTGGGGTGCCAAGCGAGGGTCTGAATGACTCCTCGAGCGGAAACTGCAGAAATAATAATACTGGTGCCAAACGAGTGTCTGAATGACTCCTCGAGCGGAAACTGCAAGAATAGTAGTACTGGTGCCAAACGAGTGTCTGAATGACTCCTCGAGCGGAAACTGCAGAATAGTAATGCCACAGTCGGGCGTCGGGGCGACACCACATAAAGGGCTTATAACAGAAAAATGAAGGCAGTGCGTGCCACAGTCGGACGTCTGAGCGACATCACATAAAGGGCTTATATTTAAAGTAAGAACAAACACATGCCACAGTCGGACGTTTGAGCGACGTCACATAAAGGGTTTATATTGTAGCTCAAAAATGCAATAGCTCGGGAACATAAATTATTACAAGTACGAGACAAATATAAGGTTAGTCCATCCACAGTAACAATAATTAAACTGGGTTTACCACTTGAGCTTGTTCACCGGGGACAAAATTTCTTTCCACGCGGATAGATATGGATATACTGATTTCACTACTTGATCATGGATACGATGACTTGGAAGGATTTGACTCTGCAGAGTTTGTACTTAACCACAACCAACGGATTTCAGTAGTCACGGGGACTAGTTCCGTTTACGGTGTTTTGGAAGGAACACTTCTAACCAGTACACACCCATTTCAAAATTCCGAAGCCAGGGATCACCCTCGGCAACGTTCAAGAAAAACCTTGAGACGGGGAGGCTACAACCTCGCGTAGCATGGGATCAAATTTCTATACGCGCGCTCTAAGGGGGTGCCCCCCCCTCTCGGTCCCAACCGGAAACACCCATGCCCCCTGACCGGATGACTGGCTTTAATCCTGGGCCAAGGTACCATCATCCCGGCCCCTCTGTTTGGTGTGTACACGGAAAGAGGTTACCAACTTACTAAACCGCATCCTGGCAAATGAAAACATGTGGTAGCACGGAGGGGAAAAGGACGATAACGTGACTCCGTCCACGTTAATGTCGGAAAAAGTCGGATGACGCAAGGCTGGTATGCTACAACAGTACCACCTTGCTGCCCTTCATGTCACCACATGATTAGGCCATCTCTCATCAGAGATCATCGCAACTTTGGAACATGCGGGTAGTTGCCTCGCAAGCAACGAGATACTCACTGACACTCATATGCCACGCACCAACTGTCATGCACACATTCAAAACACCTATCATATCAAAGGTTCAAACATGCTTGCCTGGTTCGGAGAAGTCAGAGTCTAGCTCGGCGAAGTTCGCGGCTCCGTCACCACTTCCGGAACCTACGGCAATAACGAAAACGGGCACTAACGTGAAAACCAACGCGTGCACAGAAACTTCTCCAACAATTTTCCAAATAAATCCCATAAAAAACTAGACAAAATTTCAAGACTATCATAAAAAGAATCACTCAAAAATACCTTTTTATTAAAAAGTTATAAAGGTTTCTGTCCAGGGACTTATCTGTAATGAAACAGAAAAGTTCCAGGGTTTAAACTGAGAAAACAGAAAAACGCTTCGGAAAGAAATGCGCCAGCTCAAAGGGAAAGCGTACTTTGCCCGAAGGCGCCAACAGAAAACGGTTCGAGGGAGAATAGAACAGAGGCTGACATGGGGGTCCACATGTCAGGTTCAAAAAGCTCGCCGGCGCCCGACGACTGCGGTGGACGCCGGCGTCGAACCACGGCGAGTTAGGAGGATCGGAGGGTACCAAGAGCTTCAGCGTGTTCTTCCGCGTCGGTGGGTGGTGGACTCGACCGTCGGAGAGCACCACGTCGACGGCGACACTATCTCCGGCGGACGGCGGCTCGGGTGAGGGTGGAGAACTCCGGTGGAGGGCTGCAAACTTCGAATTGAAGCGCGGGTCAGAAGGAGGGATGCATAGTGAAGCTACTGGCAAGAGATGGGAGGCAGAGGCGCACGCACGGGAGCGAATCGAGCTGGATCCCGTGGCGGGTCGCGGCGGCCGGAGTCGAGGAAGGAGACCTCCTCGAGGCTCTTCCAGTGGCTAGGCGTGCTCTAGGTGGAGTGCAGGGATGGTGTGGGTGCGAGTTGAAGCTCGGGGCCTCTATTTATAGGCGGATCGACGGGGTGGCCGTGAACGGAGAATCTCCGGCGAGCGATTACAGCGATGCAGTGGATTGGCAGGAGGTTTACGTGGCCAGGCAGCATCAGTGGAGGTTACTGGTGTCGTTCCCCCGCTAATCTCGGCTGGTCTTGGCGTAACGGCGCCGGTCCACGGTGGGGTGGCCGTACGGGCACGTCGGCGGCAGAGAGCGCGCTCCGCGCCCTGCGGTTCACGACGAGAGTGGCAGCGTGTTCGGGGGAGTGGAAGGCCACGCGGCGATCTCCGGTGGCTTGGGCGGCGCTGGGTGGCGCTGTCTACGCTGTGCCTCTCGCTGGCGGCCGTCACGGGGCGGCGCACCTACTGCTGCTCGTCGCCGACGTCCGCAAAGCTCCAGGGGATCGTGCGGCGCAGGAACAGGGGGGAGAGGACAGGGAACACGGCGACACAGGGGCACTGGCGAGATGGAGATCAAACACTGAAGAAAACGACAGTGGTTCAGCCACTGTAACTGAATTTTGACTGAACCTGACATTGACAATGCTCTGCAGGTGTTCGACAGAATGATTGGGCAATGAGAAAAAAAATTCTGGGGCTGTAACTTGGTGAGGTGACCACTCAATGCACCCAGAGGCTGCCTGATTTTTCTTGGAATTTTTGGAAAAGGATTTGAATGAATTTCACCAAATTTGACAAATCTGGTCCAAACTTGCAGCAAGTGTAGTTTGAAAAATTTGAACTGAAGACTAGTGGGTCTTCATGGATCTTGGTTGAGGGTTCAAAGGACTAGGAAGGGGAGTTGGTTTGGGGGCAAAAATCAAAACAGAAAGTGTAGCTCCTTTGTAAATCACCAATGGCTAGAATAGAAGACAGAAATTTGTTTGAATAAGATTTAAATGGAAAATGATTCATAGGGGAGATTCAACTTGCTGGATTAGATGCATATCATGATCCAAATGTGAGGGAAGGGTTAGGAGAGAGTAATTGCACTAAGGCCATGGCAAGAGGGAATTGTAGAAAGTGGCAAAGGATTATTCCAAAAGCCATAGTGCATTTTTCAAAGAGATTTTCAAAAGTCATTCTCCCCAAATGAAAAGCATTTTGTCTTGAGTTTAAATAAAAAGGCAAGGACCTCCAAGACCAAAAGCAAGTCTTGGGTGAATCCAAATAAAATTCTTGCCATAAAAAAAATATTTTGAAAGGGAGAGTTCTTTTGAAGGAAAATTTTAAATCACCTCCCTCAAGTCAAATAAAAATCTTTTTTTTGAAAAAAAATCCAAATAAAAACTTGGGTGTCACAACAACTAAATCTTGTCAGATACTAGTTAAATCCGAGCTATGGGTGTGAAGCACTGATGTGCTAGTACATTTGATTGTGACCTGTTCTAATTTTGTACCTGAACTTAATGTGCTAGCAGAACTTATTGTGTTGTCTGTCTGTTTTCTTTTCACAGCATTCAAGATATTTCCCTGTCATTGATAAAGACGATGAACCGTTATGTAGAAGTTTGTTGGTTTCAATATAGCCCTACCCGTAGCGATCCATTGCTTCCATCCTGATTGTGCCGCCTGCGTGAAACTTTCTTATGCAAGTTCAGTGTGCTATGATGTTCTATATGATTGTGTCAAAGTTTTTACTGAGCATCAGCAATGCATATGGCTGAAAGATGTATTTACGAGCATTGACCGATGGGTCTCTCTCTCTCTCTCACACACACACGCACACATGCACAAGTGGGACCCGTTGAATTATTTCTTTGCTGGTGACATCTTTTAATTAGGTTCTACTGTAATCCAACTTTTTTTCTTAAGTTATTAATTGAGCTCAGTGACTTCAAAAAGTTGTACAGAAGCCTTGTTTGGGCCTTTCCAGCGTCGCTGAATGTGGGCTGAGTAGCCATGTTAGGTTGTACTGTACTACACAGGCCTTTTTTCAACATCAGCAATGCAACTGGGCCGACAGTTGTACACAATATCCGGGTCAACTTGTTATTCTCCGCCCCGCTGGGCTGCAAACTTTCCTATGAGGTATGCATTAGGCTTAACAAGAAAATGGACTTTAAGAAATAATAAATGGGATGTAATTATAATAACTGGGCAGTAACTATAAAAAATGCACCAAACGCTTAATTAGTTTAAAAATATATTATTTTTGGAATTTGAAATTTTTTATTTCATTACTTGTTGCGCGCGCAATATTTCGTTGGATTTTAACGTAATACAACTTTATTTTGAAATTATATTTAATCTGACTAGAAATTTGGGATAAAAATATTTTGGATCCCATAAAAATGTGGGAATTTTTTTTGAATTCTGTTTTGAGCGGTTGGTTGAAATTATTAATCGTTGTCCTAGCTAGAAAATGGGCTGTACTTTTAACAAACTGTAAATGGGCTGTAGTAAATTCCATTAGAATTAAAAAATGGGTTGTACATTCTTACAAATCGCAAATGGGCTATATGTTCTCTGCCACACACTTGTGGGCCTTCTAAGTTGACGCGTCCCCTAAAAAAACTAAGTTGACGCGTATGCAAGGCTTTGTCAACAACACATGGTTCTGGCAGCTGTGGCCGTTGGATGTCCATCCAACGGATGTCGTGCTTCTTCTTCAATCTCGGATATTCTTGCTTCAGCTGCCCAAAAAATGATTCCTCCCCCTGACATTTGGGGCGCACCGTTTCGGAGGCTGACCTGTGGGCCTACTAAGTTGACGAGTACCAAGGGCTTTGTCAACTTAGTCAATATAAACATTCTAGATGCAGTGACCGTACGATGTCCATCCAACGGCCGTAGTGCTTCTTCAACCTCTGGTCTTCTTGCTCCAGCCGCCCAAAGCAGCGCCGGTCGTGCCGCGTTCTCCTGCCTCCCGTGGCCGGCTGTGATGCCGCGGAGGCCTCACCGCCCCTACTACTCCCACCGCTGGCCAGGCCATCCCTCTACTCACCCACACCACCTGTTATTCTGCGGCGACGGCAGCCGAACCAGTGAACCCTCGTACTCCTCTCCGCGTGGGTTTCCACTGCCGCGTCTTCCCCGGCTCTGTGTCGTCCCCTTCCTAGGCCTCGCCGTCGTCCACCGCCCTGATGCTCTCGGCGCGGCGTGGTCAACGTGGTCAAGGAACGGCTTCCATCGGACGTGGACTGTACGTGGAGAGGCTGACAGCTGGGTCCACGCCCGCAGCAAGGAAGTGCCTCCTTATTACGCGCAAAATTATTATTCCTCCACCTGGTAGCGGGGACCCACCGGACGGGCCACACTATTTCATGAAAAAAAGTTTCCCCCTAACTGCTGGGACCCACCAGCTACATCTTCGCACGCAAGGAAGTGCGTCCGGGCAAAAAAACGATTCGCCTCCCTGACTGCTGGGACCCACTAGCTACATCTTCACACGCACGGAAGTGCCTGACAGTCGGGACCCACCTGGTCGAAGCGTACGTAGCGTTGTCATTCTGGTCGTGAACGTGTACGTACATACTGGTCGATGTAGAGGCGCGCATGTGTCATAGTAGAGGCGCGCACGTAGCATGTACACGTACGTACAGCGGCCAGTGTGGAAGAAATAAAATACGGCCACGTACGTACATACGGGCAGGGTCTCGAACGCCTACTCGCGCATACGTACGGCCAGGGCTCGTGTACATGGCTGAGTCGGAACGGAGAAACTGCGTCATCGTCGTGTTCATGGGGAGCCAACCGGCTGGGTCAGAACGGAATGCGTCGTCGTGTTCATCGGGAGGGCTTGGACAGAACAGCCGATGGAAACGAGGCTTGGCGTACCGCAGAACGGAGGAAACGACCTTGTGTTCGACCGGCCACGTTGGAAACGGGATCCTGTTCATCGGGAGGGGTCTGGCGTACCGCAAAACGAAGGAAACGGACCTCCTACGGTTGAAATGGGGGTCCTATTGATCGGGAGGGGTGTGGCGTACCGCAAAACGGAGGAAATGGACTTGTGTTGGAGCGCTACGGTCGAAACGGGGGTCCTGTTCATCGGGAGGGGTGTGGCGTACCGCAAAACGAGACTCCACGGGATATTGTTCATCTCCACCGTCGACCCCCTCCAGCCTCCACGGGCAACTGTTCATCCACCGTCGACCTCCTCCAGCCTCCACCTGCGACTGTTCATCCACGGACTCCTGTTCATCCAGCCTCCACTGCGCGCTACTCCACCAGCTACTGTTCAACCAGCCCTCTCCACGGGCTCCTGTTCAACCACCCCTCCACGGGCTACTGTTCATACAGCCCTCCACCGTCTACTGTTCATCCAGTCCTCCACGGGGTGGTCCTATCATCCAGCCCCAACCGGCTCGATCGATCGGGGTCCTGTTCATCCAAAGGCAACACCACGGGGTCCTGTTCATCCACCCCCACCGGGAATTGTTCATCCAAACCCCCCCAGCAACGCTCACTGTTCATCCAGAGGCAGCATCGATCGTCTTCAGTTAGCAGCAGTAGCGAAGGAATCGCTCAATCGGGTTCAGTTAACAGCCATCGATCGATCGCTCGGGTTCAGTAACGCGTAGCCTGCAGTGCAATCGCTCGGGTTCAGTTAGAGCCCAATGCCTCGCTCGGGTTCAGTTAGATCCCAACGCCTCGCACCCACGCGCGTGCGTGTACGAGAGAAACGCGCATCGCTCGGCCCCGACCACCCACCGTAACCGGGAACACCCCGATATTTTCCTCGCCCTCGCTTCTACCACGGTTTTTTCCGTCATGGACGGCCCAAAGAATGTCATGCAGCTGCGTCTCCGGCCCGCCCAGGACGAAAAGCCCATTTTCTGTCATGATTTTTTGTCATAGAAGTAGGACCCCACCACATCTATGATGATACCGTGTTTTGTCACAATTATTGTCATAGAAGTGTCATAAGTATGACAGGAAAAAAATTCGTTCGGCCCAAAATGTCACGGATGTGTCTTTTTTTGCAGTGTAGCTTGTATGATTATGATTGCCTCTACGGACTAAACCCTCCAGTTTATATAGACACCGGAGGGACCTAGGGTTGTGCAAAGTCGGTTTACAGAGAAAGGAATCTTCATATCCGAACGCCAAGCTTGCCTTCCATGCAAAGGAGAGTCCCATCCGGACACGGGAGGAAGTCTTTTGTCTCGTATCTTCACGGCCCATTAGTCCGGCCCACATCACATAGCCCGGACGCCCGAGGACCCCTTAATCTAGGACTCCCTTAGAGAGGAAACCCTAGTCCGCGGAGAAAGTGGGGGATAAATACTACCCTCTTATTCGGCTCCGGAGTGGGGATAATCTCCTTTTTGGCAGCAAGCCGGTGGGCGATTTTCGTGGCCAAGTACCCCGCTTCCCAGAGTTCTTGATGTTCTCCTTCATGACGGAGGAGGCCATCCACCTGCCCATCCTTATCTTCTTATAAAGGCAGTGAATATCAAGCGTCCCTCCTCACGAGCCTTAAAACTCGCCTATTCCCAAGGGGTCGTGCAAACGGCATGGTTGGATTACCCAAACCCGTATTGATGAGAATCCCGCAATAAGGGGACACGATCTCTGCTTTGACAAAACGTGTCAATGAGGACTGCGCCTCGAAATACGAGCAGGAGGCTAAAAAACGCTTCGAAATGATAATAAGGCCAGAACATAACGTCTCGCCAAAAAAGATGTCAGTAGACACGGCTTATTTCATTTAAGTATTTTCCCATGTGGTTCGGGGTGGTGGCTATTATACAGAACCGAACATAGTTCTTTTGACCAACTGCTTTGGAGTATTCGGAGGAGGAACCCGCCTTGCAATGCCGAAGACAATTTGCGCGCTGCACACTGAAGGAAATATGCCCTAGAGGCAATAATAAGTTGTTATTTATATTTCCTTATATCATGATAAATGTTTATTACTCATGCTAGAATTGTATTAACCGAAAACTTAGTACATGTGTGAATACATAGACAAACAGAGTGTCACTAGTATGCCTCTACTTGACTAGCTCCTTAATCAAAGATGGTTAAGTTTCCTAGCCATGGACAAGAGTTGTCATTTGATGAACAGGATCACATCATTAGAGAATGATGTGATTGACTTGACCCATCTATTAGCTTAACACTATGATCGTGTAGTTTATTGCTATTGCTTTCTTCATAACTTATACATGTTCCTATGACTATGAGATTATGCAACTTCCATATACCGGAGGAACACTTAGTGTGCTATCAAACGTCACAACATAACTGGGTGATTATAAAGATGCTCTACAGGTGTCTCTGATGGTGTTTGTTGAGTTGGCATAGATCGAGATTAGGATTTGTCACTCCGATTGTCGGAGAGGTATCTCTGGGCCCTCTCGGTAAAGCACATCACTATAAGCCTTGCAAGCAATGTGACTAATGAGTTAGTTGCGGGATGATGCATTACGGAACGAGTAAAGAGACTTGCAGGTAACGAGATTGAACTAGGTATTGAGATGCTGACGATCGAATCTCGGGCAAGTAACATACCGATGATGAAGGGAACAACGTATGTTGTTATGCGGTTTGACCGATAAAGATCTTCGTAGAATATGTAGGAGCCAATATGAGCATCCAGGTTCCGCTATTGGTTATTAACCGGAGATGAGTCTCGGTCATGTCTACATAGTTCTTGAACCCGTAGGGTCCGCACGCTTAACGTTCGATGACGATCGGTATTATGAGTTTATGTGTTTTCATGTACAGAAGGTAGTTCGGAGACCCGGATGTGATCACGGACATGACGAGGAGTCTCTAAATGGTCGAGACATAAAGAATGATATATTGGACGATGTTATTCGGACACCGGATGAGTTCCGGGGGTCACCGGATAAAAATCGGAGTGCCGGAAGGGTTATCGGAACCACCGGAGAAGTAATGGGCCTTATTGGGCCTAGGGGGAGAGAGAGGGGCTGCCATGGGCTGCCCCCCCCATGGGCCTAGTCCAAATTGGACTAGGGGGAGGGGCGGCGCCCCCTCCTTCCTTCTTCTCCAAGTAGGACTAGGAAAGGGGGAGTCCTACTCCTACTAGGAGGAGGACTGCTCCCCCCTTGGCGCGCCTATGAGGGCCGGCCGGCCTCCCCCTCCCTCCTTTATATACGTGGGGAGGGGGCACCCTAGAACACATCAAAGTTGATCTTAGCCGTGTGCAGTGCCCCCCTCCACATATTTCCACCTCGGTCATATCGTTGTAGTGCTTAGGCGAAGCCCTGCGTCAGTAACTTCATCATCACCGTCATCACGCCGTCGTGCTGACGTAACTCTCCCTCGGCCTCAGCTAGATCAAGAGTACGAGGGACGTCACCGAGCTGAACGTGTGCAGATCGCGGAGGTGCCGTGCGTTCGGTACTTGATCGGTTGGACCGCGAAGACGTTCGACTACATCAACCGCGTTACTTAACGCTTCCGCTTTCGGTCTACGAGGGTACGTGGACACGCTCTCCCCGCTCGTTGTTATGCATCACCTAGATGGATCTTGCGTGTGCGTAGGAATTTTTTTGAAATAGTACGTTCCCCAACAGTGGCATCCGAGCCAGGTCTATGCGTAGATGTTATATGCACGAGTAGAACACAAAGAGTTGTGGGCGATAATAGTCATACTGCTTACTGATACGTCTCCGTCGTATCTATAATCTTTTATTGTTTTATGCCAATATTATACAACTTTCATATACTTTTGGCAACTTTTTATACTATTTTTGGGACTAACATATTGATCCAGTGCCCAGTGCCAGTTCCTGTTTGTTGCATGTTTTTTGTTTCGCGGAAAATCCATATCAAATGGAGTCCAAACGGGATAAAAACTGACGGACATTTTTTTGGAATATATGTGATTTTTGGGAAGAAGAATCAACGTGATACGGTGCCCGAGGGGGCCACGAGGCAGGGGGGCGCCCCAGGGGGTCAGGCGCGCCCTGGGCCCTCGTGGCCACCCCGTAAGGCGGTTGGTGCCCTTCTTTCGCCGCAAGAAAGCTAATATCCAGATAGAGATCATGTCCAAAATTCAGCCCAATCGGAGTTACGGATCTCCGGGAATTTAAGAAACGGTGAAAGGGCAGAATCAGCCAGCGCAGAAACAGAGAGAGACAGAGAGACAGATCCAATCTCGGAGGGGCTCTCGCCCCTCCCATACCATGGAGACCATCGACCAGAGGGGAAACCCTTCTCCCATCTAGGGAGAAGGTCAAGGAAGAAGAAGAAGGAGGGGGCTCTCTCCCCCTCGCTTCCGGTGGCACCGGAGTGCCGCCGGGGCCATCATCATCACCGCAATCTACACCAATAACTTCACTGCCGTCATCACCAACTCTTCCCCCCTCTATGCAGCGGTGTAACCCCTCTTTTACCTGCTGTAATCTCTACTTAAACATGGTGCTCAACGCTATATATTGTTTCCCAATGATGTATGGCTATCCTATGATGTTTGAGTAGATCTGTTTTGTCCTATGGGTTAATTGATGATCGTGATTGGTTTGAGTTGCATGTTTTATTATTGGTGTTGTCCTATGGTGCTCTCCGTGTCGCGCAAGCGTGAGGGATTCCCGCTGTAGGGTGTTGCAATACGTTCATGATTCGCTTATAGTGGGTTGCTTGAGTGACAGAAGCATAAACCCGAGTAAGGGGGTTGTTGCGTATGGGATAAAGGGGACTTGATGCTTTAATGCTATGGTTGGGTTTTACCTTAATGATCTTTAGTAGTTGCGGATGCTTGCTAGAGTTCCAATCATAAGTGCATATGATCCAAGAAGAGAAAGTATGTTAGCTTATGCCTCTCCCTCATATAAAATTGCAATAGTGATTACCGGTCTAGTTATCGATTGCCTAGGGACAAATAACTTTCTTGTTGACAAAAGCTCTCTACTAAAACTAACTTAGTTGTGTCTTTATCTAAACAGCCCCTACTTTTTATTTACACGCTCTTTATATTCTTACAAACTTATCCAACAACACCTACAAAGTACTTCTAGTTTCATACTTGTTCTAGGTAAAGCGGACGTTAAGCGTGCGTAGAGTTGTATCGGTGGTCAATAGAACTTGAGGGAATATTTGTTCTACCTTTAGCTCCTCGTTGGGTTCGACACTCTTACTTATCGAAAGAGGCTACAATTGATCCCCTATACTTGTGGGTTATCACTTACCAGCATGTCATACTTTGATTTGGCGGTATTGTTGGATGAAGCGGCTCAGACCAACATTACGCGTACGCTTACGCGAGACTGGTTCTACCGACGTGCTTCGCACACAGGTGGCTAGTGGGTGTCTGTTTCCCCAGCTTTAGTTTAATCGAGTGTGACTACACCCGGTCCTTGTTGAAGGTTAAAACAACAAACTTGACGAAAAATCGTTGTGGTTTTTATGCATAGGTACGAACGGTTCTTGCTAAGCCCGTAGCAGCCACGTAAAACTTGCAACAACAAAGTAGAGGACGTCTAACTTGTTTTTGCAGGGCATGTTGTGATGTGATATGGTCAAGACGTGATTATATAAATTGTTGTATGAGATGATCATGTTTTGTAATACAGTTATCGGCAACTGGCAGGAGCCATATGGTTGTCGCTTTATTGTATGAAATGCAATCGCCATGTAATTGCTTTACTTTATCACTAAGCGGTAGCGATAGTCGTAGAAGCAATAGTTGGCAAGATGACAATGATGCTTCGACGGAGATCAAGGTGTCAAGCCGGTGACGATGGTGATCATGACGGTGCTTTGGAGATGTAGATCAAAGGCACATGATGATGACGGTGCTTTACTTTATCACTAAGTAATTTTTATTTGCTGTTCTAAGTTGTTCTCTATCTTTAGTTATGGATATGGAACACGAAATACCAGAAAAATTAGGTGTACTTGCTACTCATGGAGATGGGGAACCTCCTAAAATCCTCGATGCTGGTTATGTGAAAAATATTATGTACTACTTTGATAATCATGAGAAAACTCCTTTCAATTATGTAATGGGAGACACGTTGGATCAACGTGAATACTTTAGGGATTATCGCTTGACTCAAAAAGGGAATGGGATCAAATTCATATGTTGCATTGGTATGCTCGGGAACTATGCTTGAGATATGATTATACTTGTTGCTCTAGGATGAAGGCCACACCTTCCTTTTTCATGCAAATTTAATGATGATAAAACCTTGGCTTCTTATGCTAATGGTATATATGATTACTATGGTGTCGAACAAATAGAAGAATTCGTTGCTTTTGTGGGTGCTTATGAAATTGAATCTTTGTTTAAAGAGTGTGAAAATTTTGATGATTCAGTTTATAGACCTGAAAATTTAGCTATCCTTAAATATTGCTATGAGAATTATGAATTCAATTCCGATATTGATGATTTTATTGAGAGAGTCTCCGCTGTCCAAGAAGAGACTAATATTTTGCAGGAGTCTATGGAAGAAGAAATTGATGAAACTGTGAGCTCATTGGATGAAAAAGATGAGGAGGAGAGCGAAGAACAAAAGGAGGAAGAACGTATTAGCTACCCGTGCCCACCTTCTAATGAGAGTAACCCTCCAACTCATACATTGTTTAATTTCCCTTCATGCTTACCGAAGGATGATTGCTATGATAACTATTATGATCTCGTTGATTCTTTGGAAATATCCCTTTTTGATGATGCTTGCTATGCTTGTGGACAAGATGCCAATATGAATTATGCTTATGGAGATGAACTTGCTATAGTTCCTTATGTTAAACATGAAATTGTTGCTATTGCACCCACGCATGATAGTCCTATTATCGTTTTGAATTCTCCCGACTACACTATATCGGAGAAGTTTGCCCTTATTAAAGATTATATTGATGGGTTGCGTTTTACTACTACACATGATGATTTTGATAAATATAATATGCATGAGCTTGCTGCTCCTACTTGCAATTATTATGAGAGAGGAACTACATCTCCGCCTCTCCATGTTTCCAACACGATAAAATTGCAAGAAACTGTTTATACTATGCATTGGCCTTTACTATGTGTGCATGAATTGTTCTTTTATGACATGCCGATGCATAGGAAGAGAGTTAGACTTCGTTGTTGCATGATATATGTTACTTTGTGCTCACTACTAAATCACAAATCATTGTTAATTAAAATTGGCTTTGATATACCTTGGGATCCAGGTGGATCCATTACTTGAGCACTATATGCCTAGCATAATGGCTTTAAAGAAAGCGCTGCCAGGGAGACAACCCGGAAGTTTTAGGGAGTCATTTATTTCTGTTGTGTGCTTCTATAAAGTTTAAAAACAAAAAAATAAAGAGGGGAACCTAAAACTTTTTCAAAAAAAAGGAAAATGAAAGTGAGAAAGACGAGCATTGTTAAAGTGGGAGCTAGCCTTGAACTTTGTTCATGCTCATGGAAACTTTGTGAATCTTGATTGCAGCAACTTTTCAACAAAAATAATTATCCCCTTGTACAATTCCATTGTATTATAAAAATAAGGTGCCAAGGTTTGCCTTTAGGATGTTTTAGATTACTTGTTGGTTTGTGCGGTGCAGGACAGAAACTTTGGTTGTAGTTCGCGATTTTACATTTTTTTACTAGAACGTCGAACGGTTCTGAAACTTTTTGCACTGTCTTTCTATACAATTTGTTTATTTTTCCTATTTTTTGCAGAATTTTTGGAGCACCAGAAGTATGGTGAATGTTCAGATTACTACAGACTGTCCTCTTTAAGACAGATTCTGTTTTTGATGCATAGTTTGCTTGTTTTGATGAAACTATCGATTGCTATCAGTGGATTAAGCCATGGAAAAGTTATATTACAGTAGCTACAATGCAAAAAAATATGAATTGGTTTGCAACAGTACTTAGAGTAGTGATTTGCTTTATTATACTAATGGATCTTACTGAGTTTTCTGTTGAGTTTTGTGTGGATGAAGTGTTCGAAGATCGAGGAGGTCTCGATGTGAGGAGAAGGAGGAGAGGCAAGAGCTCAATCTTGGGGATGCCCAAGGCACCCCAAGTAGATATTCAAGGAGACTCAAGCGTCTAAGCTTGGGGATGCCCCGGAAGGCATCCCATCTTTCTTCAAAAAATATCGGTATGTTTTCGGATTCATTTCGTTCATGCGATATGTGCAAATCTTGGAGCGTCTTTTGCATTTAGTTTTCACTTTTCTTTTATGCACCATGCTGGTATGAGATAGTCCTTGGTTTATTTATAGAATGCTCATTGCACTTCACTTATATCTTTTGAGTATGGCTTTATAGAATGCTTCATGTGCTTCACTTATATCATTTGAAGTTTGGATTGCCTGTTTCTCTTCACATAGAAAACTGCCATTTGTAGAATGCTCTTTTCCTTCACTTATATTTGTTAGAGCGTGGGCATATCTTTTGTAGAAAGAATTAAACTCTCTTGCTTCACTTATATCTATTTAGAGAGTTGACGGGAATTGGTCATTCACATGGTTAGTCATAAAATCCTACATAAAACTTGTAGATCACTGAATATGATATGTTTGATTCCTTGCAATAGTTTTGAAATATAAAGATGGTGATATTAGAGTCATGCTAGTGGGTAGTTGTGGATTGTAGAAATACTTTTGTTGAAGTTTGTGATTCCCGTAGCATGCACGTATGGTGAACCGTTATGTAACGAAGTTGGAGCATGAGGTATTTATTGATTGTCTTATGAGTGGCAGTCGGGGACGAGCGATGGTCTTTTCCTACCAATCTATCCCCCTAGGAGCATGCGCGTAGTACTTTGTTTCAATGACTAATAGATTTTTGCAATAAGTATGTGAGTTCTATATGACTAATGTTGAGTCCATGGATTATACGCACTCTCACCCTTCCATCATTGCTAGCCTCTTCGGTACCGTGCATTGCCCTTTCTCACCTTGAGAGTTGGCGCAAACTTCGCCGGTGCATCCAAACCCCGTGATACGATACGCTCTATCACACATAAGCCTCATTATATCTTCCTCAAAACAGCCACCATACCTACCTATCATGCCATTTCCATAGCCATTCCGAGATATATTGCCATGCAACTTCCATCATCATCATATACATGACTTGAGCATTCATTGTCATACTGCTTTGCATGATCGTAAGATAGCTAGCATGATGTTTTCATGGCTTGTCCGTTTTTTTATGTCATTGCTACGCTAGATGATTGCACATCCCGGTACACTGCCGGAGGCATTCATATAGAGTCATATCTTTGTTCTAGTATCGTTGTAATATTGAGTTGTAAGTAAATAAAAGTGTGATGATCATCATTATTAGAGCATTGCCCCAAAAAAAGAGGCCAAAGAAGCCTAAATAAAAAAGGGGGCCAAAGAAGCCTGCCAAAAAAAGAGAAAAAAGAAAAGAAAAAAGGGTCAATGTTACTATCCTTTTACCACACTTGTGCTTCAAAGTAGCACCATGTTCTTCATATAGAGAGTCTCTTGAGTTATCACTCTTATATACTAGTGGGAATTTTCATTATAGAACTTGGCTTGTATATTCCGATGATGGGCTTCCTCAAATGCCCGAGGTCTTCATGAGCAAGCAAGTTGGATGCATACCCACTTAGTTTCCATTTTGAGCTTTCATACACTTATAGCTCTAGTGCATCCGTTGCATGGCAATCCCTACTCCTCGCATTGGCATCAATTGATGGGCATCTCTATAGCCCGTTGATTAGCCGCGTCGATGTGAGACTTTCTCCCTTTTTTCTCTTCTCCATACAACCTCCACCATCATATTCTATTCCACCTATAGTGCTATGTCCATGGCTCACGCTCATGTATTGCGTGAAAGTTGAAAAGGTTTGAGAATGTCAAAAGTATGAAACAATTGCTTGGCTTGTCATCAGGGTTGTGCATGATTTGAATATTTTATGTGATGAAGATGGAGCATAGCCAGACTATATGATTTTGTAGGGATAACTTTCTTTGGCCATGTTGTTTTGAAAATACATGATTGCTTTATTAGTATGCTTGAAGTATTGTTGTCTTAATGTCAAAAGATAGACTATTGCTTTGAATCACTCGTGTCTTAATATTCATGCCATGACTAGATACATGATCAAGATTATGTTAGGTAGCATTCCACATCAAAAATTATCTTTTTATCATTTACCTACTCGAGGGCGAGTGGGAATTAAGCTTGGGGATGCTGATACGTCTCCGTCGTATCTATAATTTTTTATTGTTCCATGCCAATATTATACAACTTTCATATACTTTTGGCAACTTTTTATACTATTTTTGGGACTAACATATTGATCCAGTGCCCAGTGCCAGTTCCTGTTTGTTGCATGTTTTTTGTTTCGCAGAAAATCCATATCAAACGGAGTCCAAACGGGTTAAAAACTGACGCGGATTTTTTTTGGAATATATGTGATTTTTGGGAAGAAGAATCAATGCGATACGATGCCTGAGGGGGCCACGAGGCAGGGGGCGTGCCCTGGGCCCTCGTGGGCACCCCGTAAGGCGGTTGGTGCCCTTCCTTTGCCGCAAGAAATTTAATATCCGGATAGAGATCGTGTCCAAAATTCAGCCCAATCGGAGTTACGGATCTCCGGGAATTTAAGAAACGGTGAAAGGGCAGAATCAGCCAGCGCAGAAACAGAGAGAGACAGAGAGACAGATCCAATCTCGGAGGGGCTCTCGCCCCTCCCACGCCATGGAGACCATGGACCAGAGGGGAAACCCTTCTCCCATCTAGGGAGAAGGTCAAGGAAGAAGAAGAAGGAGGGGGGCTCTCTCCCCCTCGCTTCCGGTGGCACCGGAGTGCCGCCGGGGCCATCATCATCACCGCAATCTACACCAACAACTTCACCGCCGTCATCACCAACTCTTCCCCCCTCTATGCAGCGGTGTAACCCCTCTTTTACCCGCTGTAATCTCTACTTAAACATGGTGCTCAATGCTATATATTATTTCCCAATGATGTATGGCTATCCTATGATGTTTGAGTAGATCCGTTTTGTCCTATGGGTTAATTGATGATCGTGATTGGTTTGAGTTGCATGTTTTATTATTGGTGTTGTCCTATGGTGCTCTCCGTGTCATGCAAGAGTGAGGGATTCCCGCTGTAGGGTGTTGCAATACGTTCATGATTCGCTTATGGTGGGTTGCTTGAGTGACAGAAGCATAAACCCGAGTAAGGGGGTTGTTGCGTATGGGATAAAGGGGACTTGATGCTTTAATGCTATGGTTGGGTTTTACCTTAATGATCTTTAGTAGTTGCGGATGCTTGCTAGAGTTCCAATCATAAGTGCATATGATCCAAGAAGAGAAAGTATGTTAGCTTATGCCTCTCCCTCATATAAAATTGCAATAGTGATTACCGGTCTAGTTATCGATTACCTAGGGACAAATAACTTTCTTGTTGACAAAAGCTCTCTACTAAAACTAACTTAGTTGTGTCTTTATCTAAACAGCCCCTACTTTTTATTTACGCGCTCTTTATATTCTTGCAAACTTATCCAACAACACCTACAAAGTACTTCTAGTTTCATACTTGTTCTAGGTAAAGCGAACGTCAAGTGTGCGTAGAGTTGTATCGGTGGTCGATAGAACTTGAGGGAATATTTGTTCTACCTTTAGCTCCTCGTTGGGTTCGACACTCTTACTTATCGAAAGAGGCTACAATTGATCCCCTGTACTTGTGGGTTATCACTTACCAGCATGTCATACTTTGATTTGGCGGTATTATTGGATGAAGCAGCTCAGCCCGACATTACGCGTACGCTTACGCGAGACTGGTTCTACCGACGTGCTTCGCACACAGGTGGCTAGTGGGTGTCTATTTCTCCAGCTTTAGTTGAATCAAGTGTGACTACACCCGGTCCTTGTTGAAGGTTAAAACAACAAACTTGACAAAAAATCATTGTGGTTTTTATGCGTAGGTAAGAACGGTTCTTGCTAAGCCCGTAGCAGCCACGCAAAACTTGCAACAACAAAGTAGAGGACGTCTAACTTGTTTTTGCAGGGCATGTTGTGATGTGATATGGTCAAGACATGATTATATAAATTGTTGTATGAGATGATCATGTTTTGTAACACAGTTATCGGCAACTGGCAGGAGCCATATGTTGTCGCTTTATTGTATGAAATGCAATCGCCATGTAATTGCTTTACTTTATCGCTAAGCGGTAGCGATAGTCGTAGAAGCAATAGTAGGCGAGATGACAACGATGCTTCGATTGAGATCAAGGTGTCAAGCCGGTGACGATGGTGATCATGATGGTGCTTTGGAGATGTAGATCAAAGGCACAAGATGATGATGGCCATATCATATCACTTATATTGATTGCATGTGATGTTTATCCTTTATGCATCTTATTTTTCTTAGTACGGCGGTAGCATGATAAGATGATCTCTCACTAAATTTCAATGTACAAGTGTTCTCCCTGAGTATGCACCGTTGCTATAGTTCGTCGTGCCGAGACACCACGTGATGATCGGGTGTGATAAGCTCTACGTTCACATACAACGGGTGCAAGCCAGTTTTGCACACACAGAATACTCGGGTTAAACTTGACGAGCTTAGCATATGCAGATATGGCCTCGGAACACTGAGACCGAAAGGTCGAGCATGAATCATATAGTAGATATGATCAACATAGTGATGTTCACCATTGAAAACTACTCCATCTCACGTGATGATCGGACATTGTTTAGTTGATATGGATCACGCGATCACTTAGATGATTAGAGGGATGTCTATCTAAGTGGGAGTTCTTAAGTAATATGATTAATTGAACTTTAATTTATCATGAACTTAGTACCTGATAGTATTTTGCATGTCTATGTTGTTGTAGATTAATGGCCTGTGTTGTTGTTCTGTTGAATTTTAATGCGTTCCTAGAGAAAGCTAAGTTGAAAGATGATGGTAGCAATTACACGGACTGGGTCCGTAACTTGAGGGTTATCCTCATTGTTGCATAGAAGAATTACGTCCTGGAAGCACCGCTAGGTGCCAAACCTGCTGCAGGAGCAACGCCAGATGTTATGAACACCTGGCAGAGCAAAGCTGATGACTACTCGATAGTTCAGTGTGCCATGCTTTACGGCTTAGAACCGGGACTTCAACGATGTTTTGAACGTCATGGAGCATATGATATGTTCCAGGAGTTGAAGTTAATATTTCAAGCAAATGCCCGGATTGAGAGATATGAAGTCTCCAATAAGTTATATAGCTGCAAAATGGAGGAGAATAGTTCTGTCAGTGAGCATATACTCAGAATGTCTGGGTACCACAATCACTTGACTCAGCTGGGAGTTAATCTTCCAGTTGATAGTGTCATTGACAGAGTTCTTCAATCACTGCCACCAAGCTACAAGAGCTTTGTGATGAACTATAATATGCAAGGGATGGATAAGACAATTCCCAAGCTCTTCGCAATGCTAAAGCCTGCGGTGGTAGAAATCAAGAAGGAGCATCAAGTGTTGATGGTCAACAAGACCACCAGTTTCAAGAAAAAGGGTAAAGGGAAGAAGGGGAACTTCAAAAAGAACGGCAAGCAAGTTGCTGCTCAAGTGAAGAAGCCCAAGTCTGGATCTAAGCCTGAGACTAAGTGCTTCTACTGCAAAGGGACTGGTCACTGGAAGCAGAACTGCCCCAAGTATTTGGCGGAGAAGAAGGATGGCAAAGTGAAAGGTATATTTGATATACATGTTACTGATGTGTACCTTACTAATGCTCGCAGTAGCACCTGGGTATTTGATACTGATTCTGTTGCTAATATTTGCAACTCGAAACAGGGGCTACGGATTAAGCGAAGAGTGGCTAAGGACGAGGTGACGATGTGCGTGGGAAATTGTTCCAAAGTTGATGTGATCACCGTCGGCACACTACCTCTACATCTACCTTCAAGATTAGTTTTAGACCTGAATAATTGTTATTTGGTGCCAGCGTTAAGCATGAACATTATATATGGATCTTGTTTCATGCAAGATGGTTATTCATTTAAATCAGAGAATAATGGTTGTTCTATTTATATGAATAATATCTTTTATGGTCATGCACCCTTGATGAGTGGTCTATTTTTACTAAATCTCGATACTAGTGATACACATGTTCATAGTATTGAAGCCAAAAGATATAAGTTTAATAATGATAGTGCAACTTATTTGTGGCACTGCCGTTTAGGTCATATTGGTGTAAAGCGCATGAAGAAACTCCATGCTGATGGGCTTTTGGAATCACTTGATGCTTGCGAACCATGCCTCATGGGCAAGATGACTAAGACTCCGTTCTCCGGAACAATGGAGCGAGCAATAGACTTGTTGGAAATAATACATACTGATGTATGCGGTCCGATGAGTGTTGATGCTCGCGGCGGGTATCGTTATTTTCTGACCTTCACAGATGATTTGAGCAGATATGGGTATATCTACTTGATGAAACATAAGTGTGAAACATTTGAAAAGTTCAAAGAATTTCAGAGTGAAGTGGAAAATCATCGTAACAAGAAAATAAAGTTTCTACGATCTGATCATGGAGGAGAATATTTGAGTTACAAGTTTGGTCTTCATTTGAAACAATGCGGAATAGTTTCGCAACTCACGCCACTCGGAACACCACAACGTAATGGTGTGTCCGAACGTCGTAATCGTACTTTATTAGATATGGTGCGATCTATGATGTCTCTTACTGATTTACCACTATCATTTTGGGGTTATGCTTTAGAGACGGCTGCATTCACGTTAAATAGGGCACCATTTAAATCCATTGAGACGACACCATATGAACTGTGGTTTGGCAAGAAACCCAAGTTGTCGTTTCTTAAAGTTTGGGGCTGCGATGCTTATGTGAAAAAGCTTCAACATGATAAGCTCGAACCCAAATCGGAGAAATGTGTCTTCATAGGATACCCAATGGAGACTGTTGGGTACACCTTCTATCACAGATCCGAAGGCAAGACATTCGTTGCTAAGAATGGATCCTTTCTAGAGAAGGAGTTTCTCTCGAAAGAAGTGAGTGGGAGTAAAGTAGAACTTGACGAGGTAATTGTACCTACTCCCTTATTGGAAAGTAGTTCATCACAAAAATCAGTTCCAGTGATTCCTAGACCAGTAAGTGAGGAAGCTAATGATGATGATCATGAAACTTCTGATCAAGTTACTACTGAACCTCGTAGGTCAACCAGAGTAAGATCCGCACCAGAGTGGTACGGTAATCCTATTCTGGAGGTCATGTTACTTGACCATGACGAAACTACGAACTATGAGGAAGCGCTGATGAGCCCAGAATCCGCAAAATGGCTTGAGGCCATGAAATCTGAGATGGGATCCATGTATGAGAACAAAGTATGGACTTTGGTTGACTTGCCCGATGATCGGCAAGCCATAGAGAATAAATGGATCTTCAAGAAGAAGACTGACGTTGACGGTAATATTACTGTCTACAGAGATCGACTTATTGCGAAAGGTTTTTGACAAGTTCAAGGAGTTGACTACGATGAGACCTTCTCACCCGTAGCGATGCTTAAGTCCGTCCGAATCATGTTAGCAATTGCCGCATTTTATGATTATGAAATTTGGCAAATGGATGTCAAAACTGCATTCCTTAATGGATATCTTAAAGAAGAGTTGTATATGATGCAACCAGAAGGTTTTGTCGATCCAAAAGGTGCTAACAAAGTGTGTAAGCTCCAGCGATCCATTTATGGACTGGTGCAAGCATCTCGGAGTTGGAATATACGCTTTGATAGTGTGATCAAAGCATATGGTTTTATACAGACTTTTGGAGAAGCCTGTATTTACAAGAAAATGAGTGGGAGCTCTGTAGCATTTTTTATATTATATGTGGATGACATATTGTTGATCGGAAATGATATTGAATTTCTGAATAGCATAAAAGGATACTTGAATAAGAATTTTTCAATGAAAGACCTCGGTGAAGCTGCTTATATATTGGGCATCAAGATCTATAGAGATAGATCAAGACGCTTAATTGGAATTTCACAAAGCACATACCTTGATAAAGTTTTGAAGAAGTTCAAAATGGATCAAGCAAAGAAAGGGTTATTGCCTGTATTACAAGGTGTGAAGTTGAGTCAGACTCAATGCCCGACCACTTCAGAAGATAGAGAGTAAATGAAAGTCCTTCCCTATGCTTCACCCATAGGTTCTATCATGTATGCAATGTTGTGTACCAAACCTGATGTGTGCCTTGCTATTAGTTTTTTAGGGAGGTACCAAAGTAATCCAGGAGTGGATCACTGGACAGCGGTCAAGAACATCCTGAAATACCTGAAAAGGACTAAGGATATGTTTCTCGTTTATGGAGGTGACAAAGAGCTCGCCGTAAACGGTTACATCGATGCAAGCTTTGACACTGATCCGGATGACTCTAGGTCACAAACCGGATACATATTTTTATTGAATGGTGGAGCTGTCAATTGGTGCAGTTCCAAGCAGAGCGTCGTGGCGGGATCTGCGTGTGAAGCGGAGTACATAGCTGCTTCGGAAGCAGCAAATGAAGGAGTCTGGATGAAGGAGTTCATATCCAATCTAGGTGTCATACCTAGTGCATCGGGTCCAATGAAAATCTTTTGTGACAATACTGGTGTAATTGCCTTGGCAAAGGAATCCAGATTTCACAAGAGAACCAAGCACATCAAGAGACGCTTCAATTCCATCCGCGACCAAGTCAAGGAGGGATACACGGAGATTTGCAAGATACATACGGATCTAAATGTTGCAGACCCGTTGACTAAGCCTCTCTCATGAGCAAAACATGATCAGCACCAAGACTCCATGGGTGTTAGAATCATTACAATGTAATCTAGATTATTGACTCTAGTGCAGGTGGGAGACTCAAGGAAATATGCCCTATAGGCAATAATAAAGTTGTTATTTATATTTCCTTATATCATGATAAATGTTTATTATTCATGCTAGAATTGTATTAACCGGAAACTCAGTACATGTGTGAATACATAGACAAACAGAGTGTCACTAGTATGCCTCTACTTGACTAGCTCATTAATCAAAGATGGTTAAGTTTCCTAGCCATGGACAAGAGTTGTCATTTGATGAACGGGATCACATCATTAGAGAATGATGTGATTGACTTGACCCATCCGTTAGCTTAGCACTATGATCGTTTAGTTTATTGCTATTGCTTTCTTCATAACTTATATATGTTCCTATGACTATGAGATTATGCAACTACCGAATACCGGAGGAACACTTAGTGTGCTATCAAACGTCACAACGTAACTGGGTGATTATAAAGATGCTCTACAGGTGTCTCCGATGGTGTTTGTTGAGTTGGCATAGATCGAGATTAGGATTTGTCACTCAGGTTGTCGGAGAGGTATCTCTGGGCCCTCTCGGTAAAGCACATCACTATAAGCCTTGCAAGCAATGTGACTAATGAGTTAGTTGTGGGATGATGCATTACAGAACGAGTAAAGAGACTTGTCGGTAACGAGATTGAACTAGGTATTGAGATACCAACGATCAAATCTCGGGCAAGTAACATACCGATGACAAAGGGAACAACGTATGTTGTTATGCGATTTGACCGATAAAGATCTTCGTAGAATATGTAGGAGCCAATATGAGCATCCAGGTTCCGCTATTGGTTATTGACCGGAGATGAGTCTCGGTCATGTCTACATAGTTCTCGAACCCGTAGGGTCCGCACGCTTAACGTTCGATGACGATCGGTATTATGAGTTTATGTGTTTTGATGTACCGAAGGTAGTTCGGAGTCCCGGATGTGATCACGGACATGATGAGGAGTCTCGAAATGGTCGAGACATAGAGAATGATATATTGGACGATGTTATTCGGACACTGGATGAGTTCCGGGGGTCACCGGATAAATATCGGAGTGCCGGAAGGGTTATCGGAACCACCGGAGAAGTAATGGGCCTTATTGGGCCTAGGGGAGAGAGAGAGGGGCTTCCATGGGCTGGCCGCGCCTCCCCCATGGGCCTAGTCTGAATTGGACTAGGGGGAGGGGCGGTGCCCCCTCCTTCCTTCTCTTTCCCCCTCCTTCCTTCTTCTCCTAGTAGGACTAGGAAAGGGGGGAGTCCTACTCCTACTAAGAGGAGGATTCCTGCCCCCTTGGCGCGCCTATGAGGGTCGGTCGACCTCCCCCTCTGTAAGTGCATCTAGTGCCCCTTAGTGATTTTGGTGTATTGAAGACTTATAGGTTAAGGGACTAATGTGTTTATGAGTGTACACAGGTCTATAAGTCTATGAGGAGTTTGATATTTACAGAGAAAGTCGACCCCTAAAAATGAAGTTCTTCGACTGAAGACTTTGGATTTTTGAAGACTTTGAAAGTGAAGAAATTGGTGTGACCTTGAAGACTTGGTATTCATTTGAGGAACATGAAGCGTGAAGACTTTTGTTTTCGTAGTTTCATTTTCTCTTTCTTGAGTCATAGGAAACACCGTACTGTTAAAGGGGGTCGAGGAAATACTAAGGAAAAATTTCCATGTGATGCTCAACTCAAAATCCTACACCTACCAATCCCTTCGAGTGAAGCCATTGGAAATCTCATACAGTTCAGTCATATTCTTCAGTGACAGAGACGAAGTTCTTCTGGTCTCTGAGGAATTTGTTCTGACTGAGGAGTTAGGAATTCGCCAGTGCGGATTGCCTACACAGTGAGGAACATGATAGCCCTGAGGAATTTGAGCCTCAAATTTCCGACAGTTGTTGTGCTACGCGCCAGCTGTCCCAAAATATCTACCCACCTAACGGTCATATCATTGAAGGGCATTTATGTCTTATCATGTCGGGCTGCTCCCTAGGCTATAAATAGCCGCCCCCTACAACCACTAGCTGGTTGGCTGCTCCGAGAGAAACTGACACTTGTCATTTGAGAGCATCCCATCCTCCGAGGACTTTGAGCGAAAATCATCGAGTGAGGAAAAACCCAAACCCAAACACCTACAAACCCAAAGTGATTGAGCATCACTGAAGAGATTGATCCTGCATGGATCCGACGCTTGTTACCTTTGAAGACTGTGCTTCTTCCAGACGGTTAGGCGTCATGGTCTAGAGCATCCAAGAGGAATTGTGGATCGCAGAGTGACCGAGTTTGTGAAGGTTCGGAAGTCACCTGAAGACTTACCACGAGTGATTGGGCAAGGTCTGTGTGACCTTAGCTCAAGGAGAATACGGTGAGGACTGTGTGTCCTCAGGTTTAAATACCTAGCCGCTCCAACCAGATGTACAATTGAGACAGCAGTTGGAACTGGTCTACCAAATCATTATCTTCACCAAGCTTACTGGTTCTATTTCCTCAACTCTTTCATTTCCTCATTACAGTTGTTGTGTGCTTGTTCATATTTGTTTGAAGATTTTGACTGAAGACTTTCTCAATTTCCTCAGTTCAATTTCTTCAGTCTGTTTGTCTTCATCCTGTGTTATCCTGTGTTTACGCTTTCCATACTCTGTGCCTGTCTTCATTTCATCATGATGACCATGCTTGTGTTCTGTTATGTTTACTTCTGAGTACTTATTCCGCTGCAAGTAGTTCTTCGCTAAGGAATTTCCTCACCCGCAAATTCCTCAGTGAAGAATTCATAAAAATCGCCTATTCACCCCCCTCTAGTCGATATAATGCACTTTCACCCTCCCTCCTTTATATACATGGGGAGGGGGACACCCTAGAACACATCAAAGTTGATCTTAGCCGTGTGCGGTGCCCCCTCCATATATTTCCACCTCGGTCATATCGTTGTAGTGCTTAGGTGAAGCCCTGCGTCGGTAACTTCATCATCACCGTCATCACGCCGTTGTGCCGACGTAACTCTTCCTTGGACTCAGCTGGATCAAGAGTACAAGGGATGTCACCGAGCTGAACGTGTGCAGATCGTGGAGGTGTCGTGCGTTCGGTACTTGATCGGTTGGATCGCGAAGACGTTCGACTACATCAACCGCGTTACTTAACGCTTCCGCTTTCGGTCTACGAGGGTACCTGGACACACTCTCCCCACTCACTGCTATGCATCACCTAGATGGATCTTGCGTGTGCGTAGGATTTTTTTGAAATACTACGTTCCCTAGCAGACACATCATCATTGAAGCCTGGTTCAGGGGCTACTGAGGGAGTCCTGCATTAGGGGGTCCCCGGGCGTCCGAGCTATGTGATATGGGCCGGACTAATGGGCCAAGAAGATACAAGATAGAAGGCCTTCCCCCGTGTCCGGATGGGACTCTCCTTTGCGTGGATGGCAAGCTTGGCGTTCGGATGAAGATTCCTTTCTCTGTAAACCGACTCTCTACAACCCTAGGCTCCTCCCGTGTCTATATAAACCGGAGGGTTTAGTCCGTAGAGGCGATCATAATCATACAAGCTAGACATCTAGGGTTTAGCCATTACGATCTCGAGGTAGATCAACTCTTGTAACCCCTATACTCATCAAAGTCAATCAAGAAGGAAGTAGGGTATTACCTCCATTAAGAGGGCCCGAACCTGGGTAAACATCGTGTCCCCTGTCTCCTGTTACCTTTGATCCTCAGACACACAGTTCGGGACCCCCTACCCGAGATCGCACGGTTTTGACACCGACAACAGACCCAGTCCGTGTAGTTGCTACCATCATCTTTCAACTTAGCTTTCTCTAGGAACGCATTAAAATTCAAAGGAACTGTAGCACGGGCCATTGATCTACAACAACATAGACATGCAAAATACTATCAGGTACTAAGTTCATGATAAATTAAAGTTCAATTAATCATATTACTTAAGAACTCCCACTTAGATAGACATCCCTCTAGTCATCTAAATGATCACGTGATCCATATCAACTAAACCATGTTTGATCACGTGAGATGGAATAGCTTTCAATGGTGAACATCACTATGTTGATCAAATCTACTATATGATTCACATTCGACCTTTCGGTCTCAGTGTTCCGAGGCCATATCTGCATATGCTAGGCTCGTCAAGTTTAACCCGAGTATTCTGCGTGTGCAAAACTGGCTTGCACCCGTTGTATGTGAACGTAGAGCTTATCACACCCGATCATCAAGTGGTGTCTCGGCACGACGAACTGTAGCAACGGTGCATACTCAGGGAGAACACTTGTACCTTGAAATTTAGTGAGAGATCATCTTATAATGCTACCGCCATACTAAGCAAAATAAGATGCATAAAGGATAAACATCACATGCATTCAAAATAAGTGATATGATATGGCCATCATCATCTTGTGCCTTTGATCTCCATCTCCAAAGCACCGTCATGATCACCATCGTCACCGGCTTGACACCTTGATCTCCATCGTAGCATCGTTGTCGTCTCGCCAACTATTGCTTCTACGACTATCACTATCGCTTAGAGATAAAGTAAAGCAATTACATGGCGATTGCATTTCATACAATAAAGCGACAACCATATGGCTCCTGTCAGTTGTCGATAACTGTTACAAAACATGATCATCTCATACAACAATTTATATATCATCACATCTTGACCATATCACATCACAACATGCCCTGCAAAAACAAGTTAGATGTCCTCTACTTTGTTGTTGCAAGTTTTACGTGGCTGCTACGGGCTTCTAGCAAGAACCGTTCTTACCTACGCTTCAAAACCACAACAATTTTTCGTCAAGTGTGTTGTTTTAACCTTCAACAAGGACCGGGCGTGGTCAAACTCGATTCAACTAAAGTTGGAGAAACAGACACCCGCTAGCCACCTCTATGCGAAGCACGTCGGTAGAAACAGTCTCATGAACGCGTTCATGTAATGTCGGTCCGGGCCGCTTCATCCAACAATACCGCTGAATCAAAGTAAGACGTAGCATTATGACTATTATCACCCACAACTCATTGTGTTCTACTCGTGCATATAACATCTACGCATAGACCTGGCTCGGATGCCACTGTTGGGGAACGCAGTATTTCAAAATTTTTACCTACGATCACGCAAGATCTATCTAAGAGATGCATAGCAACGAGCGGGGAGAGTGTGTCCACGTACCCTCATAGAACGAAAGCGGAAGCGTTCAGTAACACGGTTGATGTAGTCAAACGTCTTCGCGATCCAAGCACCGAACGTACGGCACCTCCGAGTTCAGCACACGTTCAGCTCGATGACATTGCTACCTCTTGAGCACTGCGTTGGTTTTCCCTTGAAGAGGAAAGGGTGATGCAGCAAAGTAGCGTAAGTATTTCCCTCAGTTTTTGAGAACCAAGGTATCAATCCAGTAGGAGGCCATGCACGAGTCCCTCGCACCTACACAAACAAATAAATCCTCGCAACCAACGCAATAAAGGGGTTGTCAATCCCTTCACGGTCACTTACGAGAGTGAGATCTGATAGATATGATAAGATAATATTTTTGGTATTTTTATGATAAAGATGCAAAGTAAAATAAAATGCAGTAAAAATAGCTAAGTGTTGGAAGATTAATAAGATGGAAAATAGACCCAAGGGCCATAGGTTTCACTAGTGGCTTCTCTCGAGAGCATAAGTATTACGGTGGGTGAACAAATTACTGTTGAGCAATTGACAGAATTGAGCATAGTTATGAGAATATCTAGGTATGATCATGTATATAGGCATCACGTCCAAGACAAGTAGACCGACTCCTGCCTGCATCTACTACTATTACTCCACACATCGACCGCTATCCAGCATGCATCTAGAGTATTAAGTTCATAAGAACAGATTAACGCTTTAGGTAAGATGACATGATGTAGAGGGATAAACTCATGCAATATGATATAAACCCCATCTTGTTATCCTCGATGGCAACAATACAATACGTGCCTTGCTGCCCCTACTGTCACTTGGAAAGGACACCGTAAGATTGAACCCAAAGCTAAGCACTTCTCCCATTGCAAGAAAGATCAATCTAGTAGGCCAAACCAAACTGATAATTCGAAGAGACTTGCAAAGATAACCAATCATACATAAAAGAATTCAGAGAAGATTCAAATATTGTTCATAGATAAACTTGATCATAAACCCACAATTCATCGGTCTCAACAAACACACCGCAAAAGAAGATTACATCGAATAGATCTCCACAAGAGAGGGGAGAACATTGTATTGAGATCCAAAAAGAGAGAAGAAGCCATCTAGCTAATAACTATGGACCCGAAGGTCTGAGGTAAACTACTCACACATCATCGGAGAGGCTATGGTGTTGATGTAGAAGCCCTCCGTGATCGATGCCCCCTCCGGCGGAGCTCCGGAAAAGGCCCCAAGATGGGATCTCACGGGTACAGAAGGTTGCGGTGGTGGAATTAGGTTTTTGGCTCCGTATCTGGTAGTTTGGGGGTACGTAGGTATATATAGGAGGAAGAAGTACGTCAGTGGAGCAACGTGGGGCCCACGAGGGTGGAGGGCACGCCCCTACCTCGTGCCTTCCTGGTTGATGTCTTGACGTAGGGTCCAAGTCCTCTGGATCACGTTCATTCCAAAAATCACGTTCCCGAAGGTTTCATTCCGTTTGGACTCCGTTTGATATTCTTTTTCTGCGAAACTCTGAAATAGGCAAAAAAACAATTCTGGGCTGGGCCTCCGGTT
This sequence comes from Aegilops tauschii subsp. strangulata, assembly GCF_002575655.3. Taxonomy (NCBI): domain Eukaryota; kingdom Viridiplantae; phylum Streptophyta; class Magnoliopsida; order Poales; family Poaceae; genus Aegilops; species Aegilops tauschii. The sequence continues at coordinate 467,780,778 of NC_053037.3, read as the reverse complement.
AATAGGTTAGTCCCAAAAATAATATAAAAGTGTATAATAAAGCCCATTAATGTCCAAAACAGAATATAATATAGCATGGAACAATAAAAAATTATAGATACGCTGGAGACGTATCAAGCATCCCCAAGCTTAATTCCTGCTCGTCCTCGAGTAGGTAAATGATAAAAATAGAAGTTTTGATGTGGAATGCTACTTGGCATAATTTCAATGTAATGCTCTTAATTGTGGTATGAATATTCAGATCCGAAAGATTCAAGACAAAAGTTTAATATTGACATAAAAATAATAATACTTCAAGCATACTAACTAAGCAATTATGTCTTCTCAAAATAACATGGCCAAAGAAAGTTATCCCTACAAAATCATATAGTCTGGCTATGCTCTATCTTCACCACACAAAGTATTTAAATCATGCACAACCCCGATGACAAGCCAAGAAATTGTTTCATACTTTTGATGTTCTCAAACTTTTTCAATCTTCACGCAATACATGAGCGTGAGCCATGGACATAGCACTATATGTGGAATAGAATGGTGGTTGTGGAGAAGACAAAAAGGGAGAAGATAGTCTCACATCAACTAGGCGTATCAACGGGCTATGGAGATGCCCTTTAATAGATATCAATGTGAGTGAGTAGGGATTGCCATGCAACGGATGCACTAGAGCTATAAGTATATGAAAGCTCAACAAAAGAAACTAAGTGGGTGTGCATCCAACTCGCTTGCTCACGAAGAACTAGGGCATTTTGAGGAAGCCCATCATTGGAATATACTCCCTCCGTTCCTAAATATAAGTCTTTGTGGAGATTCCACTATGGACCACATACGGATGTGCATAGATGCATTTTAGATTGGAGATTCACTCATTTTGCTCCGTATGTAGTCCATAGTGGAATCTTCCCAAAGACTTATATTTAGGAACGGAGGGAGTACAAGCCAAGTTCTATAATGAAAATTTCCCACTAGTATATGAAAATGATATCATAGGAGACTCTCTATCATGAAGATCATGGTGCTACTTTGAAGCACAAGTGTGGTAAAAGGATAGTAACATTGTCCCTTCTCTCTTTTTCTCTCATCATTTTTTTTGGCCTTTTCTCTTTTTTTTATGGCCTTTTTTTTAGTCCGGAGTCTCATCCCGACTTGTGGGGGAATCATAGTCTCCATCATCCTTTCCTCACTTGGGACAATGCTCTAGAAAATGATGATCATCACACTTTTATTTACTTACAACTCAATACTTAGAACAAAATATGACTCTATGTGAATGTCTCCGGCGGTGTACCGGGATATGCAATGAATCAAGAGTGACATGTATGAAAGAATTATGAACGGTGGCTTTGCCACAAATACGGTGTCAACTACATGATCATGCGAAGCAATATGACAATGATGGAGCGTGTCATAGTAAACGAAACTGTGGAAAGTTGCATGGCAATATATCTCGGAATGGCTATGGAAATGCCATGATAGGTAGGTATGGTGGCTGTTTTGAGGAAGGTATATGGTGGGTGTATGATACCGGCGAAAAGTGCGCGGTATTAGAGAGGCTAGCAATGGTGGAAGAAAGAAAAGTGTGTATAATCCATGGACTCAACATTAGTCATAAAGCCTCATATACTTATTGCAAAAATCTACAAGTTATCAAAGAAAAGTATTACGCGCATGCTCCTAGGGGGATAGATTGGTAGGAAAAGACCATCGCTCGTCCCCGACCGCCACTCATAAGGAAGACAACAAATAAATAAATAAATCATGCTCCGACTTCATCACATAACGGTTCACCATACGTGCATGCTACTGGAATCACAAACTTTAACACAAGTATTTCTCAAATTCACAACTACTCAACTAGCATGACTCTAATATCGCCATCTCCATATCTCAAAACAATTATCAAGCATCTAACTTCTCATAGTATTCAACACACTCATAAGATTTTTTTTACTAATCTTGAATGCCCATCATAATTAAAGCAAATTACCATGCTGTTTTGTAGGACTCTCAAAATAATCTAAGTGAAGCATGAGAGAACAATAGTTTCTATAAAACAAAACCACCACCGTGCTCTAAAAGATATAAGTGAAGCACTAGAGCAAAAACTATATAACTCAAAAGATATAAGTGAAGCACATAGAGTATTCTAACAATTTCCGAATCATGTGTGTCTCTCTCAAAAGGTGTGTACAGCAAGGATGATTGTGGCAAACTAACAAACAAAGACTCAAATAATACAAGACGCTCCAAGCAAAACACATATCATGTGGTGAATAAAAATATAGCTCCAAGTAAAGTTACCGATGGAAGTAGACGAAAGAGGGGATGCCTTCCGGCGCATCCCCAAGCTTTGGCTTTTTGGTGTCCTTAGATTATCTTGGGGTGCCATGGGCATCCACAAGCTTAGGGTCTTGCCACTCCTTGTGCCATAATCCATCAAATCTTTTACCCAAAACTTGAAAACTTCACAACACAAAACTTAACAGAAAATCTCGTGAGCTCCGTTAGCGAAAGAAAACAAAACACCACTTCAAGGTACTGTAATGAACTAATTATTTATTTATATTGGTGTTAAAACTACTGTATTCCAACTTCTCTATGGTTTATAAACTATTTTACTAGCCATAGATTCATCAAAATAAGCAAACAACACACGAAAAACAGAATCTGTCAAAAACAGAACAGTCTGTAGTAATCTGTAGCTAACGCAAACTTCTGGAACTCCAAAAATTCAGCCAAAATAGGACGACCTAGAAAATTCGTTTATTGATCAGAAGCAATTGGAATCAATATTTTATCACGTTCTGGTGATTTTTAACAATTATTTTCATGAATAGAAAGTTTCTGCAATTTTCAGCAAGATCAAATAACTATCATCCAAGAAGATCCTATAGGTTTAACTTGGCACAAACACTAATTAAAACATAAAAACAAATCTAACCAGAGGCTAGATCAAATATTTTTTCCTAAACAGAAGCAAAAAGCAAAAAACTAAAAATAAAATTGGGTTGCCTCCCAACAAGCGCTATCGTTTAACGCCCCTAGCTAGGCATAATAGCAATGATAGATCTAGGTATTGCCATCTTTGGTTTTAGGGAAGAAAAGAGCAAACTTGTTATCTATGGAATTAATCTTTCTATTTTGATAAAGCACGTGGCTATTAATGGTAGAAGAAAGATTAAGCACGTTGCGGAAATTGGCATCTAGGCTAGCTTTTATTTCTTTGATAGATTCGTTTTGGTAAGAGAGCAAAAGAGATGTGGATTCAACTTTCTCATTCATGGGGTGCCCAAATATAGTTTTCATCTTTTCATAGGTATCTATGGGGTCCCCTTCAAGAAAACCCTCTTCAAAAATAGAATCTAAAACTTGTTTGAACGAAGCGGGCAACCCAACATAAAAGCTTTTTAAGTAAACCTCAATTTGATATTGGGGTACATAGCTAGCCCGGATCCTTAACTCCTATCCCAAGCATCTTTAAAAGATTCATCGAGTAAATAACGAAAAATTCCAGAATCATCTTCATCAAAATTATTAAGATTCTCATTGATAACTCCGGCAGGCTTTTCCATAGTATCTCTATTTATGAGTTTAGATAAAATAGCAGGATTGTCTAAAGTGCTAAAACTCGGTAGAGAAACCCCAACCCTTTTTGATTCTGACATGGCGAAAGGAAGGCGAGCGGAAAAGAGAGGGCGAGTAAAACGGCAAGGGTGAAGTGGGGGAGGAAAACGAGAGGCAAATGGCAAATAATGTAATGCGGGAGATAAGGGTTTGTGATGGGTACTTGGTATGTTGACTTTTGCGTAGACTCCCCGGCAACGGCGCCAGAAATCCTTCTTGCTACCTCTTGAGCACTGCGTTGGTTTTCCCTTGAAGATGAAAGGGTGATGCAGCAAAGTAGCATAAGTATTTCCCTCAGTTTTTGAGAACCAAGGTATCAATCCAGTAGGAGGCCATGCACGAATCCCTCGCACCTACACAAACAAATAAATCCTCGCAACCAACGCACTAAAGGGGTTGCCAATCCCTTCACGGTCACTTACGAGAGTGAGATCTGATAGATATGATAAGATAATATTTTTGGTATTTTTATGATAAAGATGCAAAGTAAAATAAAAGGCAATAAAAATAGCTAAGTGTTGGAAGATTAATAAGATGGAAAATAGACCCGGGGGCCATAGGTTTCACTAGTGGCTTCTCTCGAGAGCATAAGTATTACGGTGGGTGAACAAATTACTGTTGAGCAATTGACAGAATTGAGCATAGTTATGAGAATATCTAGGTACGATCATGTATATAGGCATCACGTCCGAGACAAGTAGACCGACTCCTGCCTGCATCTACTACTATTACTCCACACATCGACCGCTATCCAGCATGCATCTAGAGTATTAAGTTCATAAGAACAGAGTAACGCTTATGACATGATGTAGAGGGATAAACTCATGCAATATGATATAAACCCCATCTTGTTATCCTCGATGGCAACAATACAATACGTGCCTTGCTGCCCCTACTGTCACTGGGAAACGACACCGCAAGATTGAACCCAAAGCTAAGCACTTCTCCCATTGCAAGAAAGATCAATCCAGTAGGCCAAACCAAACTGATAATTCGAAGAGGCTTGCAAAGATAACCAATCATACATAAAATAATTCAGAGAAGATTCAAATATTGTTCATAGATAAACTTGATCATAAACCCACAATTCATCGTTCTCAACAAACACACCGCAAAATAAGATTACATCGAATCGATCTCCACAAGAGAGGGGGAGAACATTGTATTGAGATCCAAAAAGAGAGAAGAAGCCATCTAGCTAATAACTATGGACCCGAAGGTCTGAGGTAAACTACTCACACATCATCAGAGAGGCTATGGTGTTGATGTAGAAGCCCTCCATGATCGATGCCCCCTCCGGCGGAGCTCCGAAAAAGGCCCCAAGATGGGATCTCATGGGTACAGAAGGTTGTGGCGGTGGAATTAGGTTTTTGGCTCCGTATCTGGTAGTTTGGGGTACGTAGGTATATATAGGAGGAAGAAGTACGTCGGTGGAGCAACGTGGGGCTCATGAGGGTGGAGGGCGCGCCCAGGGGGTAGGCGTGCCCCCCTACCTCGTTCCTTCCTGGTTGATGTCTTGACGTAGGGTCGAAGTCCTCTGGATCACGTTCGTTCCAAAAATCACGTTCCCGAAGGTTTCATTCCGTTTGGACTCCGTTTGATATTCTTTTTCTGCGAAACTCTGAAATAGGCAAAAAACAGCAATTCTGGGTTGGGCCTCCGGTTAATAGGTTAGTCCCAAAAATAATATAAAAGTGTATAATAAAGCCCATTAATGTCCAAAACAGAATATAATATAGCATGGAACAATCAAAAATTACAGATACGTTGGAGACGTATCAGACGTCCCTCGAACTCTTGATCCAGTTGAGGCCGAGGGAGAGTTCGATCAGCACAATGGCATGGCGACGGTGATGATGAAGTTACCGGCGCAGGGCTTCGCCTAAGCACTGGGACGATATGACCGAGGTGTGTAACTGTGGAGGGGGCCACCGCACATGGCTAAGAGAAGACTTGGTGTGCCTTTGGGGTGACCCCCACCCACGTATATAAAGGGGGGAGGAGAGGTGGCCGGCCCAAGGGGGGCGCGCCATAGGGGGGAGTCCTACTTGGACTCCCGGTCCAAGTAGGATTCGCCCCCCCTTTCCTATTCCCACTAAGAGAAGGAGGGAAGGAGGAGGAGAGAAGGAAAGGCCCCCCAACCCTAGTCCAATTCGGTTTGGGCTTGGGGGGCGCGCGCCACCACCTGGCCGCCGCCTCCTCTCTCCACTAGGGCCCATGAAGGCCCATTAACTCCCGGGGGGGTTCCGATAACCCCCGGTACTCTAGAAAATGTCCAAACCTATCCGAAACCATTCCGGTGTCCAAACATAACCTTCCAATATATCAATCTTTATGTCTCTGCCATTTCGAGACTCCTTGTCATGTCCGTGATCTCATCCGGGACTCCGAACAAACTTCGGTTCATCAAATCACATAACTCATAATACAAATCGTCATCGAACATTAAGCGTGCGGACCCTACGGGTTCGAGAACTATGTAGACATGACCGAGACACATCTCCGGTCAATAACCAATAGCGGAACCTGGATGCTCATATTGGTTCCTACATATTCTACGAAGATCTTTATCGGTCAAACCGCATAACAACATACGCTGTTCCCTTTGTCATCGGTATGTTACTTGCCCGAGATTCGATCGTCGGTATCATCATACCTAGTTCAATCTCGTCACCGGAAAGTCTCTTTACTCGTTCCGTAATGCATCGTCCCGTGACTAACTCATTAGTCACATTGCTTGTAAGGCTCATAGTGATGTGCATTACCGAGAGGGCCCAGAGATACCTCTCCGATAAACGGAGTGACAAATCCTAATCTCGATCTATGCCAACTCAACAAACACCATCGGAGACACCTGTAGAGCATCTTTATAGTCACCCAGTTACGTTGTGACGTTTGATAGCACACAAGGTGTTCCTCCGGTATTCGGGAGTTGCACAATCTCATAGTCCGAGGAACATGTATAAGTCATGAAGAAAGCAATAGCAAAAAAATTAAACGATCATTATGCTAAGCTAACAGATGGGTCTTGTCCATCACATCATTCTCTAATGATGTGATCCCGTTCATCAAATGACAATACATGTCTATGGCTAGGAAACTTAACCATCTTTGATTAACGAGCTAGTCAAGTAGAGGCATACTAGAGACACTCTATTTGTCTATGTATCCACACATGTACTAAGTTTCCGGTTAATACAATTCTAGCATGAATAATAAACATCTATCATGGTATAAGGAAATATAAATAACAATTTTATTATTGCCTCTAGGGCATATTTCCTTCATGAAAGTCATCATTTTTCGTACAATCTAAGGGGTAGCATCGCGATGCAATTGAGTGAGGGAAGATGTGGCACCGCTTGGACGCTCGTGTCCAAACGACGGCGTCGTGCCTTCCTCCGTTGACATTGTCGGCCTTATCTTTCATGGCCTAACTTCTCTAGGTTAGGGCAAAGGGCTTGCAATGTGTGAAAGTAAGAAGCAAATGATGGAACAATTACTTCTATTGATGAATTTGGGAAACATATATAAAAAACACTTCCATTAACCGGCCGGTTGGACATAAACCATCCACCGCATTGTTCGCAGGTCACGTGCCCCTGACTAAGCCATATGCAACATGGACCTTGTTGCAAGACGTGCACGCGCAACACGGACTAGTGGAAGAAAAAGGCAAAAACACTATTTGAGGGGATTGCAATAAGGCTCGTGTTGCAAAGCAATGAGCACAACATGAGGCTTATTGCAAAGGCTCGGTGAGTAGATCAGACACTATAAAAAAACATTCAAGGATTGCAAGAAGGCTGCTGTTGTGAAGCGTTAAGCGCAAAATGGGACTTGTTGCGAAGGCTCAGCGAGCAGATTGGACACTAGAAAATAATATTCGGGGGATAGCAACAAGACTCATATTACAAAGCGATGAGTGCAACACAAGGCTTGTTGGAAAGACTCAATGAGTAGATCAGACTACTGTTTCATCAGGAAAAAAAAATCAAAGGTTGCACTAAGTCTCGTGTTGCAAACCGCCGAGCGCAATGGTAGAGGCAAAATTGCGCAGAAACTGATATTAGGAGGGAGGGTGCAAGGGGAGAAATCTTTTTTTCTCTCGAATACACCATGGAAAGGTGTATCGTCGTTATATAGAAGAAGGGCCAAGCGGCCAGAACCACACCACAAGGCAGTTACAACGCCAAAAGACAAACAACACCACGCTAATCCCTGGGATTAGAACCACACCTACTACAATCGAATAACAAGGGAACTCGCCTTGTCCGACCTCTAGTGAAGAACACGAGGATATGGGGCACAGAGCAACCAAGCCGCGTCACTACCGATGCACTACACAACCAAGACGCGACGACGAGCATAGGACATACTGGGTCAACGTACCGCCCCACCTATAGTGCCTAGAGAAGTCGGCAAGTGGGTGGCAGGACTTGGCCGATCCAGAGGAAGAAGACGCGCCGGAAGCATTGGCGATGGTGTACATTGCGCCCTGGAGGCTCATGACCTGAGCGGTAACCCCAACCAAAACCGAGTCGCCCCAAGCTCCAACTCCAAGGACTCTATGAATAGCCAAGGCAGCGCCTTCAAAAAGGGCACGACGTTGTGACGCCGCCGGTGCCTGTTCCGACGAACCGGAACAAGGGTTTTCCCCGGCGCTCAAGGAGAGACACAACCACGACCATGACAGCGCCCCAAGGAGGACACGGCACCCGCAGGCGTCGTCGCTGCCATCCTCGACCAGCCGAGCGGGGATTTCGCCCAAAGTCCAAACCATCGGCGCGAAGACGAGAGGGCAAAGTATTGTTGTAGTTTTTTAGGAATACCATGGTTTCTGACAATATTTTGGTATTCAATACTTTAAATTGTCTGGACGAAAAATACTGTAGTTTAACAATTCATGGTATATCTAAAATCGTGGTCTTTTTGTGGTATATAAAAAAGAGGCACATACCTCTTTTTTTTTAAACCGAGAAATGTTGGCTACTATGATTTTTAGTAACTGAAGTATTTATTTATTGCTCATGTATTGAAATAATATGATTTAAAAGAAAAACGGTGTTACCAAACTAGACCTTACTATTGATACACATAATACAAAGAAAACCATGGTCATTGGGGTGCCCCTGCCTCGGCTACTATCTAAGCTTAACCCAATATTTGTTGCAAAGGCTAAACGGCTCACAGAAAAGGGTCATATAGCTATATGTGTCTTCATCAAACAGTAGTTCGGGCGTGTTTTTTTTTTTTTTTTGATTTTGTAGTTTGGGCGTGGTTGATCTTTAGGATTGCGGAATCAAAAAGAAGTTCGAGATCATGTCAAAAGGAAAACGTTCGAGATCAGTTTGCGGGTCTAAGCATCAAGAGGGTTTCCACATGTCCACGTGGCAGACCAGGTCCAGCGTCCGCATCCCTCACCTCTTCCGCATCAGGACCGTAGCTGCATCGACCATCACGAATCTCAAAGCATCGAGCCCACAAGAAAACCCTAGCCACCAAAGCTGGCACATATAAATATCTTTGCCTGCTGGCCCTCATCCCTCCCCTCTATTGCCGCCGCCGCCGCTCCGAGCTCGCGCCCCCTAGCCCAGCCGCCGCCGCCGCCGCCGCCTCGTCGGAGTTCTTCCCACCCCTTTCGCCAACATGGGGTAAGCTCGCCGTCACACACTTCCGGTTGATTTTCCATGGTTGCTTCTTGGCTAGGTTAGCGATCTGGAATGGCCAGTCTTCTGCCTTCTGTACCGCGTGATTTAGAGGCATGGCGTGAGCTTTTGGTTAGGTTAGACCGGGCAGATTGTCACTGCGCGTCTAGCTTATGGACGGTCAAGTGCTGATCAGATTATACAACGTCAGCACTAAACATATTCATAAGCGATATTAATTCGTTGCTGCCGTGTAGTCATATTTTCTTGGTCCAAAACTTGGATCTGGGAGGTTATGCATGGTAGCATACACTTCGATAAGAAATCATCCCGATTTAGTAGTAAATCTGGTTCTTTTTAACCATGTTTTTTGAGTAGTTACTTCAACATGCACTAGGAGATTTTAGATGATATGAAAGTGTGTGCACAACTAAGCATTTTAGATGGCTGTTTCTCTTTGAATCGTTAGCAATAATACATTTGCGATGTAGTGTGGCCCTTATTTTCTAGATATAGCTTTCTGATTTTAAGTGAATCCAATGTCAAACTGTTGTGATGCAGACCAGGAGTCTGTTATGTTGTTTTGCTTTTGCTGTGGTAACCGTGAGTTATTTGCATTGCAGTAAGACACGTGGTATGGGAGCTGGGCGCAAGCTCAAGACCCACCGCAGGAACCAGAGGTGGGCTGACAAGGCATACAAGAAGAGCCACTTGGGTAACGAGTGGAAGAAACCCTTCGCCGGGTCATCTCACGCCAAGGGCATTGTTTTGGAGAAGATGTATGTAAAAATGGGCAATATGTTTTTCTTCTTACCCTTGTTTTTATGGGGTGAAGCTAATATATGATGACTCTATTGCAGTGGTATTGAGGCCAAGCAGCCTAACTCTGCCATCCGTAAGTGTGCTCGTGTGCAGCTTGTGAAGAATGGAAAGAAGATTGCCGCCTTCGTTCCCAATGATGGTTGCCTGAACTTCATCGAGGAGAATGTATGTTCTCCATCATGGTACTTTTCAAATGTTTGCTCTGCTGTAGGTACTAAGTTTGTCTTTCACCTGTTGTCCAGGACGAGGTGCTGATCGCTGGATTCGGTCGTAAGGGACATGCTGTGGGAGATATTCCCGGTGTCCGGTTCAAGGTCGTCAAGGTGTCAGGTGTTTCTCTGCTTGCCCTCTTCAAAGAGAAGAAGGAGAAGCCCAGGTCTTAGATTGCCGTTGCATGGAGTAGACAGTATGTCGGGCCTTTAGATGTTGAAGGAGGATGGTACCTTTGTGTTTACAGCACTTTTAAGTTGATAACTTATGATCGTGTTGGTGAAAACTATGCCTTGTCACATTTTGCTCCTGTTATGGGAAAGTGCTACTGTTATGAGTTTTGTTCCCCAGTTTGAGATGAATTTCCCTTGTCCTGAAATTGCCCTGGGCATTGGTTGTGTATGTAGAATTTGGCCGTGTTTGTTTCAGCTTTAGGGACCGGATTCAAAGCTATATCTGAAACAAACAGTTGTTTTGAATCAGCTTTTAATTAGTTAGCCAAAATCTGATTTGGGTTTGCCAGCACAGGAATCCGCAGCTGATTCTGTAGAAGCTGGAGCCCAAACAAACAAGGTCCCATGCACCAAATCTCAACCTAATGTGGGAAGGTGTCTGTGTATTTCGCCGTGTCGAGCAGCCTAAAGAAGATAGAATGGAGGTGCGTGCTCCTTTGTTCTGAAGCTGCTATCGCTGAAGCCTATAGCGTAGCTGCCTAAAGAAGATAGAATGGAGGTGCGTGCTCCTTTGTTCTGAAGCTGCTATCGCTGAATCCTATAGCGTAGCTGCAGGATTTGGTGATGGCGATTGAGAGCAGCAATTTAGGCAGACTGTAGATTTGATGATCGATTCGGAACATCCAGTTCAAGCATTGCCAAAGTAGTGCATGAAATAATTGGTTTTGCTATTCATAAAATTAACTTGTGGATGATGTATACATTATTTGATGATTGACATAGTTTGCAATAGGAAATTGTGTTAAAAAACGAAGATAGATCCTGCAATTTTTTTTTAGAAATTTTATGGTTTTTAGATATTTTTTGCGAATCAATTTTTTTATATTAGGCTTTTCGATGGGTGATTTTTAGGGGTATTTTTTTTAGATTAGATGAAAATTCGTGGTGAAGCCCAAGCAGCTTCTTTTTGTTTCGAGAACAGAGCCCCCAAAAAGCCCTCCGAACATCCCTCAACGAAAGAAGCCCATCTAACATGGTGCTAGAAGAAGCTCACCACGGCACTTTTAACCCCACGGGGTCCACCGGCAGGGTGAGGCCCCACCCGCAGCCTCCTCTCTTCTCTCTCTTCCCGACCGACGAACGGCCCGGATCCGTCGTCTTCCCCATCGCACCGGCCCGGGCCGCGTCGCCTTCTCCAGCGTCCGATCTCGCATTCCCCACCCCTCCTCGCAGCGCCAACCACCGTCTCCTCCTCCCCCCTCCCTTCTCTCCCCTCCGCTCCTCCCCCCGCGCGCGCGCGTTTTTTATAAGGTGCGTTTGATTTCGATCCCTACCCTCCCATCCCCTCTCGATCGCGCGCCGTGGATCCGTGTCCTGATTTGCTCGCGATGGATCTAGGGTTTCGGGGCGCGGGATGGCCGACGACGACAGCGGGAGCCCCCGGGGCGGCGGCGGGGTCAGGGAGCAGGACCGCTTCCTCCCCATCGCCAACATCAGCCGCATCATGAAGAAGGCCGTGCCGGCCAACGGCAAGATCGCCAAGGACGCCAAGGAGACCCTCCAGGAGTGCGTCTCCGAGTTCATCTCCTTCGTCACCAGCGAGTGAGTTGCCCGCCGCTAGCTGCTCGCTGCCACCGTCGTCATGCCACCTGGCCTTCGAACCTCGGCCTCGAACGAACTCGGCCGGGCTGGTTTTGTTTGTCTTGGGTGGCCGGAGTTGTGACTTTTCGCTGTGGTTTGGTTTGGTTTGGTAGGGCCAGCGACAAGTGCCAGAAGGAGAAGCGCAAGACCATCAACGGGGACGATCTGCTCTGGGCCATGGCCACGCTCGGATTCGAGGAGTACGTAGACCCCCTCAAGATCTACCTGCAAAAGTACAGAGATGTAATCATGGCTCTTGCTCACTGTCAGTACTTGCTGCAAATGACAATAATTCTCTTGTTTTGTGTCATCATCTCACCTCGCTTCTTCTCTGTCTTCCTTGCAATTTTCTGGACGGGCGCGGTGATTGCAGATGGAGGTATGTGATCTTGTAATCAATTCGACATACATGATATTGATTCGCTGATACGTTTCATACCAATGCAAAACAAAATGCAGTTTCCTCTAAGTCCTAGTTTAAACATAACCACAAAAGGGTTAGATCCTGCCTACTTAGGCCACATAACCTGCGTTAGATCCTTTGAGCTGTGTCCCTTTAATCAGGTATATAGTTGTCACTTGATGTGAAATACACATGACCTATGTACTTTGAAGCTTGCAAGTTCCTCGCGTGAACACCTGAATAAAACCCGCATGCTTTCCAGTTTCATATACCGTGAAAGAAACTTAGTTGCATTCATGAAGGCTGTTCCAGCTTTCAAGCAATAAACTAGTTCTAACTTCTAAGCAAGGTTGCGTGATTGCTCTCTAATACTTAAGTTGGTACATACTTCCCACTCATTTTGTTGGACTGCATTATGGCCTTGCAAGCTTCTGTTTCTATCTTGTGTGCTTTATGTGAACAGTATGTACTGAATATTAACGACTCTCTTGTCTATTACTTTCCTGTAGGGTGATAGTAAATTGACCTCAAAATCTGGTGAAGGATCCGTGAAGAAAGATATAATTGGTGCTCATAGTGGTGCGACTAGCTCAAACGCCCAAGCGGTTAGTATTTGCAACTTGGGTTCCTTTGCTCCTAATGTTGCTTGAAACTGACTTGCTCATATTCTTTTAGATGGTTCAGCATGGAGCTTACGCCCAAGGGATGGGTTATATGCAACCCCAGGTAACCTATCATACCATCACTTGCCATTACAACCCTATACTTCGATTTTGAAGCTAAACATGATACAGTTCTGTATAGCAATCTTCAATCATCATATTCTTTTCCTGACGCTCTTCCCCTTTACATCATCAGTACCATAATGGGGACACCTGAAACTGAAGATCAGGCAATTTTCGGCAATGGGTATTGCTCCATGAGGTAATTTTGTTGTACTGACAAGCATGTTATATGTGAGGCAAATTCAGACAATCTTAGACAGCCCTAAAAATTAGTACCCCTTCTCTTCTTCTTTTCAGTGGTTTGTATAGTCTTCTTCATGAATCTTCTGCCCTTTTAGCAAGTGAATGAAAAATACGTATCTGTGCTGAATCATAGCAGATTCTCTTGATGCTATGCATGTTTCATGCTTCCTCTTTCTTCAGTAAATTTCACAAAACTGTCAGCATTTTGAACAAATTCATCGCATAACTTAAGATATAGTTATTCTTTGACATCAAAACAGTTGAATACACTGTTGTATCTCAAATCTCTTGAATTAAGGGTTGACTCTTATGGTATGTGCAACCACTAGAATCTCTAGAATGTTTTTCTTTGATGGCTCGAATTGTATGAGAATCCCTAGCTACCATACTTGAGAAACATGGCCCGCCTGTCTTGCACCTAGCTATTTGAGACTTCACCAAGGCTGGGTTTCAGTATGGTTATGTGAAATTGTTCAACCTACATTGGAGTTTTTACAATAGCGGGCTTGTTAAATCTGCAACTCTGAAATACTCTATAATAGTTTGCACAAAACGCAACTCTACTCTCTTTCATCTGACACCACTTGTTTTGCTTGCTGCAGTGGTTATCTATCTGTTAAGGAAGCCGCCCCAACATTAGGTTCATGATGATCATTGGCTGGAAACTAAAGCACCTGGAAGGGTGCTTAACAGTTGGTTGTGATGGCTGCCTCCAAGATGTAAATTGCTTCCGAGAGAATAGATTCACCTATTATGGTTTAGTGCTTGTTTTTATCTGTACATTCAGAATAATTCAGCCGTTGGTAGTTTGGCAATCTTTTGTTTCAGATATTTGTATTAGGAAGCATAAATATATTACAACTGGGTATTAACTTATAGTTGTGCGGTGTTTCTTGCGCCCGCTCCGGGGTGTAAGGCTCGCCAAACAGACATCGACTTGTGATGCAACATGCAAGCCAACTGAGTTGTAAACCTGTCTTTGCCATGTCTGGAAGGGGAGCTGATCGCGTCCCCCTCAAATCAACTTTGTTTGGCTGATTGGTGTCGCTGATCGTTCCTAAGCTGATATGTATAGTTTTTTTTACCTTTATGCAAAATAATGTCGCACTCATCTTATGCAACAACACGTGGTTAAAACTGCAGGCGAACAATTTCTCCCATCAGGCAGCCAAAGCGCTCAGTTCATCATGGGCCATGGATGTTAACTCTGCAGCTACAACTGCAAGGGAACAACACATGGGAGATAAGAATTTCTCAAAAAAAAACCATGGGAGATAAGAGTGATGGCCCAGAAAAAACTATCTACGGTGATTCCCGTCCACTAAAAAAAAAAATCTATGATCATTCCCTAAAATAATAAACAAAAATGAGTATGAGATTGTTTGCGCCTAATGAATTGCCAGCTTGTGCAACAGAAATACTGGACGAGTTGGCACAGACATCACGTATCTGCCCCTCATTTTGCAAAGCATTTTAAAATACTCCTATCAAGAAAGCCATACACGTAGAACATATCCTGTGTAAGTGCCAAAGAAATGATACAAAGCACGACCGTTGGTGAACCACAAAAAAATGTGTGCATGTTTTTTTATACAACATATGAATTGCATATGCAAGGCATGAATTCAAGCCATCAAAGGAACATTCATGACGAGTCGATTTTCATAGTACAAGTAGATAAACGACGATCGGCACAAGAAAAAAATACTCGTATGATTATTTAAATGGACAGATATTATAGTTAAAAGAATTCACGCCTTACAGTCTGGACACAGTAATGACAAGGTGGGGTTTTCTCATTTCTACCAAGTGACAAAATGTGACGGCTAAAGGTAGACAGATCAAATCTACATTTTCTATCTTCTTTGTTAGCTACTATAATCTGCCTCTCCGCAGGAGGCACTGTACGACAAGCCCGCCCTCTACAATATTGCCGTAAAATTACAAAATCTCCTTCCCCTGCGCGGCGTTAGGAAGAAGTCCTGCGACCTGACAAAATGATGTGTATTGGGGAAAACCCATCTGTCTCATGAAATTCCACACCAGTGCTCCAAAAATTTCAAGAGACAAGTTTAATCTCTTCAACGTGCCGAAATTTGTATGCATATCATTCTTCGTCGTCTGCTAGCGTAGCAAATGAGAATGGTTTGAATTTGTAGCCATCCCCGTGATAGAACTTGTTCATGAACTCGACCCAGTGTAGACGCAATGCATGAAGAAAGGCACTTAACGATTCCATCCCGAGCAATATGAAGGCAGTAGCAAAAGCAAAAACTATGAGCCCCACTAACTTAAAGATGAGGCTGTCATACCTGTCAATAATACAGTAAATAGTTCAAGTAAGAAACTGCAGTAGATGATATCATTTCTGAGATCATGCATTTCATGGCAGTCAAATGAGAAGACAAACACCGCCATAAGAATAGAAAAGTTACGCCCAAAGAGGAGAAAAGGATCGAAGCTTACCCCCATGCAAATAGCAGCAACTTCTCGTAGAAGACTGTTGATAGCTCAGAATGTGCCAAGCTGAAGTTAAATAACAGTACATCAAGTCATGGAAAGAACCAACAGATGAAAATTTGCAACAAAAAATCACAAGAGGCAAACCTCAAGGCCCAAAGTCGAAGGTATGATGCAGTATTTGAGACAGCCCCAAGAACAAACTCGATGGAGTGTATCATTTGATGCACAAAAACTTCACCAAAATTGAAATCATCATGACGTGAACGGGCAGAGTCCGGTTCAGAATCTGGATCCATTTCAGATGTCCCAAGGAAGCGATAGCTGTGACCTTGAAATCTCTACATCCAGGTACGAAGATTTAGCAATCCACTAGATATAGCAAACATAATCTAGGATTTTTGCTTACTCACTCATAACCTAAACTCATTAACCTAACAACACTGATGGCATATACTCCCTCCGTTTCTAAATATAAGCAATTTCAACATGGACCACATATGGATGTATAGACATATTTTAGAGTGTAGATTCACTCATTTTGCTCCATATGTAGTCCGCATTGGAATCTCTAAAATGGCTTATATTTAGGAACGAAGGGAGTAGAAAACAAAGAAAGATCTCCAGGATGCAGCATAAAAACTAGTGATAACAAGAACCAAGTTAGCAATATAGCTTAAGAGGCACCTCTTCTAGGTTTCACTCTCTGAAATTTACCAATGGTATTCTTAACTCTTGCACTACTGGATTTAACTATACAAGCACAACTCTGTCAATATAGAGCATAAGGCTGTAGAGGCTATGGACTAAGCTTGTGGTTTATTAATTTAAGCATTATGACACACCAACACAGGTACAGCACCAAAAATCTATCTCAAAAAGGAGTGCAATTGTTTTTCTTCAAGAGTCAAGTTTATTCATAACATACCTCCTTATGAAGTTTCTTTAGAATGAAAGGCTTTGGGAAGAGCATCCATGGAACAGCTACTAGGGCCAGAAGCAACAAAAGTATCTGGAAGGGGGAAACTGGTAAATAGGCATGAAAAAGAACATACAATGAAGGCTTTCATTAGTTTTATTAGAAGGTTACAGTACCTGGAGTTCCTTCTGTCCCCAAAAAAGTTGATTCTCTCCAAGATCTCCAGCAGGGTCAAGGAACATATATATCATCACGTGATACAGATCGGCTTTAGATCCCGTGCACCACTTAATGAGAATCAGGAGTGATAAGTAACCAAAGAGGCTATTCAGAAAAATCAGCTGCGGTATGAATTGGTACCTGAGGAACCCACATTGTTAAATCTATTGCCCTTTTCATTCTCTGATTTGCTTGCATCCAAAGAAGGAAAGACGCGAGAAAAATATATAATACCTGATGTCTAGGGCATTTTTATGGAACTTTGCATCAAAATAACTCAATAAAATTCCTAAGTTCATCTGGGAGACACCCATCAGTATGGACATCTTCATCTTTAAAGAATTTAGAAAGGGTAACTCAGATCGACTTCCACGCCAACTTGGGTCCACTCCAAAAGGGTAGGGATCACGAACTTTTACGAGACCAGCAGTATATGCATCACTGAAACACACAGGTAGGGTGTTAAATCTTATGAGATAAACTTGCTATCTGGTTACAGGCTATAACTAAAGAGGGTCCAGTGTTAAGGAAGTAACAACAAATAGAAAACAGAAATAACCAAATTGATAGTCATATCTCATATGCACCCTTAACAAAAATAGCTATTATGTAGTACTACTCCCTCCATCCCAAAATAAGTGACTCAAGTTTGTAGTACAAAGTTGAGTCACTTATTTTGGGACGGAGGGAGTACCTTGCAAGCCGAGAACCACAAGGTGTTTTAACCAGTCTAGATAATTTGCGAAGCTAAATCATTTTGTCATGGATGCATATTACCTTAAGAAATAGAGATCCTTATATCAAGACGGAACAGCTGCGTGTATTTATAGTTGCATATAGTCCCATTGTCTCAAAAATAAATCTGTGTCTATACTCTCAGGGCTTATGTATTCCTTATTTTGCAAGTGGAGGGGAGATAGAGCTACTCATTGCCCAAAATGCCTAGACACATGGAATATACTCAAGAAATTTGCGAACTACTCCCTCTGTAAACTAATATAAGAGCGTTTAGATCACTAAAATAGTTATCTAAACACTCTTATATTAGTTTACGGAGGGAGTAGCAAATTAAACAGAATTTGCAGCATGCTCAAAGCAGAATGAACTACCAAAAATAACTTGAGCTCGATTTAGATAATTAACTGGGGTTATAATTTCAAATTCCCATCATAACAGCACATTCAGATAACTATCAAAATGGTAAAGTCAAGACCTGCAGGAATTTTCCCGACACGCATATGCAGATTTGCCAAAGATATGGAATGGAACAGAAAAGAATTCGTTGTATATGAGCCCACAGTATATTGAGAACAACGCCATCAGAAGAATCACATAACGCCCACCAAATGCCATCTCCGTAAAGCTATCAAGCTTCTGCGATAATCAATGGACCACAGCTTAGGAGAACAGCTTGATTTCAGTGCAGGCAATTTGCAAAAGAAAAAACTGATAAACTGCAAAGTTATAAAGAACCGCTCCCTCCGTATTAGTGATCTAAACGATCTCATATTTCTTTACAGAGGGAGTAATACCTTCCCAGCAATATATCTGTAGAAGATACTCACAAGCACATTGTTTGATAATGGTTTAAGACGGTAGGCACAAGTGGGGACAGAAACAGTTTTTCAATGTGGTCCTAGCATACAGAGATATTGGATTCCATCTAGATTGAGGGATTTTATGGATAACTATGCAAAATGCCATAACTAAATGGGCTCTCCACAATTTTTGCAAATGCACTCCTACAGACACCATAGGTTCCACGCGCCTCTACCTCCATCTAGGTTGATATTGATGCTAAAAAAAGAACTTCTAATGTTCTTTGAGGTGATCAAACCTTGTCCTAGAGATGTTGGGGTACAACCTATTTGGATTTTACTAATATAAGTTAAGCATCATACCCAGCTAAGTCATGAAATAACTATACATGTTTTTCTTAGCATATGCGAATATTGCCATAGAGAATAGTGAACCAAAATCTGAAGGTAGGGAGCAAAAATAGAAAAAAAGAACAAAAAGAGGTATGCTAGAAGAGTGGAACTAGGTGCACATATCAATAGTCAAGTTATAACTGCACTATCTAAAGCAGTAGAAAGTAACATATGTGCAATCTATGAACTGCACTCCAGTAAAATCACACTTTAAAGATTGCATGCAATGGCCATTATCAAAAAAGGAAGAAAATAAAAGGTCCAAGTTGAGCTCAGAGTACCTGAGAGGAAAGTTTCTTCTCACGAAGTATAAGAAACAAAGCTCCAAGTAACAGACATATTCCATGACCCCAATCTCCAAACATAACAGCAAACAGAAATGGGAACGTGATAACAGAATATACAGCTGGATTAATTTCTTCATATCGACCAACACTGCAACAATACATATTTGTGATCAATTCATGGCAAATATATTACAACATGGGCTACTCTTTGATCAGAGAATAGTAAACGATAATCTGGTAACAAAACATTCCAAAACAAAGCAATCACATCGAGTTTAGATGCCAATAACCTCAAACGTCTTATGAAGCAACCAATCTTGCATGGCCACAATTAACAACAACAACAACAAAAAAGAACAGCTGCAGCGAACGTTAAACAAGCAAAGCTAATCCAACTCTTGAACAAACTCCTCTTAGGTCTTGGAATTAAATCAACTGTCACCTAACAATGTAACATGCTCTTGCTCACTACCCCTTGATCCCAAACACAAACCCTTGAAAATTAATAGCAGAACAAATTTGCTGGAACGAGTAGCTAACTACAACATGATCTCTCCAACTACTTTGCCCCTACACATAGGATAGAAATTTCATTTAGAACATAATATTCCATATTTACTTGGTTTTTCCACGACTACCCAAAGGGCACAAATGTAATAAAACCATTTATTCAGGCTAATGCTTGCACCAAGATACATACCCATATGCATCAACGATCTCCTGGAAAGCATTTGTAAATTTATCAGTTCGGAAGTATGTAGGTGGTGAGTCAATAGTGTCCATCTCATGAAATATTATTCCAACTTGTGAGTTGCTGTGAAGAGTTGCACGCTGCAAAACATCCTCAATCTGAAACACAACTTAGAAGTAAGACGTCTGTCCTAAATTTGAAAAATGAGCACAATAAGCTTTGCATTTCTGACCTGAGATTTAGCAAATATTGGACACCATCCTTCTCCAACAAGGCATTTCTTTGTCACATCAAAGTTCAGCATGTTTAGTGTATCATAAACAGCTTTCTCTTTTTTTACCTAAAAAGAATACACAGGTGAGAAATAAAAATTACTTGGTACTATCACAAATGCGGAACACAATTTTTTTAAGGTAGCAATTTGAAGACAAAATGAGAATTGCTATTACTTGATTACCATGAGTATCCACCTCCATAATTGGGACCCTACTGACTCGAGTGCTTTGTTTCTGTGTTGGGTTCCAGCATCCAAGGTGACTTCTAGATCGGAGAGGCGTGATGATACCTGCCACAAATATTATAGAAGTCAGAACTTAAAGTACTTCAGTACAGAGTATACAGCGTTACATCAGGATGGCACTCATGCACTTCAACAGAAAACAAAATGACAGGGAGGCTGCTAAAAACTGAACTTATACTCACAGAAAGCTACATGTACAGAAGAATGGAGTAATTGTTGCTGCTAGAAAAAGGTGCTTCTCCAATAGATGAAATTAAAATACCTCACGAAAAATTTGTCTCTGCTTGACAATCTCCTCAGGAACAGGGTAGCAATTTGCTCCAAATGAAGCACAAATCCTCAATATTTTTGCTTTAGCCTGCTCCCCCGAAAAGAAAACTACAAAAACAGTCTTCTCTACCTGTTAGAGTGCAACTCAGGTGTTAAAATAGTGTTGAAAAACTTTCAAGGCTTCAAGGTTCATTTCAGTATTACACTGCATAAATTAGGGCTGTAAACCTGGTTGGAGATAGAAAACAAAGAGAAGCTATCACAACCAGTAAATAATTTATGGCAGCTATCACAACCAGTAAATAATTTATGGCAGCTACTCGATATACACAAGAATTAGGAACAGCAAACCACAATGACAGACCTCTTCACCAGAACTGGGATCCATAACAGGTTCCCCTGCAGATGCCTCATTGAAAAACATATTTCCCCTTGTAGTTCGGAAAAGCATCCTCTCAAAAGCCAATGCCTTGGACTTCAATATTATCCCACTAACAAACCTAACACCAGATTCCGAGGCCCCTTGATGTATTCCCTGAGAACATTTTGTGTTACAATTTAATGGAAGAACAGAACAGTATTAACTTCAAGAATAAGAACTATGACAACACCTGTTCAAGCAAATAGCCATTTCCGTCATCCACTTCCTTGTCATATATATGTTCATCTAGCTCATGGTCAGCTGGAGTTGCATGATTTTGAGAAGCAGCAAGGATGCTACCTGCCTGCAAGAAGTTATTTGAGAAAGCATGGAAAACAACAGAAAAAGGAATAGATATGTTACTTAAAGCATGGTTAATATTTGACCGAGATGTATAACAATTGCAGTAGGGATTTATGATTAACAACCAATATTACACTCCATAGTTTAATAAACTGGATCAAGTGCCCAGTCATCAGCTACAGAGAACATATTTCTTCACGAATTTCCATATTTTCAAGAAGAAAGTACACCAGCATATCCATAGAAGGTGTTGCAAGTACACTAACGACCAATGTATATCTTTTATCTCACACCTTAATAGTCACGAGTAAACACATGGAACAGTTGATTCAAACACACGGAACAGTGAATTCAATGTTTCACAAGAATCAAGATACAACCTTTGACAAGACCAGTTTGAATTCAAGAAGTTCATTGTATGTCTGCCGTAGTGTCCCACTATTAGTATTCATCTCAAGCAGCTCATGCTCATGCTCACCCAATTTTGCCTGCAGAAACAGCGAGAGAAATTATTGACACTCCCTAAGAGCAAACTAAGCATTTCCTCTCAAAATGACTTCTTGTTGCATAAATAATAGAAATCCAAGAGGATTAATTATATAGCTATGATAAAATGACAGTGCTAATGCAGCTCTAGCTCCAACTAAAAGAAGTACCTCTAGCTCCTCCAAATCAATTTCTGGTTGTAGTGCAGGCCGGACAGAAGATTTAACACCTGCCTTGTTGATCTGATCACTGAAAAACTTCAGCTTACGATTCATCTCTGCACATCGCTTTACCTGCAGAAGAGTTGCGACAGGCTTATCATAATGAATCTACATAAAGAAGTTGTTGAACAGAAGTTCTGTGCTTCAGATGGGGTGGGGTGGGGTGGGCTGGTGTGCATCCACTGCCACACAGTAAGGGAAGCAACAGTCCGATTAAGTTCCATACCATGATCACCGCATCATACGTTGCAAGCATATAAAAGCAAGCATTTGGGAGGTTCCCTACCGTTTTTACCATTTATTGAAATGATATATGATGCGACTTAACATATTTCATTAGGTAAATGGTTGGAAATCACATACTTACGGTATCAAATACCAAATGCAACAAATATATTGAATCCATCTACCAAGAAGAGTCCCAATGTATCCCTTTTATCACATTCTAGTTGTTCAGGTATTTCTTTCTTTTCCAATATTTTTTGAAAAATCAAGGCAAACAGAAACAAATAGTTTATGAATTTAACATATCAGATTAAATTCAGCTTGGCTCTGCTTCCGTAGGCTCGTTTTTCACATAGAACAAGAACAAGTAGATGAGTGACATTGAAACAATCCATACTCTATACTAGCTTTGGCATTTGCATAGTAGAATAGATGTGTGCAATATGGTGTGACCAACATAAATATCAGATGGAGAATAATATAAATTAGATCACCTGGTTGACGAATATACGCTGAAAAGGACTCTTATCCTCATTCAACTGCAAAAGAAGGGGTGGAATAATAAAAAGGTCAGCAGTTGAACAATTGTAGATTCTGGCAGATAGAACAAAGAAAAACTAAGATCTGAAAGTAAACAGTTAACAAAGTTTTCTATGGAGTCCAAAGTATAGCCTCAAATTTGTCATATGTAGTCGAATATACTCTTATGGCGTTTTTATTATTTCTGAAGCCTATTTTTCTTCTCATTTCTTTTCCACAAATGTCATTTTAACATACACAATGTGATAATTGGTCCTATGAAAATCACACGTCTAATCATAAAGTCGCAATTCCACGGATATTTTGGTGTGATATTAATCAACCTACTTGGTTATTTCCACCCTGCGCATGATAATAAACAACAAAAAGGAGGTGCTGAGGGACTAAGACACCAAATGCATCACGCAAACCTCTCTTGTGCATATTTCCTCACTGACAGACAGTCATGGAATGCAGCAGCACCCGGTAGGGGATATGTATCATCATTAAGGACTATGGCGTGCATATGGTGGCATGGCGATTCATAGGTGAAAACAGGAACCTATCAGACCGTATGATCACATTAGCAGGAAAATCCACTATCTTAATCAGGAATTTGAATAACAAGCAGCGATCAGTTTGCCTAACGTTCTTAGGAGCATCTCTATGATTAAGTTATTAGCGAAGCCCAAACTTCAACTCATTTTCATGTCCTTAGAAAGGATGCATTGTGCAGCTAAACTAAGCATTACAAAAGTGCTCCATTATGCCAAGCTAATCAATAAAAACTTGACAAATTGCAACACATATCCATGAATGGTACAACAAACAAACGGCAAATCACCCTCCTTAACAATCTATTCGTATAAATTGGCTCATGATGAAGAGTGGCTATTGGTTTAGGTAATTTGGACTCGACGACAGCATAGATGCCAAGTGGGATCAAAGCAAGCTAAAAACACACCAAAAACATATTCGTACAATACGAATTTCCTCTACCACATTCATCCGCGGTTATCGTCGACGTCTAAGCCCTGTGAAGCCTGTGCCACAGTGGGACAGCGCAGGCTGCGGCCCCTGGTCGAGAACAGCACCTTACACCCACTAAACAATGAAGGCAGTTGGTCCAAAGCAGCTCAAACGAGACGCGCGCTAAGCCTCGCGGTCCAATGGCACCGGGATCAAACGCTAGCCGTCCTACCCAAGCACAAGCGAAAGCTAGATCCGAGGGCGCGGAGAGTGCCGCGCACGCGAGCGAGCGGGTCAGAGATCACGACGCACGAGGCTGGATCAGGCAGATCCGCGAGGGGGGAGGGGGGGAGGGGGGAGACGAGGTAGAGAGGCACTCACGTCCTTGAACTGGAGGAGGCCGAGCTCGCCGAGGTAGGTGACGGCGAGGCGCGCGCTCTCGGCGGGGAAAATGAGCTGCACGAGGCACATCTTCTCGGAGCGGAGGTGGTCCATGGGGGGCAGGCGGTCGAAGAGCCCCATCGCCCCGGAGCGGCCCCCTCCCGGAGCTTCCAGGAGGAGGTTCGCCAGCGTGAGGGAGGGGCGGGAGCGAGGACGAGGGAGGGGGAGGGAGGAAGCCGGTGGTGTCTCAGATCTGAGGGGGGGTTCCGTTCGGTCCAATTCTACTAGTCGGCACTGTATTCTTTGCGAGGCGCAGGTGCGCAACTGCTGCCATGACCCGGGTCCCGACCCAATGGAAACGGAGGAGGAGGGTGGGCGAGGAAGCGTCTTGGAAAGCGGCTGCTGTGGCTGGCCCGTGGGCCATGCGCGCCTGCGTTGGGTGGGCGCGGACCGGTCGAAGTCCGTGTCGCGCGCGACTCCCCGGGTTTTGATGAGTTTTACGCGACCGACAGGGTCGGTTCCGCGTTGCGGGAATCGGAGAAAAACGAAGGGAGCCTCCTGGAAGGGATGGGCCGGCTTGGTTTAGGTCGGGTTCCTCGCCGGGATCGAGCCCGGAGGGCTCCTCTTCGGCGCCTTCAGCGCCGCTTAAGCCAAGGCGCCGCTTAAGCCAAGCTGGCGCTCGAAGGCAAGCGGTAATGGGCCGGCCCAGCATCGCTGGGTAAAAAAACATCGGGGAAAAAGCGCTAATATTTTGCAAGTGGTGGGAATCAAACAAGAATGCAAACGCTGGAGCAGTTCCCGCAATAAACCACTGCAGCTCGATGGCTTTGATGTTATCAATGCAAAAGAACACATAGACCTCTGTTTCAGTCCCAGTATTATTTATTTGAAAAAATATGAAAATGATTTTCACGAATTTGGAAAAAGTTCATAGATTTAAAAAAAGTTCACAAATTTGAAAAGAGTTCACCGAATTTTTAAAAGAGTTCATCAATTTCGATCAAAAAGTTCACAGATTTAAAAATAGTTCACTGATTTTGATAAAAAGGTTCACAAATTTGAAAAAGTTCACCAAATTTTGAATAAAAGTTCACAGGTTTGAAAAAAATTCTTAAATTTCGATAAAAAGTTCACTAATTTGAAAAAGGTTCGCGGATTTTCAAAAATTGTTCAGGAATTCGAAAACTTCATCAATTTTGAATATAAAGTTCAAGAATTGGGAAAAGGTTCGCTAGATTTTTTTTAAAAATCATGCATTTAAGAAAAACAAAGGAAAAAGGAACAAGAAAAAGAAAAGGGGGAAATAGAATATAAAAAAAACAAAAGAAGATGCAATAACTCAATAAAAGGGATCTCACGAATCACGACAAGGTAGTTGCGTAGTTGGCTACCGCTGCTAAGCTGAAAGGAGGATGTTGCGAGTTCGATTGTCACCTGCCCGCAGTTTTTTGCAGTTTGAAACAGAAAAATAAGGATAAATGGGACGGCCCATCACGCAGAGAGGGGTATGCGCCTATTTGCAAAAACACCTAATTCGGGCGGGGTGCTCCTATATTGCGCGTGACGCGCTGGCGAACATGCCAGCGCGCACCCCTCCGCTCCCTTGCGCCCCTAGTGGGCCGGCCCATGAGCAGGGCTGAACGCCCCAGTTTTTTTAATTCGTTTTTCATTACTATTCTTGCTTTTCATTTTTCTTCAAACTAATTCGTAATTTAGAAAAGTTCCAAATTTCAACAAAAGTGAATTTTATAAAAAAAAGTGTTTGTGATTTCAAAATAACGAACACTTTTTGAGTTTTAATGAAAATTTCTTTATTTTGATGAACAAATTTATATGAGCATTTTTTTAATATTTGATGAACAAAATTTGAATATGATTAACATTTTTTAAACTCGATGAACAAAATTTGTATTCAAGTTTTTTTTTAAATGGATGAACAAATTTTAAATTCTATGAACAAATTTTGAAATTGACGAACAAGTTTTTCATTTCGTGAATTTTTTTCAAATTGATGAACAAATTTTGAATTTGGTGAACAATTTTTGAAATCGATGAACAAATTCGAATTTGATGAACAAAATTTGAATTTTGATGACATTTTTTCAATCCAATGAACAAAAAAGGAAATTTAAGAACATTTTTTTGAATCAATGAGCATTTTTACACATTGACAAACATTTTTTGAATTTTATACAAAAAAATTTCATAATTTTGAAAGAAAAGAAAAACAGGAAAAAGAACAAATTTTGAATGTGGTGAACAATTTTTGAAAACGATGATGAACAAATTTTGAAACTCGATGAACAAATTTAGAATTTGTTGAACAATTTTTAAAATCGATGAACAAATTTCGAAATTTATGAACATTTTTTGAATTCGATGAACAAATTTTAAATTTTGATGAACATTTTTTCAATCTGATGAATAAAAAAGGAATTTTATGTACATTTTATGAGTCATTGAGCATTTTTACACATTGACAGACATTTTTTGATTTTGCAACAAAAAAATTCACGAATTTGGAAAGAAAAGAAAAAAGAAAAGGAAAAAGGGAAACAGAAAGGAGAAAAAGAAAAAGAAAAAGGAGGACTGATGAAAAAACAAAAAGAAAACTAAACAGGATATGGGCAGGCCCATACGAACGCCCAGAGCGCCAGGGGGTGCGCGCCAGGTCGCTCGGCGCCGCCCTATGCGCCATATAGGAACGCGCATTCGGGCGCTTAAGGCGCCGAATAGTGTTTGGCTCGAGCTCGGTCATGCGCCACATTGCTGGGCCAGCCCAGTATTGTAGCTGCAGCGCAAGTTTTTTTGTTTTTAAAATTGTTTTGCATCTGTTTTCTTAGGTTTTCTTAAGTTTTTCTTTTTTACTTTTCTTTCTTTCTTCAGTTTTCTCTGGTATTTTTTTCCTTTTTACTTTTCTTTAACACATGTACAGTTTTTTCATTAGCATTGTACATTTTTCCTACACATCATAAACATTCTTTTTAATACATATTTCACCTTTTTTAAATACATGATTTCAGTTCAAATAAATGTTTTGATGTCTACCTTTTTCCCACACATTGTATATTTTTTTACACATCTAATTTCAGGACGAATTAGCGGGCGCAAGCCTGGTGCAGCTAGCCGCTGCACCACTGTAGTGTTCTTGGATAGACATGAGGCGAACACTAAGGGGACGTTTGGTTTGCTAGCTCACCTAGCTTAGCTGGGCTAGGTTTATGTAGGCCATTCCGGCTAGAGTTGTCAAAAGCAAGCCTGACTGTTTGGAAGAGAAACAAATTAAGTATTAACTGTCCAAAATGCCCACGATCTCTTCTCTTGCCCGTGCGGGAGAGCCGAATTGGCTCGCCTCCATCGGCAAGTTTTTTGTGGCAGTTGCAGGCTAGATTGCCCTTAAAAGCTAGCTTAATTTGCCTTACCAAATGGCTACCCTTGCCTAGCAAGGCTAGGGACAGGCCTTGCCTAGGATCCAAACGCACCCTAATTGAGGCAAAAGGCCCTAGTTTTCTTTTTTTTTATTGTTTATGTTGTCCTTTGGTTTTTTGAACTCCTTTCTCCATTTTAAATAGCCACTGAGCCAACATCAAATTCACGCTAAATAACTTGGGCGCGACCTACTATAAGGAAAATAGCTGGTTTTACACGAGTTTCTTAGTTATTTTCTATTTTTTTCTTTTCTTTCTCCATTTTCTTCTATTTTATTCGGTTTTCTTCAGGTATTTTTCATTTTTGGTCTCTTTTCTTTTTTCTTATCCATTTTTGTCATTCTTTTTTCTTTTATTTCTCAGTTTTATTTTTCATTTTCCTTGTCCTTTTGGATTATTTTGTTTCTTTTTCGGTTTCAATTTTTTGGTTTTCTTTGTTTCTTTTGCTTTTCATTCTACATTTTTATATGTCAATAATATTTTCTAATATACGTTTACCCTTTTTTCAATACAAATTTAACATTTTTTCAATACATTGTCGACATTATTTCTATACACATGTTTTACATTTTTCAACGCTTGATTGCATTTTTGAAATACAAGATTAACATTTTTGGAATACATGGTCAACATTTTCCCTATGCACACTTATAAACCTTTTCCAAATGCTTAATTAACATTTTCTAATACATAGTCTACATTTCTTTTCTATGCACATTTTAACATTTTTCATATGCTTGATTAATATTTTCTAAATGCAATATTAACATTTTGCCTAAACACATTTAATATTTTCCAAATGCTTGATTAATATTTATATATATAAGATATCAGAAAAAACATCATTTTTTATTACATGGTCAACATTTTTTCTATACACATTAAAGAAATTCAAATTTTGTTCAACAATTTTTTCAAATGCTTGATTAATATTTTATATACGTGAGAAAATTAGTTTCATTATTTTTATAATACATGGTCAACATTTTTTGTATACACATTTAGCATCTTTAAAATACTTGTTCAACAATTTTTTCAAATGCTTCATTAACATATTTATATACGTTAGCTGATTAGTTTCATCATTTTTATAATACATGGTCAACAATTTTTTCTATACAGATTTAACATTTTTCAAATGCTTGCTTAACATTTTTCAAAAACTTGTTCAGCAGTCTTTAAAATGCTTGATTAATATTTTTAAATAGAAAATTAATTTCTTTCATACATATTTGTTTTTGGTGTACATTTTTCATATACATGATAAACATTTTGTCTATATATATTTAACATTTTTCTAATGCTTGGTCAAAATGTTTCAAATGTTTTAATGTATAGTGATTTTGGTATATATTTATTTTAAATATTTGGAAGTATTAAAAACGTAAAAGAAGAAAGAAAGAATAAAAATAAAGCGTGAAAAAGAACAGAAAATGTGGCTGTTGTTTCCCTCGCGCCTGGGCCGGCCCAACTGGTCGCTCCCTTCAGCGAGGCGTTCCTCAGTCTCGCTTAATGCGTGACATAGGGGCGCCTTCAAATGAGCACGTGTTGCACATGGCGTGCCCCGACTGGGTGGCCAATTACTAACTCGACCGAGACACCGTAGCAATTGACTGACTGTATCGACCCGACAGGACGTGTACTATAGTGACTTGACCAGTACTCTAGCAATCTTAAAAAAGATGTGACCAGTTTTTGAAAAGGGCGGTGCAACGCGTCGGCCTGCGGATATTTTTAAAGATCTGCCGCCTCATGAGCCGTAAAATCTGGTGCATTGAGTGACCGAGCATTACCTTTTATCATTGCAACACATGTCGTGTTGCAGAAAATTTCTGCAACACGGGTCATGTTGCAGAAATTTTTGCAAGACATTTTTTTGTAATAGAGGTCTTGTTACACTTTTCTGCAACAAAGGTTTTGTTGTATTTTTTTGCAACGGAGGTCTCATTACAAATTTAACTTTTCTGCAATAGAGGTCTTACTGCACTTTTTGCAACAGAGACCTTGCTGCAGAAACTCATCGTAGCCGATAGTGAGCAACGAGCAGGGGCCACGTTGCCGAAAGAAAGAAAAAAAAGGAACCGTTTGGACAGGACACGTGTCGTCCGAATGAGCCAGCGGATGCTCACGTGCAATCCACCGGTTGATGCCAAGCGTTTTCCTTTTGAGAATGTGAATATTTTAAATTTTCTACTATTTTTTCAAAATACAAATTTGTGAAGAAGCGCAAACATTTTCTGGAAAAGGTGAATATTTTTAAAACATGGACATGTTTTGAAAATTGATATCAACATATTTTGAAAACACATTTTCTTTTTCAAATTTATAATAATTTTTGAAAACATCAACATTGTTTTGTATTTCAGATTTTTTATGAAAAAAAGGGTAAATTTCAAGACGTATTTTAAATTCCTGAACATTTTTGTGAAAAGTAAAACACCATTTTTTTTAAAAAATAAACTTTTAAAAAAGATAAACGCTTTTCCATATTTACAAGCGCAGTTTTTATAAAAAATATTTTTTGAAAAGTTGTGTTACCCTAAAAATGGGCCAACCAATTAGTTGTTCGTTTCCTCTCCCCTCTGCATTTCAGCGACTCATGCCACAGCTAGCGGCAAATAGGGATTTACTGGTCATGTGACCCAAATGTTTTTTTTAGGGGTGTGACACCCCTCAAAACTTCCCCGATGACAACAAGCGGCATGAGAGGTTTTTGGTAGGTATTTATCCACTGATTGATGGATGGTGGTTGATTGTACGTGCATTTTTTTTGTGAGATTCAATGTCAAAATGAATTCTCTTAAATCAAACTGCAAATTTTATCACCGTTGTGTTCCTCGAGATCTTCAAGCCAGATCCTGTGTTGAAAGATTTTGACAAATTTTTACGCAACTTGTTGTTTCAATGTACTTGTACTGCCAGACATGGTGTACTTTACCTCATATGTAATGTACTTGAACTCCGGTGTCAATGTGTGCCCCGTGTGTAGTGTATATGTACTCCTCGAGTGCAACACGTTTGTACTTTATGTGGTAGTGTACTCTGTACTACTCTGATGTAGTATATGTGCACTTCATGTTTATAAACACACGTGTACTTCATGTGACTACTCATACCCCTTGCATTAGTAGACCTATACTCTCTCGAAAATCCAAATCGGTGCTCAGGCTCATCTGCTCCCGGTCAGAAAAAAATTCAAAACAAATACTAAAAAATTCAAAAAAATCCAATTTTTTTTGTGGTAGATAATTTGATGTGTGAGGTCCGCTCCAAATTTCAACTCATTTGGATATCTCAGCAGCTCTCGGCAAAAAAGACAAATCGGGTCAAAAACAGTGCATGAACAGTAAACTTTTTTACAGACCCCGATTTTGTCTTTTTTGCAGAGAGCTGCTCAATTGTACAAATGAGTTGAAATCTGCAGCGAACCTCACGCATCAAATTATCTACCACCCAATTTTTTTTTTGAATTTTTTTTGAATTTTTCTAGTATTTGTTTTATTTTATTTTGTCAGCGCGGGTGCAGCTGAGTCCGGGAGCAGAATCGCCGCACTCCATCTCTCTATAATAGCATATGTGCGCTTCGTGTATAGTACACTTATGCTCCCACATAAAACCCAAAGAAATAGTAGTGTTCCTCTGTCCCAAGCGAGCGCCTTGGTCGCACGTTCCACGAGCACCATGCATCGGCTCATCGGCATCACGCATAGAAAAATCTTCCCTCATAGGAGTTACTCCTCACTTAGTTGCCCTTTATGGTAACAAATCCATGTGCTATAATCTAATCCCTGAAATACATAAGAGCTTTAGGCCCATGTATCAATTATTTTCTGAATAATTTCCATATGCACATTTGTGGTTTCATGTCATGGGTGGTAATATAGTCCCACGTGGAAAGTGGAGGGGAGTTTGCACCAATATGTAAGGAACTCTCATCATCGGTAACAATAAGCTACGCGTGATGGGTGCAGTCTCGCGATAGCCACGTTGTCGAGGCTACTGTTCTGGTCGATTGGGTGCGCCAGGCTTTTTATGTGGCTCTCGTCCTCCAGCCTCCACGTCATTTTCTTAGGAGAGAAGAAAATATCTCCCTAGATACACCCCCCGAGGCAAGCACGCAATCCCCTCTCTCCTTCTTCGCACGCGACCTCCTCGTCACCCTCGCTCTCGCCTCTTCTCCTCCGTCCCTCGCGTGCCGTCTGTCGACGGGCGAGGAAGGCTCGTCGCAGCAACGACAGCGGAGAGTTGCGGCCTTCCTCTGGCGACAAGTGCAGTCAGCGCTGAATGCCCCCACCCCGCCCCCACGACGCCTCCCCCCACCCACTCTCCCCTGCGGCGGCTTCCTTCGGCGCCCCGCCATCACCTCACCATTTCGTTTGGATTTTGGGGGTGGTCTTCAAGCTGGACAGAGTCTGTCGATGGCCCCGACCTCGGCTGATCGATGGACGTTTTTTTGCTCCTATTATGTGTGGATTTTGGGGGTGTACTTGCCCGTTGGATGCTGTGTGTTTGTTTACACCATTTCCATATTTAATAAGAAGAAGATATTCAAGTGCTTGTACTCCCAAATCACGTATTGAAAATTCATATAGTTTCCTGAACTTTTTCCTGTATAGTTTCCTGAACCTTTTCCTGAAAGTGTTGTGTATTGTTTGACATTTTCAGATGCAAGAGGCAGACAAACCAAGGACAACAGAACATGGTTTTCGCCAAGGCCTCACAAGCGTTGTTGGCCGTGAGGGAAGCAACGTGCTCACCAGTCCAATCCCTAACTTCATGATGATGCTTCTGTCAAGTTCATGCAGTAACACAAATATTGTGTTTGTACCATGTATTGTTTGCTTGCCTACGAACAGATGGTTGGTGTGCCTCCTATCCGTCGCACGGCGCCGCTACTTCGGCCACCGCTCCTTCATCCTCAGGGAGGGGTCTATGCCGAGAGCTTCAAGGAGTTCAAGGCCAACAACATCCGTGGCACCTTCCGTGTCCTGCACCAGATGGACGATGTCCCCGTGTTCGGCTGCCAGGTCCCCATCGTCAAGGTACAAATCGATTGACCAAATCAAATTGAATTGAACCAGATATGCCTATTGGTCATTTGATTTGTGAGATTTGATCCTATCTATTCCCTGTTCTTTGCGCATAGTAGGTGGGGCGGTTGGCTGGCCAGTTCGCCAAGCCGAGGTCTGGTAACTTTGAAGAGAAGGATGGGGTTAAGCTGCTCAGTTACAGGAGAAACAACGTCAAGGGCGACGCGTTTCATCTGAAGGGCCGTGTCTCTGTCCCAGATAGGATGACCAAGACATACGCGTAGTCGGTGGCGACGCTCAACTTGCTGCGTGCTATCACGACGGGAGGTTACATAACTATGAGGCGGGTCATCCAATGGAACCTTGATTTCGTGGGTCACAATGAGCAGGGAGACAGGTGAGAAAAATTATGTCTTGCTATTGCAAATTTGTAGTAGAATTTTATTGCGGTACGCTGTAGTCGTTGTCCTTTTAAATATCCCTTATTGATTTTCTTGGGCATATATCCTTATAACGATAAGGCAGGAGATAGGTTATTGTTTATGTACTCTTATGTTCTTATTACTGGGACGATGTTCATCTAGTGGAATCTTATGAAAGCTTCTCGATGAATCAGATTCTTGATTCTCATTGGGGTGCCATGACGGACAGTGATGCAAGTTCTTGCATTCTTCTGTCACTAGAGCTGTTGTGTTGCTGAAAATTAGTGCCAAGAGCCCCGAAGTGCACTTGAACACTAAAACTGATAAAATTTGTTTACATTGAACTAGAACTGCAACTTCAATACCCATTTCAAAAATAAGTGGCATAATTTTGTTTCTTTAGCCTATAAGCGTTTTTTAGCCTATAAGGGTTTTGGAACTTCTCATCATCTCTTATCCGACATTTTTCTAGCACGTTGTCTAATGCGTTGGTGAGACTCTAATTAGATGCATTAGTGAATTTCTTTTGAAGCATCACTACTGATTTTTAGAAGAATGCCCACCACGATTTGTCAAAATGACATACTGAATGTGCTATGCGTTTTAGTAATGCCTCTTCTGATTTTCACCCACAGTAATTCCGTTTAGTTACACCTTTTCACTTTCCTAGATTTCTCCATATCGCTTGTTTTATGACATTTCTATTGATTCGGCTCTCTATTGCATAATAATTTCTGTAAAATGGTTTACACAAATTTTGCTTGAGCAAAAATTTCACAGGCCATTATCGTCATGTCAATCAAACTTTAATTGAGGGAATGCCAATAAAGGAGATGTTCCACAAGCATTGACAAACCAGCGAGTAGACAGAACCGACGAGTAAGTTTTTTTGTCAATGCAATGATGTTATGTCGTCTAGGGTTATATTAGGAGGATCTTATGTCTGATGCTTACTTTTTTTTTGAGTAGCTAATTGCACTTGACATGGGTGCTTTGATTGCTTGACAGTTGTTCTTAAAAAGTCACATATTCTGATGGGATGTCATTACCTTCAATGGCGATATTCACGCTATGGTCGGGGCAGGTAGGAAGATATATAGATCTTGATTTTCATGAGCTACAGTTCTATGATTCTAAGCCTTTAGATGTTGTCAGTTTGTGAAATTTATGACAATACCCTTTTTTGTGTGCTCTGTTTGACTGTTTGTTCTCATTTATTTGCCTCACATAAGATGCACTAGCTGCATATCATGAAATATGAAGGGCTGATAGAAGCTCACTAATTGGCTGGAATTTGTGCAATTCTTCTTTTCTCTTTTGTAACTGCACATATAATTCATGCCCTGCTCTCTTTCTGTTTCTTACCCACAGACATTATTTTCAGTGTTGGACATTTTCTTGCGTCATGAGAGTGGTATTTTGTGGATTTGCTACGCTGGTCCGGACGTTGTGGGCCTTCATCGAGCACACTGGCCTTGGGTGCAAGCGACGGCATCAACGACACGAGGTAAGCAACCTTGATCAATGTTGCGTTGCACATTTTGACATGCTTCCATGCAACAATCAGGTCCTGATCTTTCTATGCACCTACAAAGTGCATAACATCATATTGAAAAATTATACGGCGTTTGTGCCATAATTTGTCAACTTGGATATGGACTGGTACCAAGACAGAAGGATCAAAAGCCTGTACACATATGATTGGGACTAGCAAATTCACATATACAAATATGTTTCTAGAGCAAGGTTGAGAAGCTCCTCACCCACAACCATTTATCATTTTTAGTTAATTATCACAAGGATGGTGATTCAGAAGTTTCTAGGATGATGGGACTTGAGGCCAAACCATATATGTTTACTTTCAACTTCTCTTGTTGTTATTATACCTAAAATTTTCTTATATGTTCGCGTTTGAGCACTTGTGATCCTCATAATAGCAAGTTTGCCATAAATTCTAGAACCCCTTTGGAGGTTGAAGTCAGCAAAGATAGCATATTCACCTGTATTCAGATAATTCGAATAAATTTACATTAGTGCCATCAAGGATTACACCAGACATGCCAATGTGCATAAGCAAGATAGGTGCGCACAGGACCACCTCAAGATACGCGCCCGGGGCGTGTCCCAGCCACTAGTCCACATATAATTGAAGCATGAGAAGATGTGTGATATACACGCGCTCCTCCTCCATCGTCTGCCCCCTGTCTGCTCCTCGCGCGTTGTATATCATGAACGAGCTTCTTGATTGGAAGGAGGTACAATATGATCATCCTATGTTTAGTGCACTACAGGAACAGGCACTTTGCCGTCTGCCATGGCTGACGGCAAAGGCATGCATGGCGGACGGCAAAGGCCTTTTCCGTCAGCCAGTAGACAACACCACATCCGGCTGAACAAACTATGGCAAAGGGCACTTTGCCGTCCGGCAAAGATGCAAAGGTCTTCGCCGTCTGCTAGAAGATGGCAAAGGGCATGGACGACAAACGTGGCAGCCTAGGTCCGTTAAGGGGTTAACGGCGTGCTTTGCCATCTGCTGGCAGACAACAAAGACCTTTGCATCTTTGTCGTCTGCCAGCAGACGACAAAGTGCCCAAATAGGCCAGCCTAGATGCCCCCAAGTTGCACAGGTAACTGCCACGTGGCAGCTTTGCCGTCTGCTGGCTGATGGCAAAGCTCTTTGCTGTCTGCCAACAGATGGCAAAGAGCCTATATAGCCCTTGTTTTTTCTTAAATTTATTCAATTTCACATATATATATATATAGACACACACACACGTTTGAAAATACTTTCAACAAGCATACCAACACATATACATACCAAATCATACCCCTACCATATGGATATGATCATCCAACACATATACATACCAAATCAAAAGTCCATATGCAACATATATAGCTAGCCAACATATCCAACAACAAGCATACAATGGTTTCATCCATACATACATATGTAGGTCGCAAGTTTCACATTGTTCATCGTACAAAATCAAAACAAAAAGGAAGCACAAGGAGAAGAGTAGACGCCATCAATGCAAGCTTCCTCATCTAAAGCAAATCTGCAAATTGGGAAAGAAGAAAGTTAGAAGAAGAAGAAGAAGACTAGCTAGAAGAAGAAGAAAAAGAAGAAGAAGAAGATGATGATGATGAAAAAGAAGAAGAAGAATTTTTCTTCTCTTTCTTTTTCTCCTCTCCTCTTCTTTATCTTCTTCTTCTAACTAAGGTAGGTAAAAATGCCATTTTTTAGCTAAGCTAGGTAAAAATGCCAAGTTTAGGTCATTTTAGAGCTAAGCTAGGTAAATAGGTCATTTTGGAGCTTAGTAAGGTTATTATGTCCTTTTCGAGGAAAATAAGCTAAGTCTATGTCATTTTGGAGGTAACCAAGATTATCATGCCATTTTTTTACCTAAGTATGCTAAGTATGCCATAAATGAACTGAAGAAGCTAAGTATAGGCCATTTTGAGCTAACCTAGGTAGTTATGCCATTTTTGAGCTAACTAAGCATATTTATTCATTTTGGAGGACAAAATGGCAAGTGTAGGTCATTTTAGAGCTATCCTAGTTAAAAATCGGTCGTTTTGGAGGTAGGTAAGGTTATTTTGTCATTTTGGAGGAAAATAAGCTAAGTCTATGTCATTTTGGAGCTAAACCAAGGTTATCATGCCATTTTTACCTAAGTATACTAAGTATGTCATAAATGAACTAAAGAAGCTAAGTACAGGTCATTTTTAGCTAACCTAGGTAGTTATGCCATTTTTGAGCTAACTAAGCGTATTTATTCATTTTGGAGGACAAAATGGTAAGTGTAGGTCATTTTAGAGCTATCCTAGTTGAAATTGGTCATTTTGGAGCTAGGTAAGGTTATTTTGTCATTTTGGAGGAAAATAAACTAATTATATGACAGTTTGGAGCTAAACCAAGGTTATTATGCCATTTTTACCTAAGTAAGCTAATTATGTCATAAATGAACTAGGTAAGCTAAGTATAGATCATTATTGAGCTATCCTAGGTAGTTATGCCATTTTTAGCCAACTAAGCATATTAAGTCATTTAGGAGGAAAAAATGCTAAGTATAGGTCATTTTATAGCCATCCTAGGCAAAGTATGTCAATTTGTAGCTAAGTAAGGTTATTATGTCATTTTCGAGGAAAATAAGCTAAGTATAGGTCATTTTGGAGCTAAACCAAGGTTATTATGCCATTTTTACCTAAGTGAGCTAATTATGTCATAAATGAACTAGCTAAGCTAAGTATAGATCATTATTGAGCTATCCTAGGTAGTTATGCCATTTTTAGCTAACTAAGCATATTAAGTCATTTAGGAGGAAAAAAATGCTAAGTATAGGTCATTTTATAGCTATCCTAGGTAAAGTATGTTAGTTTGGAGCTAAGTAAGGTTATTATGTCATTTTCGAGGAAAATAAGCTAAGTATAGGTCATTTTGGAGCTAAACCAAGGTTATTATGCCATTTTTTACCTAAGCGAGCTAATTATGTCATAAATGAACTAGCTAAGCTAAGTATAGATCATTATTGAGCTAGCCTAGGTAGTTATGCCATTTTTAGCTAACTAAGCATATCAAGTCATTTGGAGGAAAAAATGCTAAGTATAGGTCATTTTATAGCTATCCTAGGTAAAATATGTCAATTTGGAGCTAAGTAAGGTTATTATGTCATTTTTGAGGAAAATAAGCTAAGTATAGGTCATTTTGGAGCTAAGTAGGTCATTTCTTAAGCTAAGTATGCATTTGTTAGGCAAAACACTTGGGAAAACTTACCATCATCACGGAGGTGAAGGATCGGCCGGGTTTGCGCCAGTGCCAGACGGAGAAGGACCGGTCGGGGTTGCGCTAGTGCCAGACGGAGAAGGATCGGTCGATGCTTGTCGGGAGGCATGCTGCACCAAAGATCATTTGCAATGTCTCGTTAGCATGATGCAACTCAAATGTGAATACTAGTAACTAATGACCATTCAAATGAAACTCACCGTGGGCGCTATACCAATCTGGGGCATCGGCGGAGGGGTCTGACCGTTGTTCTGGCACACGGTCTGCACATTTTGTTTTCACGAGTCAGTCATATTAGCAATGAAATGAACATTACGTGCATGATTTGGCTAATATGCAGGAGAAACTTACCACGAGG
Source organism: Aegilops tauschii subsp. strangulata (assembly GCF_002575655.3). NCBI lineage: Eukaryota > Viridiplantae > Streptophyta > Magnoliopsida > Poales > Poaceae > Aegilops > Aegilops tauschii. The sequence goes on along the minus strand of NC_053037.3, from coordinate 467,742,446 downwards.
AGCTCATATAGGGCCCGGTGAGACGCGTCGTTCTGGTTCCTCTCCGCCTCCAACAGATTAGCCGTCCTCTCCTCCATGTCCCTCTCCCTCTCCGCCGCCTGCCTGTTTGCCTCCGCCAGTAGCTCCTGGGCCCTAGCCTCGATGGCGAGCTCCATTGGCCGTGGACGAGGCCCTGTCTCAGGATCGGAGCTCGTCTGGTGCTTCTTGATCTCCGGGAGAGTTCTAGGACAACGTATGAGTCCATCCCCAATGGCTACCGAGCCATAGTACCTCCCGCCACCAGATAGCATCACAATCTCTGGATCAAAAGGACTCTGGCTTGGGTTGAAGTCCTCCCCTTTCCTCGTCTTCCCAACGTCTCTGTACCCCACGAGCTTGTTGTGGGAGGAGATGTTGGTGAAGCTCTCTGGATGATCGAGGTCATCCTCAGAGAATGCCTAGGCCTTCTTGTACAGGGCAGTATGGGCCATGGCATAGAGGTCGAACAACGGTGGCACATCCTTCTTATTGTGTCGCGCCTAAAAGAGAGGAATAAAATATTAGTTAAGGGCTCAAGCTAGCATGAATAATGAAATTGCATGAATCGTGAAGCAAACCACATACCCAGTGATCCCCGTACTCAAACAGGTTGGAGCTCCCTTGATGGTGTGGCACACCTTGCATTTGGGCACGCTTATCCCTAGCCTTGTTGTGGACGGCTAGCCATTGGGGAGAGCACCACTCATCCACCAACGCCTCCCAACAGTCCATCCTATCCGCACACCATCTCAGGGGCACCTAAGTTAGACAAAGAGAAATTTCAGCGCTACGCCTACGAATCAAATCAAGGAAACTAAGTGCAAGGCCTTAAGAATAGGTAATTACCTTCATGTACTTCTCCTTACTCAGAAACTTGGCGCGGCACTTCGTCTTGGACCAATTAATGTTAGTCGAGGCGTAGTAGTCTCGAACAGCCTGCACCCGAGCCTCGTGCCGTAAGTTCTTAAGTAGGCGCTTGCACTCGGCTTCGAGAACCATAGCCGCGTCCGCCTCGTGTTCCTCAAGACACCTGTAGAAGGTATGCAATCAAACAAGACAACACTGATTAGTACAATCACTAGGTACTGTTGATTTTTAATTCTGTAAAGGAGAATTACCCAAAACCGCCGGATCACAATGTCGGCCACCGTCTCGCACAAGACACCGTCGACCCTCTCCTCTGACGGGGCCGGGGCAGCCAAGTACAGCTCCCAGCTCAGTGCTAGTTGTGGAACCTCACCCTCACCGGGCAACGTGACCCACCCCGGGAAGTGGTGCCGGCAAAGCACACCAAGGACCTGGTTGGGCCTGCAGACACTAGGGGCGTGTTTTCAACCCCTGTAGTATGACAAGGCCAACACATTAGATATAAATTTGAAGAAACATGAAGGCAAAATGTTAAAAAAGAGAGTAAATGCACTTACCTCTCCCCATTAGGCTCAATCAACCACCTCTGATCGCGGGTCAGCGACACGGGTGGGAGATTTGTAACACCACGCCAGTAGACCTTCTTGCCCCCCTCAACCAGCCCGCCCTCGCTATAACTATCCTCAGAAAAGTTGTCCTCGCCACCATATGAGGGAAATATGCCCTAGAGGCAATAATAAAGTTGTTATTTTATATTTCCTTATATCATGATAAATGTTTATTATTCATGCTAGAATTCTATTAACCGGAAACTTGATACATGTGTGGATACATAGACAAAACACAGTGCCCCTAGTAAGCCTCTACTAGACTAGCTCGTTAATCAAAGATGGTTAAGTTTCCTTACCATAGACATGTGTTGTCATTTGATGAACGGGATCACATCATTAGGAGAATGATGTGATGGACAACACCCATCCGTTAGCTTAGCATAATGATTGTTAAGTTTTATTGCTATTGCTTTCTTCACGACTTATACATATTCCTTTGACTATGAGATTATGCAACTCCCGGATATCGGAGGAATACCTTGTGTGCTATCAAATGTCACAACATAACTGGGTGATTATAAAGATGCTCTATAGGTATCTCCGAAGGTATTTGTTGGGTTGGCATAGATCGAGATTAGGATTTGTCACTCCGAGTATCGGAGAGGTATCTCTGGGCCCTCTCGATAATTCACATCATAATAAGCCTTGCAAGCAATGTAACTAATGAGTTAGTTACGGGATGATGCATTACAGAACGAGTAAAGAGACTTGCCGGTAATGAGATTGAACTAGGTATGAAGATACCGACGATCAAATCTCGGACAAGTAACATACCGATGACAAAGGGAATAATGTATGTTGTCATTACGGTTTGACCGATAAAGATCTTCGTAGAGTATGTAGGAACCAATATGAGCATCCAGGTTCCGCTATTGGTTATTGACCGGAGATGTGTCTCGGTCATGTCTACATAGTTCTCGAACCCGTAGGGTCTGCACGCTTAATGTTCGATGACGATTTGTATTATGAGTTATGTGTTTTGGTGACCAAAGGTTGTTCGGAGTACCGGATGAGATCACGGACATGACGAGGAGTCTCTAAATGGTCGAGAGGTAAAGATTGATATATTGGACGATGATATTCGGACACCGGAATGGTTCCGGATCATTTCGGGTATTTTTCGGAGTACCGGGAGGTTATCGGAACCCCCCGGGGAAGGTAATGGGCCTACATGGGCTATAGGGGAGAGGGGAGGCAGCCCACAAGGGGTGGCCACGCCCCCTCCCATAGGGAGTCCGAATTGGACTAGGGGAGGGGGCGCGCCCCCTTTTTCCCTCTCCTCTTCCCTCTCCCTTCCCTCTTTCCCCCTCCATAGGAAGGAAGGGGGAAACCTACTAGGACTAGGAGTCCTAGTGGGTTTCCCCCCACCATGGCGCGCCCCTAGGCTGGCGGCCTCCTCCCCTCCTCCTTTATATACGGGGGCAGGGGGGCACCCCATAGCACATCAATTGTTCTCTTAGCCGTGTGCGGTGCCCCCTCCAGAGTTTACTCCTCCGGTCATAGCGTCGTAGTGCTTAGGCGAAGCCCTGCGCGGATCACATCACCATCACTGTCACCATGCCGTCGTGCTGACAAAACTCTCCCTCGACCCTCTGTTGGATCAAGAGTTCGAGGGACGTCATCGAGCTAAACGTGTGCTGAACTCGAAGGTGACGTATGTTAGGTACTTGATCGGTTGGATCGCGAAGACGTTGGACTACATCAACCGCGTTAAACTAACGCTTCCGCTTTCGGTCTACGAGGGTACGTGGACACACTCTCCCCTCTCGTTGCTATGCATCTCCTAGATAGATCTTGCGTGATCGTAGGAAATTTTTGAAATTGCATGCTACATTCCCCAACACCATCAGCATGGCCACTAGCCTTCGGAGTTACGTGGCACGAAGACTCTGGGACCAAAGTCTCCCAGGATGAAGACTCTGGGACCCGAGTCTCATGGGACGAAGGCTCGGCGACCCGAGGCTCATCGGCCCGAGGCTCGTGGACTGGAGCCCGAGGCGGGTCCAAGTCAGACGGGTCCACCTGAGATGGAGCACTCCTATGGTCTGGAGAATCAGCTGGGGTGGCAGCGAGGAAGGCGCAGCAGCCTTCCTACCTCTCCCGCCGCCACGTCTACCTCTAGCACCCCTCTTCTTCTTCCCCCGACCTCTCCCGGCCGAAGAAGAAGTGCCCGCCGGTGTCTGCATACTGTCTACCAGCGCTCTCCGGAGGTGCTGGGGTGGAATAATAGCACCCCTCCCAGTACGCGCCGAGGAAGGAGGCTCGGAGCGCTCTCGACCCGCGCCCACCATCCGTCAACACCTGAAATGACAAAGAGTAAACGGAATTAGTACAACATAAACATAATAAAAAATTTAAGTGTGTATCATCATCATGAACATAATGAAAAATTGAATACCTAATAACATGCTAATTAATAATATATATGTACATAATAATAATTGAATACCTGACATTACTAATATTACTCTTCATCGTCTATATATGCTCTGGGATCAATAAATCGAAAAATATATGACCTAACTCATAATTCACAAATATATGACCCCGTCGGCCTCTGGAAGGCCGAAGAGCACCTTTTTCGGGAGGTGTCGGGGGTCGGGATGTCGGGGGTGTCGTGTCGGGGTCGGGGTGCTGTGTCGGGGTCGGGGGTGCCGTGTCGGGGTGTCGTGCCAGGGGTCGGGGTGTCGGTGGTGTCGTGTCGGGGTGCTGTGTTGGGGTCGGGGGTGCCGTGTCGGGGTCGGGGTGCTGTGTCGGGGTGTCGTGTCGGGATCGGGGTGTCGGGGTCAGGGGTCGGGGTGTGGGGATGGCAAATCCTCGACCCCTCGGCGACCCTGGACCCCTCGACACCTCGATCCTCGACCCCTAGACCCTCGACTCCTTTTCCCCTCGATCCTCGACCCCTCGACCACTCGGTGACCCTCGACCATCGGCGACCCTCTTTTTCTACTTTTCCTACTTCTTTTTTTCATCTTCTACTTCTACTTTTTTTTTCATATTCTTCTTCTTCTTCTTTCTTCTTCTTCTTCTTCTTCTTCTTCTTCCTCTTCTTATTTTACTTATTTTTTCATCTTTCTTGTTTATTCTTAAAAACATAAAAAAACCTAAACTAAACTAAACTAAACTAAATCTAACCTAACCTAAACTAAACTAACCTAACCTAAACTAAACTAACCTAACGGACGACAAAGAAAGTGGCCGTTAGGTGGTTCTCGTTAGTGGGCCACCCTCCCTCTTTGCCATCTGCTAGCAGACGTTAAAGCTTCTATGCCGTCTGCTAGCAAACGGCAAAGAGCTGGCTGACGGCAAACATGATCTTTGCCGTGAGCTCTTTCTTTGCCGTCAGTTTTCTATAAGCTGATGGCAAAGACCTTCTTTGTCGTGAGCTAGCAGACGACAAAGAGCTGGCCGACGACAAAGATCCTGATTCCAGTAGTGGTGGTTCATCTGCCTGCATTGCTCGATACCTTCATATATATGCCTGGTATGTGCCCGCCTAATAAGATTACATACGTTAATCTTGCTAGCATTCTCGTCATGATTTTCATGTGGATTAAAATGATTGAAAAGTGCCATTTTTAGGAAAATATATATTCAGGGCCTTATGGCTACACTTAAACTAAACTTGTTTACGGTGCACACTTTAATTTTGGTAGACCAAAACCATCTTCTGGCTCATGACCATGAACATGTGCTAGGTGGCAAGTGGTTTTCTCAAAGGAACCCTTGCTCCTGACCAAGATAAAGCGTTCATGGATGCCACCATCGACTTTGTGGGTGTCATTTTGTGTGCGATTGGAGACAAGTTGATGGATGCGTATTTGTGCAGGCATAATACCAAGCTATGTGATGTGTTCGCAACTAATGATGCTAGTGAACTATATGATATGGAGTAGTCTCATGACTACAAGATGGCTAACACCGGTCATGTGATAGAATAGGCCCATGTGATACATTTACATTGTTAAAGAGCTTGAGCCCTCAAGCGTATGTTGCCCCGACAAGTTTGTCGCTGGATGTGTTATTGAAAGTGCAATCATGCCCTTACATCAAGTTTTGATGTTGATGACAATATACATGTAGGGGACTAACTATGTTCGTCAAGTGAATCTCAAGTGTTAGTCCCCGGATGTCAAAGGTGTGTGGATCATGAACATACGGAGTTGATTTTACTCAAGAAAGAAGTATCAAAAAGATTGTATATTTGTTTTCTTGAGTATAGGATCCCGCACTATTAAGAGGGGACCGGTAGGGTTAGTGAAGGACTTGCTCATGCCACTAAATACCTAGCTTCAAAATCTTAGGGTCACACACAATATTTTGGTGCTAAAAGTTCTGCCTATGCTCCCAAGCCGGATGTCCGGGCTGCTTGCCGGATGTCTGGGCCGCATGCCAGATATCCGGCCCGCACACCGGATATCCGGCACCCTGCTGTCCAGAGAGCACCGTGTGCTGGTGTTTATTCCGGATGTATGGCCTTCCATGCCGGATGTCCGGGCTCTTCGTGTTCCCCGGATATCCGGGTTGCCCAAGCCGGATGTCCGGCCTCAGCTTACTAGAGAGCATCTGGGTTCTGTGACTTCGCTGGATGTCCGGCCTCATCGCCGGATGTCCAGGACTTCCAGCCACGCGGATGTCCGGGCATTGCCCCGGATGTCCGGCCCCTCTATTTTATCCTCTGATTTCTGGTTCATTTCACAAGTGCTACGCCAGGCCGGATGTCCAGCCCCTGACCTGGATGTCCGGCCTGCCCTGTCACTTACACTACAACGGCCATATTTGCACCAACACTATATATAGCCCTCTTCCTCCACGGGAGAGGGTTGACCATTCACTTTGAACACTCTCAAGAACATGTTTTACTCTCTCTCTCTCTCTCACACACACACACACACACACACACACACTCCTACACCAAATCTTAGATCCCTAAGGGATTTGAGAGCATTTTAGAGAAGTTGTCCACTCAAGTGATAGATCCACTCCTTCCCCATCTTTGCACCAAAGGAATTCGTGTTTTGAGCAAGTCTTGAACTTTTCCCCATCGTTCTTGTTACTCTTGGAGGTTGGAGACTCCTAGGCGCTAGGAGTCATTCGGAGAGGAATCGACCTTTGTGATTACCCCCAGAAAGTTTGTGAGGGTTTGGAGACCACCCCAAGGTCTACCACTAGTGGTTGAGAAATGTCTTCGTGGTGTTGTCTCAAAGAGAGAATAGGGCGAGCCTTCGTGACATTGGTGTGTCTTCGTGGTAACATCCACCTCTCTAACGGTGACGTAGCTTCCCTCCAAGGAAGTGAACATCAGCATACATCCTCGTCTCTCGGAGTTGCAATTATTCCTAACTCTAACTTCCTACTTATGGTTACTTGTCTCTTAGTCTTTACTTATATCATATTGTACTTGCTTACTCACTTGTGTTACTTGCTTAGCTCTTCACATCTTACTTGCAATTGTTAGGCTTACTTTCATATTCCGCATTATTGCCTAAAATTGCTAAGTAACAATTAAAATTTGTAATTGTACCTATTCACCGCCCTCTAGGTCCATCTCGATCCTTTCAATTGGTATTAGAGCCTCGTGCTCTATTCTTGTGGCTTAATCGCCCTAGAGCGATATGAATCCCGATGGGACTCCCCTTGTTGCGGATTCGAAGGATAAGGGCGCGGCTTCCACGGAAGCCAAGTCCTTTACTTCCGAGGATCTAGAACGGCCCCTTGCTAAGCAAAAGGAGGAGCATGATGCTTCTCTTGAGGCCTTGGTCCAAATGAGATTAGCCACATTAAGCATGATGCTTGCACCACTTTCGGGTGGTGCAGCCTCGAGGCCAACTGTGCCTACTCCTTCACTTGGCCAACAACCTCCTAATAATGATCACTCCAGTGTTCCTTGGCTTTATGCAAGACCTCAAATAGAGAAACCAAAGTATAACCCTCAAGGCAAACCTCCTTTACTTGATGACACTAGCGATTTTGCTTTGTGGAGAGTTGCTATGCAGGATCATCTTCGATATGGAAATGATGAGATGTTGGATATCTTGGAGTATGGCTACAAAGTTGTTGACCCAAAGAATCTTACACCAAGATAAATATATGACAAGAATCTCAATGACACAGCAACCATGTGCATAAGGACAGGTATGACTGACAAGCAAAGGAGACCATACATACACATCACAAGTGCCAAGAAATTATGGGATAGCATTGTGAGGACCAAGACTGGTACCTCCACTCTCTGGCTTGCTCAATATGAAATTGCCAAGGGTCAATTGCAAAACTTTTGTATGGAGAAAGGTGAATCCCCCAAGCAGCTCCTTGAGCATCTCATGACTCTCACCGTCGACATCGAGTCTTGTGATTGTGACAATACACAAGATGGATTCAACTTGACTAAGCGATTTCTCGTGGACAAGTTGCTTCATACTCTTGCTCCATATCATCACCAAATGGTGGGGGACATAAGACAACACCATGGATTCAAGGAAATGACTCCGGATGATATCATATCCACTTTCCAACTATTTGAAGAGTCAAAGGCAAATGCTACAAAACATCTTGCCATGCATGGTACCTCAACATCAAAGATCAATCTTGCATTGAAGGCCAAGCATGTATGTGAAGAAGAGCAAAGTGAACAAGAAGATGATCATGATGATGATGATGATGAACATGGTGATGAGATTGACTCCGATGAGAGCCCTTCATATGAAGACATTGCCCTCTTTGTCAAGAAGTTTAGCGCGGGAAAATTCAACGGAAGATTCTAGAAGAAGAAAGTGAGAAAACGCTACAACTATGAAGAAACCAACCACTTCTCCAACGATTGCCCTTATGAGAAGAGAGAAGATAAACCAAGATTTCCCAAGACCTTTCCCAAGAAGAAGTTTCCAAATCCTTTGAACTCCAAGCTCAAGAAGAGAGATGGGAAAGCAATGGTTTCTCATGAAGAATCTGATCTAGATGATGTTAGTGGTGTTGCCGGAGTTGCTCAAGATTCTCAAAACACCTTGAGGCTAGTCAACAAGAGTGGTGATGTTGTCACCTACAACTATATGAAATACTACAAGGGCAACGCTCACAAGTACCTAATGGCAAAGGCCGTGGTAGAATATGGAGAGGACCAAAACTCTCCTGACAAGGTCAAGGTAACCCCACGGTCAAACCCTCCTCTTTTCACTCCTTATACTCCTTGTGATGAGTATCTTGATGCGGAGGATAATTATGATGATGATGCATGATATATATGATCCTATGCTTGCTAAACTAAATAAGTTCATGTGCTCCCTCAAAGTAAAGAAGCTCGCTATGTTTCGTATGCTTATTGAGAAGGTGAGTAAGCACACCATCACCATTAAGGAACTCGAAACCCTCGCCACCAAGGAAAAGGAAAAATATGAAATCCTTGAGCGAAAAGTCCAATATGAGGAAGCACAAAACGATGAACTATGCTTGAAAATTGGTGCAAACATTGATGTTCATGCTAAAGAACTTGCCTCCTTGTAAAAGGCTAAGGCCTCTTGCGAGAAGTTGATGAGTGAGAAAAGTAAGCTTGTGAAATCTCATGCTTCTCTCTCTAATAATTGTGAGCTTCTATCCGTGTCCCTCAAGACTAAGGAAGAAGAGCTCAACCTTCTTACAAAGAGTTTTTAGACACTCAAGCTTACATATCTTGAAACCCTAGCCAAGGCTTACTCTTCTCCTATTATCAATGTTGATGCTTGTTCTACTAACTCAAATAGTGACCTAGCATCTATTCTTGAGGAAAACCACTTTCTAAAGGCACAACTCGAGAGAGGACTCATGACATGTGCTCAAGGACAAAAGAACCTTAATGAAGTGTTGAGCCAACACAATGAGGTGTTTGCCAAGGAAGAGTTCGGGTTTGACCCAAGCACAAGCAAGAAGAAGATGTCTTCTCAAAAGTGCGCCACTCCTCTCAAAGAAACATTTGTGCGAGAAGGGCACAAGGAGATGTAGGAGATATGCCCTAGAGGCAATAATAAATGTTATTATTTATCTCCAAGTTCATGATTATGTTTATGTTCCATGCTATAACTGCTGTGGTTCCCGAGCCCGTATATCCATAAAGGCTCTGGGGAAAACCCATGTGCACGTGTGGAATAATAAACGATAAAATGTATTCCTAGTCATGCCTCTAAGACTAGCTCAAGTATTGCATGATTATTATGTTTTCCCAATCATGGGCATGTCTATGCCAGCAACTTTGAGGGCACAATGTTAGAAGAACATTTGTGTTGAATCGACCCGAATTGATGTTATGCTATGAGATACATTCGTCACAAGTTTATGGTTGATAACACAGATATGGTTAATGTTTGCATAATTCCTTAGACCATGAGAGTATCGCGTTTCTTCATACTTGCTTCATGAACTTTGGGGTTTGTTAAACGTCATCTGTAAATGGGTGGCTATTACGGCGGCTTACGGGTTCATGAAAAAGTGTGTCAAGTAACTTGATAGCTCAAGATTGGGATTTGCTCCTCCGATGATGGAGAGATATTCTCGGGCCCTCTCGGTGTTATGGTATCCATCATCGTCTGGCCAGACACAGTGTGATTTGATCACAGGGATGCCGGAACACGGAAACGAGAAAAGAGAACAAAACCGGTAACGAGGTAACTAGCATAGTGGACAAGTTGTTGATCCACGGGGATGCAAGTAAATCTCACCTCGGGTATTTGTAACATATCACGAAGCAACAGGAATAGCACACGACAACTGGAGGTTCACTCGAATATTCATTCATGTGGGTATAGGGGTCAATATGAGTGTCCACGACTCCGATGTTGATCACTGATCGGAAAGCGTTCTGGTCATGTCTATACTTCACCGAACCAATAGGCTCACACGCTTAAGGGTCATCTATCTGCTGAATACTAGACAGGGAGTCTGAGAGAAATTCGCCCGAAAAAGTTTTGGAGACAACGGAAGAGTTCCGGAGAGAGAATAGCGAAATAGTTTCGTAAAACCGAAAAGTTGTTTCGGTGTATACCATTAAGTCAAATTGGTTTGGGGACACGCATGGTAATTCTTGGAGGGTGCTAGAATTATTCTGGAAACTTCTGGGAATTTTTCGGGATAAAAACCGGAAATGTTCCTGAGCTGCCGGTACCGGTTTGGTTGCTTTTTGCAGATGAAATTCACTAATCTGAAATTGTTTCGGAAAGAATCCAGAATCATTTTAGTGGGTACTGGAATTATTCCAAGACCCACAGAAATATTTTCGGATTTAATGGACGCGAAAAATTGTCTTCATGAATAGTGAAAATGCATTCTTGTTTGCTTTGCGCAGATGAAAATCACTAAACCGAAATTGTTTTGGAACACATTGAAAATTAGTGGGTACTGGAAATGTTCTGAGCCCACATAAATATTTTCAGTTCGAACGGACGCTGAAAAATGTCATCATAAATAGTGAAAGTGCTTTTTGCTTGGCTTCTTGGAGAAGCCACCTTGAGGGCCTTTTGGTATTATCCCCTTGGCTTCTTGGAGAAGCCACCCTTGGGCTTGGCCTATAAATAGGGGTGGAGGGGGCTGCGTAAAGACACACTCTTACTCTCATACAATTGCCATGCATGATCTGGCTCTCTCTCTCCCTCCCAGCGAAATAGTTTCGTAGAGCCGAAAGGCTGTCTGGGTTCCGGCAGGAACTAGTTCTGGACGGCGAAGCCCTACCGGATAGATGACACCGTATGTGTGCAACTCTGTAGAGAGATCGTAGTTTCGATCTTAGTTCGAGAGTGCCTCCCGAAGGGCTGTCCGTGTGACCGTCCGAGTTTCGAAGGTCCTCCCAAAGGGCTGTCCAAGTGACCGTCCGAGTATCGAAGGTCCTCCCGAAGGGCTGTCCGTGACACCATCCGGGGGACTGTCCGACCACCTCTCAGAGGGCTGTCCGAGGGGCATATGAGGGTATACATCCTTGCAGTTGGGAGGTTGTAAATCTTAGCTGCGGGGATCTGCACCACCGATCATCATCGACTCTACTTCCGCTGCGCTACGAGTCGGTAACGAAAAGATCAAACCTTGTATGCAGTCTCCATAGTGGTCCTGGGCTGGTGCGTAGGTCAATTTTTTTTGTTTTCTGCTGCGTTACCCTACAGTGGCATCATGAGCCGTGCTATGCGTAGATGCAGGTTGCGATCTAGAATACATAGAGATGTATGGGTGTTGCACAATATAATTAGGTAGTAGATGAGTTCTATTACTGAAAATTATTTGTGCGGGTAGCAGATGAAATCTGTTACCCGATGTTCTTGTTGCTTCCCTTGAATTTGCATAATCCTGATCTTGACGGCATGGTGGAATCTCACAAAGTTCTGGCAATCCGCGACCCTTTCATGCTGCTCCTGAGTATGCTGATTGACAGATCAATGAAGTGCTAACAGTTCTTTGGGTTCCACCATAGTTAAAGAAAGATGGATGTTTCGCAGACGAAAGGGCAATGCAGATATGATCTGTACGGGGGTCATGCGTATGACGAAGTTTAGTATGGGGTTCGAGATTTTATTATCTCGTGCTTCATACACCCCGCAAAGTTAATCTAGCGACTTGAATTATCATACTTAATGATGGACGTTGGTAGCTTCGGTTTGTTTCGAAACCTTAGAAGCCACGAAAAACAAGTTTTTGCATGAATCGATTAGAGGCGTCTAACTTGGTTTTGCAGGAGGGTTTGCATGTGCATGTGATGTGGTATAGCAGTGCTCATAATAATTAGATTATGTATGAGATGACTATATGATGTAAATTGATTAACATGACCAGCGTGTCATGATTCGGCATGATGGCTGGAGCCATATGATTGTCATTTTAATGACCTGTGTGTCAACCTTAAGTAATGCACTTATTTTATTAGCTATAGAGATAGCAATATTATTTGGTGCATCGACAATGTGGTGGCAATCTTCACGAAGGTAAACACCGACGCAAATACCGAAGACGAAGAAATACTTGACTTCTCTGTCAGAAAGGGCTCTATCATATCATGCTATTATGAATTGCCTGATATGTTTATCCCTCTTGATGCACCCTTCTTAATTGCGTGGTAGTCACTTTTTATTAGGGTGATCTCTCACTTAAAAATATCAAAGTAGTTAGTGTTCACCCAAGTGTAGCACCGTCTGAAATTCGTATCTTTTTGGGGTGCGCCATGTCCACATGGGTACGAACGAATTGAGAGGGATGAGGGGGGTGAGGTCAGACCTCGCAGCAAGATCACTTGGTTGTCTTTGACGTTCAGGCAGGATAGTCCTGATCTCGGAACACACCCATCGAAAGATGAACAAAAGTCACATAGATATGTGATCGACAAGTTTGCCTGCCGATTGAAATTCTCGTCATCAGTGATGTCCACATCAATGGCGTTGAATTAAAATATGGATTTTGAATCACTCATAATCAATTGTGAGAGATGTTGATTTAAGTGGGAGCGCACTGTAGAATTAACTTATTTAATTCTCGGTGCAATTAATTATGAATGTTGTCTAAGTGAATCTTGCAAAATAGTTGTAGAGTAATGGCTCGCGTTTCCACCTTCCCTGTTAAAAATTGAATAGCTGTTAAATATCTGGTTAAAACTTTACGGTTGGTAACGTAATGTGAGGATTGTCCTCAAGAGTGCCGAGAAGGACTTTGTCCTATCGCATTCTTTCGGTATCCTCCCGCAAATGCTATTGATGATGTGACTCTCGTCCTTCGATCCAAAAGCTAGAATTCCGTTACGCTCAAGTGAAAAATGTTTGCTTCCATGAGACCCGAACTTCGAAAGTTTGGGATAGTTATGTGATATTCATGGAACTAAAAATCGTTTTCAGATACAAACAAAGCAATGTTTGTTTGCAAAGGATTAGTAAAGTGTTTAGTGGGCATTTGACTGTTAGGAGAGGAATCCAGAAGAATGCCTGTCATGTGATGATGGTGAATAAAATAACCACTTAAAGAGAAAGGGAATGTCCAAAAGGGTGTTAGTGAAACTTTCACGCCTAGGATGTCCAGGGCTAAACGCCACTCTTAAAGTTGGGTGCTTCTTCTGAGAGTAGGAGAAATACTGGAAGTTAAACTGTTAGAAGTGTAAAGGCAAATAGAAAGTAGACTGGAATATCCAGCTCATGTAGGAATGTCATACAGGTTATTGATGTATGGAAGGCTAGTCAAATAAATAGTTCTTGGGAATTATGATTAAACATGTTAATCACTGATTCTTGGGTTTTGTGATTTGATCACAGGAATACCCGCTCGATTGCATTCAATTGCGACTCGATGCAAGAACTACCACGGCCTAAAGGACTTGCCAGAAATGAGGTTTAGATACACACAGGGAACATAGTAAATGTTACTATACCTTCCATCGATGTATTACCATCTGTATTTATTTTCATAAAACATCATATAGCTTGAGTTTATTCCTCTACATCATATAGCTTGAGTTTATTCCTCTACATCATAAAACATCATATAGCTTGAGTTTATTCCTCTACATCATGTCATCTTACTTAATGCGTTACTCTGTTCTTCATGAACTTAATACTCTAGATGCAGGCAGGAGTCGGTCGATGTGTGGAGTAATAGTAGTAGATGCAGAATCATTTCGGTCTACTTGACACAGACGTGATGCCTATATTTCATAATCATTGCCTTAGATATCGTCATAACTTTACACTTTTCTATCAATTGCTCGACAGTAATTTGTTCACCCACCGTATTATTTGCTATCTTGAGAGAAGCCTCTAGTGAAATCTATGGCCTCCGGGTCTATTTTCCATCATATAAGTTTCCGATCTACTATTTTGCAATCTTTTACTTTCTGGTCTATAAACCAAAAACCCAAAAATATTTACTTTATCATTTGTTTAGTTTCACCTATCTCTATCAGATCTCACTTTTGCAAGTAACCATGAAGGGATTGACAACCCCTTTATCGCGTTGGGTGCAAGTTGTTTGATTGTCTGTGTAGGTATTGGTGATTTGTGCGTTGTCTCCTACTGGATTGATACCTTGGTTCTCTAACTGAGGGAAATACTTATCTCTACTTTGCTGCATCACCCTTTCCTCTTCAAGGAAAAAACCAACGCAAGATCAAGAAGTAGCAGGAAGAATTTCTAGCGCTGTTGCCGGGGAGATCTACACCAAGTCAAGACATACCAAGTACCCATCATAAAACTCTCATCTCTTGCATTACATTATTCGCCATTTTCCTCTCGTTTTCCTCTCCCCCACTTCTAAAATGATCTTCAAAAAAATTCGCCCTTCTTCCGTTCGTCTTTTTCGTTTGCCTTCTTGCTCGTTTACTATCTTTGTTTGTGTTACCATGTGCCCTCTATTTGCTTGCATCTTCGCTTGCTAAAAATCTAACTTTATGGATCCTCATCCACTTGCTAATCTTTTTAAAAGATCCAACTATGATGAACCAATTGCTAGTGAGTTGAGTGCACTAGATTATCTTTATGAAGTTTTGCTTGAAATTCGTGAATCTGAAAATTGCGATGAAGTACTTTTATGAAGTGATTCATGATAGATCTTTGAATGAAAAGCATGATTGCAATGATGTTATTATAAATTCTATTAATGTCAATTATGTTAATGATATGCCAAACCCTAAGCTTGGGGATGCTAATTTTGCTATGTCTACTACTTGTTGCAATGATCATGATTGGGGTGATTCTTCTTATAATCTTCAAAATTTATTTAAGCCCCATGATGAATATGAGATTGATAAAAATGTTTGCAATAATACTGAAAGTGGGTTTGGAAGAGGGTCAACTTTAGATCCCACATATTTGGATAATGATCAATCTTATGAAGTTTTTGATAAAAGTGGGTTCGGAGAGGTCATGACTTTATTTTATGATAATCCCACTATTTCGGAAGAGTGTCAATTGTGTATGCATGTGGATCATGAAGAGAAAATTTTATGTGATAGCTATATTGTTGAATTTTACTATGATCCTACATGTAATTATTATGAGAGAGGAAAATATGGTTGTAGAAATTTTCATGTCACTAAATTACCTCTTGTTATGTTGAGATTGCTATTGTTTCTTTCTCCTTCCTTGCATATGCTAGTTTTTGCTTGTATTGATAATTTGTTTGCTTATATAATGCCTATGCATAGGAAGTATGTTAGACTTAGATGTATTTTTCACGTGTTTTATGACGCTCTCTTTGCGCTTCAATTCTTGTCTTTCATGTGAGCATCATTAAAATTATCAATGCCTAGCTAAAAGGCTTTAAAGAAAAGCGCTTGTTAGGAGACAACCCAATATATTTCCTTTCTATTTTTGAATAAATAATTCATCTAGCCTCTGGTTAGATGTGTTTTTGTGTTTTAGTTAGTGTTTGTGCCAAGTAAGACCTTTGGGATGGCTTACGGTGATAGTTGTTTTGATCTTACTGAAAACAGAAATTTTGCGCCCAGGAAAATAATTTTTGTTTTTTACATAAGCGTGTTTTTGATCTGATTGTTTTTGCACAAGATTGGTACACAAGTTTCCCAGGTTGTCCTAATTTTTCAGAATTTTTGGAGTTACAGAAGTATTCGAGAGTTACACATTACTAAAGACTGTTCTGTTTTTGACAGATTTTGTTTTCTTTGTGTTGTATGCTTATTTTGATGAATCTATGGGTAGTATCGGGGGGTATGAACCATGAAAAAGTTGGAATACAATAGATATTACACCAATATAAATAAAGAATGAGTTCAAACAATACCAAAAGTGGTGATTTATTTTCTTATACTAACAGAGCTTATGAGATTTTCTGTTGAGTTTTGTGCTGCGAAGTTTTCAAGTTTTCAAGTTTTGGGTATGGATTTGATGGACTATGGAATAAGGAGTGGCAAGAGCCTAAGCTTGGGGATGCCCAAGGCACCCTAAGGTAATATTCAATGACAACTAAGAGCCTAAGCTTGGGGATGCCCCGGAAGGCATCCCCTCTTTCGTCTTCGTCTATCGGTAACTTTACTTGAGGCTATATTTTTATTCACCACATGATATGTGTGTTGCTTGGAGCGTCTTGTATGATATGAATCTTTGCTTTTTAGTTTGCCACAATCATCCTTGCTGTATACACCTTTTGAGAGGGACACGCATGAATCGTGATTTGTTAGAATACTCTATGTGATTCACTTATATCTTTTGAGCTAGGCAATTTTGCTCTAGTGCTTCACTTATATCTTTTTGGAGCACGGCGGTGGCTTTATTCTATAGAAATTATTGAACTCTCATGCTTCACTTATATTATTTTAAGAGTCTCTAACAGCATGGTATAAATTTAGTCCTAATATGATAGACAGCCAAGAGGGGTATAATAAAAACTTTCATATAAAGTGCATTGAACACTATGAGAAGTTTGATTCCTTATGATTGTTTTGAGATATAAAGATGGTGATATTAGAGTCATGCTAGTGAGTAATTATGGATTGTAGAAATACTTGTCTTAAAGTTTGTGATTCCCGTAGCATGCACGTATGGTGAACCGTTATGTGATGAAGTCGAGCATGATATATTTATTGATTGTCTTCCTTATGAGTGGCGGTCGGGGACGAGCGATAGTCTTTCCTACCAATCTATCCCCCTAGGAGCATGCGTGTAGTACTTCGTTTCGATAACTAATAGATTTTTGCAATAAGTATGTGAGTTCTTTATGACTAATGTTGAGTCCATGGATGATACGCACTCTCACCCTTCCACCATTGCTAGCCTCTCTAGTACCACGCAACTTTTGCCGGTACCATACACCCACCGTATACCTTCCTCAAAAAATCCACCATACCTACCTATTATGGCATTTTGAAAGGATCGATATAGTTGACTAGAGGGGGAGGGGTGAATAGGCAACTAACAATTTTTAGCTTTTCTTTACCAATTTAAACTTTGCATCAAAGTAGGTTGTCAAGATATGCAACTAGGTGAGCAACCTATATGATGCAACAACAACAAGCACACAAGCAAGCAAGGGATATAACACACATAAGCTTGCACAAGTAAAGACACGGGATAACCAAGAGTGGAGCTGGTGAAGACGAGGATGTGTTACCGAAGTTCCTTCCTTTTGAGGGGAAGTACGTCTCCGTTGGAGCGGTGTGGAGGCACAATGCTCCCCAAGAAGCCACTAGGGCCACTGTATTCTCCTCACGCCCTCACACAATGCGAGATGCCGTGATTCCACTATGGCGCCCTTGAAGGCGGCAACCAGACCTTTACAAACAAGGTTGGGGCTCTCTCCACAACTTAATTGGAGGCTCCCAACGAAACCTTGGAGCTTCACCACAAAGAATGTGGCTCCGAAGTGACCTCTTCCGTCTAGGGCGCCCAAGCACCCAAGAGTAACAAAATCAACACAAGAAAGTATGGGGGAACCAAATATCCTTTGGTGGAAGTGTAGATCTAGGTCTCCTCCTTCAATCCCTAGCAAATCAACGAGTTTGAGTGGTAGAGAGAGAGAGAGATCGGGCAAGAGAGCTTTAATGGCAGTAATGGAGGAGAGAGAGAGGCAAGAGGTGGGTGGGAGGTAGGAGAAGCACCTCCTTAAATAGGCCCCCCACAGATCCAACCATTATGTGCAGAAACTCATAGGAGCGGTACTTCCGCAATAGACACCGGTACAACCGGTGAATGTGGGAAACCCCTGGTAGGGCACCAGGGCGGTACTTCCGGTGGCGCACCCGGTAGTACCGGTCTATCGGAATAAACCGGAACTACCGCACCACCACCGCTCGACTACTGGGCCACATACAGAAAGTAAACCCCTCAGGCCGGTAGTTGGAGCGGAGGTTGGGCCGGAACTACCGCTAGGCCAGCAGTCCCTGGGTGGTGGAGTCCGAGGCGGTACTACCACCCTGAGCACCGGTAGTACCAGTTTGTCAAGAAAAACCGGAACTACCGTTCCACCACCGGTCTACCACCGTACCCGGTATAGAAGGGAGTCACCCCTGAGCGGTACTTGGAGCAGTGGTGAGACCGGAACTACCGGCCAGCGGTACAACCGCTCAAGGGAGCGGTACTACCGCCATGGGCAGAACTGCACATGACAGAGGACGGGGAACCTCTCTCTCCTCGAACTGAGGGTATATGGTGGGTGCAGAGAATGTGTACGTGAAGTGATTCACCCAATACCTTCCAATGTGGATTCCCTCTTAATAGTACGGATATCCTACGATGAAAGGAATAAAAACGTCGGAAGCTCCGTCTTCGATCTTTTCCGCATAGAGGGAAATCCTAACCGTCTCGCGCCACACAATGTGTACCTGAGAAAACTATGGCGCACGATTAGTCCACACGTGTGTTTTCATCATCACCAAAACCCTAAGGCAGAAGATGCCCTTACAATCTCCCCCTTTTTGGTGGATGATGACAACCACACGAGAAGCCCGGGAGTTCTAGAAAATAAAGAAGGGGCTCCCCCCTGAGTGTGAGCACTATTTAGAGTTTGCTTTTGGAATGCAAAGTGCGCACACTAGGATCAATGCTCCCCCTGGATTTTATAGACCAACCGGAGACAACAAAACAATCACAACAAAACATAAAGAAGTAGAGATAAGGATACGGGCACCAACAACACATAAACTCTACTGATAGATGAGTACATAGATAAATAGATAAGGGACGCATGTCTTACACCATGCACGAAATCACAACACAGGATAAGTCCACAAGACACTAGAAAGAGCAACTACAAATAAACTCACAAGACCAACTGCAAATAAACCCCCCATGCAACTCCCGTGACCTAATGGAGCTCTCTCCCCCTTTGGCATCAAGAAACCAAAAAGGCAAAGAGCGAAGCTAGCGCCCAGGGCTCAGTAGATCTCCTCGCCAGTTGCCGCAGAGCTGTCAGAAGCATCATCATCAACATCATCGTCAGGCTCCTCAGCCTCCCCAGACCTCGCAGGAGCCGCCTCAGGAACACGGACAGAGGAGGTAGCAGGCGCTTCATGAGACCACTAACAGTTCTCCAAGCACCATGTATCCTCAGGAGTGATGGTCTTCTCGGAGCCACTCTTCACATCTAGCACATTGAGGTGCCTCATCAACTGAATCTGCCTGCGACACGCCATCTTCTCAGCAACATGGGCCTTGTAGAGCTTCTTCTGAATATGAGTCTACAGGCAAAAGGTCTTCTTGATCTTGGAAGTCAGCTTCTCAACCCACAAGGGCTGGGCCCCAGGCTCTAGCTCAAAGTCCTCATTGTCCGAGGTAGCAAACACATCCTCCTGATTGCCTGAAGCAAAGCGAGGAGTCTTATGCTTCTTCTTCCTTAGCTCCTTAACCTCATGCTCCGTGAGGTTGGCAGGGGTGGTGAGAGGCTCTCCTGGCCTACAGACTGCCCAAACGGTGTTCAGAAACTGCATCACAAAAGGAGCATAGATCGGTACCTTGCGATACAACACCATATTGTACATCTCCTCCCACAACCACTTGGAGACATCAAACGTGGCACCGGATCCCCTCTTGGTCTTCATGGCCACAAGAAAATCCACCAGATAACCATAGATATCATCTTGATTCCCAACCTTGGGAAGCAGCACACAACGGAACACACGATGCATAATGTCATAGACTGGCAGAAGATCATTGGACTTGCCCATAATACCATGTCCAGGGATGTACAGAGGGGCAAGCTTCACCTTGTCCATGGGGTGAGCTCGGTTGTGAGGACGGATGCCACCTTGACCCTCCACCCCGGTATCCTCATAGCCAAGAGCATTGCAGAAAGCTCTCCACGGGACATGAAAGAACTCATCACGACACATAAAGGAGAGATGGCGCTCCTCATCAGAGCCGAAGTGGACTGTAGCATAGAACTGATGGATGAGCTGCACATCGAAGTCAGAATTCACGGTCATGAGCTTGATCAAATCAAACTCCTCATAGATCGCCAGAGCTTCTTCAAAGTAATCAAGGTTGTTCCTCCAATGATCGATGTCAAGGGACCACATCCGGGTGAACTTGTTCTTGTGATGCTCGAAATTTTTTGACACAATCCTCATCTGTAACTCATTCTGAAACTGAGGGTTGTTCCAACGAGGATTCGGTGCTGCAGTGTAGGGATCCTGGAAGCGAAACCTTTGCCAGTCCGACATCTTCCATTTGTGCATTGGCACCGCAACACGTTTCTTGGCAGCAGCAGACTTCTCCCGACGAGTGGCCTTGGTAGGAATCACCACCTCATGAGAATCCTCATTGTCATCCGAAGGTTTGCCCCTACGGGCCCTCTTCTTGGTGTTCTGAGACTTTCGAGCAGCACCTGCAAACGCACACAGAGAGCACACAGAAACCCTAGCAAAGATGAGAAGAATGTACACAAGATCAGAGGAATATATCTCATGTAGGTAAGTAGAAGAAAAACAGTGCATATAGGTTCAGAGAAGCCGGTTGTTCCGGTTGAGAACCGCTCGAGTGGTAGTACCGCTCGCAAGGAGCGGTAGTACCGCTGAGAGCGGATCTGCCGAGTGGAAGAACGGGAACCGCCCTATCTCGAATCTAGAGGCAATATTCCTACTTCTACTTACGCACAGGAAACAGAAGGAGGTTATACGGATCTCTCCCACCAAACATTTGGCCAAAAATGTGGGATTACAAGCAATTCCCTAGAGAGAGGATTCAAAAAGATGAACCCTAAGAACAAGAAGAAACAGGGCATTACCGGTATCCATGGGAGTAGATGGAAGGGGAGGCGACCTCAATGGAGCGGATCCGATGAAGGGCCGACCAATCCGGAGGGCCTGAGGGCGCTCCGGGGCGATGGACGGAGCAACCGGCGGGCTAGGGATAGAGGAGGGACGAGCGCGAAGGGGAAAAAGAAAACCCCTTCAGCCCGCGCCCCTTATATAAGCCCTAGATGTCAGCCGGTAGTACCACTCCGAGGAGCGGTAGTACCGGTCCTGTAACTACCCGGTGTTTGAGAGCGGTACTTCTGCTCCAGAAGCAGCGGTAGTACCGCTTGCAAATACCGGTAGTACCGGCCAGATGTACTGGTACAGGCAGGAGCGGTAGAACCGCTCGTGCAGGACCTGAAGTACCGCTGGGACTACACAACATAGTGGAAGAACGGTAGAACCGCTCTGACCACTGGTTGTACCGCCAAGTTGCAACAGCCCAAGCACAAAAAGGAGATCAAACTTGTGTACATTTGGAAAAGATGGCTTGGGAAGAGAAGGCTTAGGATGGAAGCAAGTCACTGTAACATGATGAAGAAGACTCTCAAGAGTGCAAGAAGCAAACAAGAAAAACCACTCTTTAGAGAATTCAAACATCTAGGAGAACCAAAGGAGCCAGGCAAAAGGAAACACACAACGAGGAAAAACACCTAAGCACAAGGCGGTGGCCGGAGCCACCTATGTTTGAGTTAAATGGTATGGCGCCACGAAGAATTATCCGTGGGCCCATGACCAAAACTCGTCTTTGAAGCACAAGTACCATCAACAATGGCTAATGTGAAAGAATTGATCAATTTATGAATAATGGGGGGAGGAAGAGTTCATTGAGAGAACAATACTCCCCTATGTCCATGCCTACACCTAGAGCAAGACATCATGATGAGTATGGTGGGGTGTGCAAAGGTTCAAGCCACATTGCTCGAATCAATGATACTTAGCTCATGCCTTAACTCGTGAAATGTTGCTTCATCCAAAGGCTTCATGAAGATATCTGCAAGGTTATCATGAGTGTTGACATAGTTGAGCTTGATCTCCCCTCGCCTAATATGATCCCGGATAAAGTGATACCGAATCTCAATATGCTTCGTCTTGAAATGTTGCACCGGGTTGAGAGAAATCTTGATGGCACTTTCATTGTCACACCAAAGAGGCACTTTGTCACAAATGACACCGTAATCCTTTAAAGTTTGCCTCATCCAAATAAGTTGTGCACAACAACTGCCGACGGCCACATACTCCGCTTCGGTGGACGAGAGAGACACACAACTTTGCTTCTTAGAAGACCAACTCACCAGAGAGCAACCAAGGAATTGGCACCCTCCGAAAGTTGACTTCCTATCCACTTTGTCTCCCGCCTAATCGGAGTCCGAATATCCTACAAGATTGAAGCTTGCTCCTCTTGGGTACCATAAGCCAAAGTTTGGGGTATGAGCCAAATATCAAAAGATTCGCTTGACCGCCACAAAGTGGCTTTCCTTAGGTGCGGCTTGAAACCGTGCACAAATTCCCACACTCAACATGATATCCGGTCTAGATGCACAAAGGTAAAGCAAGGAGTCAATCATGGAGTGATATACCTTTTGATCCACCGCTTTACCATTGGGATCTATGTCAAGTTGGCATTTGACGGGCATTGGAGTGGAAGCCGGCTTGACATCACTTAGCTTGAATCTCTTGAGCATGTCTTGAGTGTATTTGGCTTGGTTGATGAAGGTTCCTTCTCTTCGTTGCTTGACTTCGAACCCGAGAAAGAACTTCAACTCTCCTATCATGGACATCTTGAACTTGGAGGTCATGAGTGCGGCAAATTCCTCATTGAAAGCTTTGTTAGGGGAACTGTCATGGATTTGTCACGGCAGATGTCCTAGTGTGAGGACTTAGTCGTGGAGCCATCACAACGAGATTAGCTTAAAGGGGTTAATCAGGACAAAGGACACGAGGAGTTTTATACTGGTTCGGCCCCTTACAGTGAAGGTCAAGGCCTAATCCAGTTTGAGGTGGTATTGCTAGGGTTTCGATGACCAGGGAGCGAATACGCTTAGCCTGGCTCTTGATCTGTTGTTTCTTGCCCTAAGCCGCTGCCGGGTCGTCCCCTTATATACACAGGTTGACGCCCTGCGGCCTACAGAGTCCCAGCCGGCTCATACAACGTGTCCTGCTCGGTGACTTACTTTACATGCCTTACAATACAAGTCTACATATACATGGCGGTTTATATTCGTGGGCCTTGAGCCGCCTTCGGGTTTGGGCCCTCTACTAAGCCTATCTATTGAACCGCCATTGTTATTATACTCTTGGGCTTCATTGAGATGAACCGCCATAGGGATGACCCGGCCCCTTCTGGGCGGGTCATACCCGATAGTCATATGCCCAACATTAGGCCCCAGGTTGATTTGAACTTGTTCATATCAATCTTCAACACTTTAGGAAAAAAATCCTTCTCTGTCTTACTGTAAAATATTGTAACCCGCCATGACGTCATCTCCGGAAATTGTGGTAACCCGCCGTGACGTCACCTATGATTAATGCTTTACATAACTCAAATCTTAAAGAATATCTTTCTTTACTGACCCTTCCAAAAATCGAGGCGCCCGCGCTGTCACTTATCCATTTTTTGTCTCCTCGATTCTCGCGCCTGCCTTTTATCCTTTTGGCCTTATAAATAGGGCCTTGAGCCCACTTTCTCATTCTCCCCCTTCTCTGTCTCGCCTTCTTCTTCCTCTGGCGCACCAACCCGTATGAACTCCGCCGCCGTTGACCTCCGTCTCCGACCTCAACTCCGACCGCTGCATAACCCTGAACGGACCAGAAAATCGCGGCACTTCTCCGCTGTCCCATCAGCATCAGTAAGCCCTCCTTTCTGTCGCCATGTTCATCGGTGTTCGTCGTCGCCGCCCTTCTTTATCGTTGTTTAGATCCATGGATTAGATCCAAAAACCACATAAATCTTGTACGGTAGTAATTTTAGCACTTGTTTTTTATACTAAAATATATACTCACCGCGACAGATCTCCTCTGAGGCACCTCCGCTTTTCCACTGCCGCCACTGTAGGTTTCGAATTTATCCCCTTTCTCTGAACAGTTGCAGATCCAAACCTATAACTTTAATCTATGAAACCTGTTTGTCCAACACTTAGTAGAATTTTACTCTTTGCCAGATTTTGAATACCTGCACCTCTCATGGCGGCTTACACGTCCGACTTACAATTATTCATATACCATTAGTCCTCACTTAAGCCGCCATTCTGAATGTATACTGTCAGCGCTGAACCTGTGATTTCACCAATTGACTTGAACCGGAAATTTTTCTTTCCTTTAGGCTCTTTTTCTTTCACTATGCCGCCCAAAACAGTCTTCACCTGCAACTGGGTCCCCTCCATCGTCACCGAGGGCACATTTAAGGACTTTGTCAAGGTCGGGTATCTGCCCGCAAAGAGTGTGATGCATTATCGTGCTCCTGACCCGGGCGAAGAAAACCTCAGCCGAAAGATGGTGAAGTCATCGTTTTTACTGATCATATGAACCGGGGCTTCTCACCACCCGGCTCTAAATTCTTCCGGGACATTCTGCACTTTTTTCAACTCCATCCTCAAGACATCGGACCCAATTCTGTTTTAAATATCTGCAACTTTCAAGTCTTCTGTGAAGTATACCTTCAAGAGGAGCCCAGTGTCGATCTCTTTAGAGAATACTTTTATTTGAACTGCCAGATTGAATACACAAATGGACCCAGTTTAGAACTTGGTGGAATCTCCATTCAGCGAAGAAGAGACGCCATCTTTCCTTACGCATTATTGCTGAGTCACCCCAAAGATTGGAATAAGACATGGTTTTATTGCAAAGATACTTCTCCGGCTGAAGAGAATCCATTACCGGGTTATCGCCTTGGACCCAAAGCATAATCTGCCAGAAAAACTTACTGCTGCTGAACGGAAAAGAATTGCCCCTGCTATTGTGATGGTTAAAGCTCTGCTAGGAAACAGGTTAACTGGCGTTGACTTAGTCAGATGTTGGGTTTCCTAGCGGATCATACCCTTGAGCCGCCGCACCGGCTTAGTGTGTACTTACACTTGTAATGTAGAGGATTCACTGCGCCATAGCTCTGCACCATTAACTGATGAAGCAATAAATGAAATGGTTAAATCTCTTCTGAATGAAGACCCGGAAGATTGTGTTAAAGTGGGTCTGGCCCCTTTCTACAAGCTTAACCCGCCACCAGATGTGTGTCTCTGAATTTACTTATCTTGACCTCATCATTCAAATACTTTACTTACTCAACCCTTAATAACCTTTATAGGCTAAGTCTGATTTTTGGAAAGTAGAGTATGATCATGAAGCTGCTAAAAAGGGCAGGGCCGTCAAGAAAGCCGTCAGGAAAGCCGCCAAGAAGACCACCAAGAGGAAAAAGAAACCAAGTGCCTTTGACCTGCTTAAACTGGATGACACCTCTGAGTCAGAGGTAGCCCTTGACTCCCTTGGCTCTTTTTCAATTATCTTATTGACATTGATTACTCTCAGGATGACACAGGAGCTAGCCAAGCAATTGAAGAAGAGTAATGATTATTTCCTCCGACTCAGAGCCTTTGCCAAGACCGAAATTCCGACGAGTAACCCGGAAAGTAAGATTTTCACACCCCTTAGCTTATTTGGATCCTCATTTCTTTTGAAGCAACAGCAACACGAGAATCACCGCCAGACCCGGACCAGTGGAGGTGATGAGTTATCCTCCGGCTTACCGAACACTCCTGCCCCTCGAAAACATCAAAACGAGGTTCCTTTTTAATTACTCTTTTTGTCTGTTTGACAGATCTTATCTGCATACCTTCTGACCATGTTGTTAACTTTTAATCAGGAACTTGCCCACTCTTCCTCTGGCGACTCATCGCAAACTGAGTTGCCGGCTTTCAAAACTGCCCCTGGGTAATAGCAATTAATTTTACTCTGTAACTCTTCATACCCTTATATTTACATTAACTTGTCATAATCCTCTTAGTGGACAAGCGAAACCCAACAAGAAGGCGAGGGTGAACAAACAAACTGAAGCACCGAAACCTGCTGAGCTGGAGCCACAAGCCTCTGTTCCCGAGGCTTGTGACAAACAGCCGAAAGAACCTGTTACTGTCACTACGCTCGAGATTACGGATCTCAGTGTTGATGACACTGCTATTAATCCTTCCAATCCTGCACCCTCAAGCTCACTTAAGCCGTCAGAAACTCATGACGCTGATGTGTTGATTACTGGCACCGGCTTTGTAGAGCCGGGAAATCCAATAGCTTTGGCTAAGCATACTGCTAAGCAAGAGGTTATTGAAAGGCGAAAGATGAAGTTTGACATCTCCCATTATTCACAGGTGAGCAGCAGTGAGATCCTCTCTGGTTATCTCAGCCAAGTACACTCCAGCCGCGATCTTGAAGTTGATATGGTGAAACAGATGCACCAAACATATGAGGCATGACTTTCAGCTTTAAGTAATGTATATACATATCCTGCCAGCCCCCGAGTCTTCTGGCTATGACAAGATTGAATAGGCTGTAGACTTTAGAAAAATCCATAAACTTCTGTCCTAGAATCCCTCCTTGTCCGGTTTAAATGTAAACCGGATGCTTGCACAAGTTGAGTTTTGCACCCGTAGCCCCCAAGGGCCGGTTTAATCCATAGGAATGAGCCGGTCTGATTTATCATTGTAGAAGAAAGGGGAACTTATTTGCATAGCCCCCATTAGCCGGTTGGGACTGTTTACAGTACACCTGGCGCAGTATGAAGAAGATACAAACGATATGCATTAGCCCCCAAGTGCCAAGTAGTCTTGCTTGCAAAGTACTTGGGACTTTATTCATAAGAGCCGTTGTCTTGAGAAATTGCTTCGATAGACATTAGCCCCCAAGTGTCAAGTGTTGTTGCTGGCAAAAGACTTGGGACTTGTGTTCTTGTAATCTTGATATAAATGCTGATAACCCTATACTTTATACAGGCTGCCACTTCCGAACTAGAGTCTCAATTGAATGATGCAAAGACCCGGCTGGCGACTCAGGAAACTGAGACCCGGAAGGCTGAGTCAAAATTCCAGTTTAGCGTGGCTGAGTCGGAAAAACTGAAGACTAGCTTTGAGGCAGAGAAAAAGACTTGGGCGGATGAAAAGACGGTTTTAACACAACCACTACAGAAAAAAGACACATCCGTGACATTTTGGGCCGAACGGATTTTTTCTGCCATACTTATGACACTTCTATGACGATAATTGTGACAAAACCCGATATCTTCATAGATGTGGTGGGGTCCTACTTCTATGACAGAAAATAATGACAGAAAATGGGCTTTTCGTCCTGGGCGGGCCGGAGACGCAGCTGCATGACATTCTTTGGGCCGTCCATGACGGAAAAAACCGTGGTAGAAGCGAGGGCGAGGAAAATATCGGGGTGTTCCCGGTTACGGTGGGTGGTCGGGGCCGAGCGATGCGCGTTTCTCTCGTACACGCACGCGCGTGGGTGCGAGGCGTCGGGCTCTAACTGAACCCGAGCGAGGCGTTGGGCTCTAACTGAACCCGAGCGATTGCACTGCAGGCTATGCGTTACTGAACCCGAGCGATCGATCGATGGCTATTAACTGAACCCGATCGAGCGATTCCTTCGCTACTGCTGCTAACTGAAGCCGATCGATGCTGCCTCTGGATGAACAGTGAGCATTGCTGGGGGGGGGGGTTGGATGAACAGTTCCCGGTGGGGGTGGATGAACAGGACCCCGTGGTGTTGCCTCTGGATGAACAGGACCCCGATCGATCGAGCCGGTTGGGGCTGGATGAACATGACCCCGTGGAGGGCTGGATGAACATTAGACGGTGGATGGCTGGATGAACAGTAGCCCGTGGAGGGGTGGTTGAACAGGAGCCCGTGTGGAGAGGGCTGGGCTGATTCTAATTATAATGTTGGGGTGCGCGCAACAATGTTATCAAAAAATTAACAGGGGCTGAGCATTTTGTTATATATATATTTAAATAATAAGTGATTTATTATTACATATTGGTCCTTAAATCTTTCCAAGCTTTTGTACACAATCACCAGGATTTTCGTTGCCAAAAAAAATCCAGGATTTTATTGTTAAGAAATTATTTTTATAAGTTAATAAGATGTGGGATATTGTTTTCTTACATATGTAAGTATCTGTTAAATAGATGATGACTATAACAATAATATATAATAACATATAAAATAATTTAAATATATATAATATAGTTAGAAGGGAAACATAAGTTGGACCAGGCGTTCCTATTCTTATATAGAAAAATAGAATAGACCTCTGTGTTTTCTTAAAAAGAAATACATAAATTGGGCTGTCGATGTTTCAGGAAAAATAAAACCTCGGATGGGAGGTCCATAGGCCGGGCGATACATGACGGCCCTCAAGAAAATACAAACAGGCCTATGGACCTCCCATCCGAGGTTGTGGGCTGCGCATGTTAAAAAAGAAAGCCTAGACGGGGCAACCCAAAACCTAGCTGATACTTGCTGCCCCAGTGATAATAAATGATACCTGCCAGCTCGCTGGCTTCGTTGTGAATTTATCTCCTATAGTAACTACGTTGAAGCACCTAAAAAATGTAACTATGTTGACAAACCCGTGGGCTCCAACGTCAGTATAGCATTAGGAGGAAGTATTTTTTTGATGAGGCACTTGCTTGCGTACGGCCATAGACCTGGTGGGTCCCGACTGTCCGCCTCTCCACGTACAGTCCTCTCGTTTGTTCAACATGTTCACAACGGCAGACAGCAGCGTCGCGATGAGCCCACAAAGGCGCAAGAGGAGATTCGACCACCTGAGGAAGTGCCTTATTAGTAACGAAACAACTGAACTAGCCTAGTGGCCGAGTGACACTACTCGACAGCTGTTCCGCCCGGGTTCGATTCCACCTATGTAGAGAAAATATCTCCAATTTTTTTGCCTCTACCTTTATTGACATGTGGGTCCCAATTGTCATCTACGCACACCATGTCCAACACTTGCCAAAACTTCGTCCCTCATTTTCTCTGTTTTTCGCACACTCGACATTGTGTGGGCATTTTGAAAATAACATATCATTTTGACTGTGCATCATATGAAGATGTGCTATGCATGAATGTTGATCAGCATGATGTTAACTAGCTGGTAGTTCCAGTTTCGATCATGAATAAAACTTCCAACATGATGTTAACACTGTTTGAAAAGGCCGTGTTAATATAAATGCTTTGCCTCTGAAAGTTGCAGTTTCTTATCTGAAACTGAACTTGGAGTTTCTTATCTGAAACTGAAACTTGCAGTTTCTTCTCTGAGAATCACATTGTCTGCACTTTTATACTCCTATGAAACTACATTTTTAAGTGCTAAAAATAGATCGCTAGAATTCATAAAATACTTCATATGCTCAATACTGCAAATCTGAAATTCGAAAGACATTCATATCTGAAAGTACTCTCAAAATACACAACACAAAACACAATTCACAACCTGCAAATACTGACAACCCTAAGCTCCTCCTGACAATTCACAACCTGCCCGACTATTGGGCTGGGGGGGGCAGTCCCTCCTATTCCTCGGCGGCACACAGATGCCCCGTGAGATGATGTGAACGGCGAGGGAGAGGATGGCGGGGAAGCGTCGTCGGGCCAACTGTTTTTCTCCTCTTGCAGTTGGGTTCGGTCGATCAAGACTCCACCGGCTCGCTCTGGCACGACACCCTCACAAACGGCACCCTGTAGATGCTCGATCCTTCAATCTCTGGTGGGTGCTCCATCTGGGATCGATACTCCCACCACCGCTCCCTCACGATCGGATTCGGTGAATCTGTTTGCTGCATGGCCCAGAGGAGTAGCTCTATGTACTCCCGCGCGACTCCCTCCGGGAGTATCGCCGCCTTTTCGCTCTGTTGCAGATATTTGGCCATGGATGTCGCTGTCGCCGCTAGTTGGTCCTTGTTGTCAAACCAAGACTGTATCTCCAACATCCTAGCTAGCTTCACAGGGTCGCCGTCTGCGATCCTCACGTATCTGTTGTACTCCTCCATCGATCTACTTCTCCACATCACCTTCACTCCCCGGCGGTGGTTTTTGAATGGAAGAGGAGAGGAGCAGGATTGGTTTTGGATTAGAACGGGAGAGGAGCGACGCTGGTTTTGGATTGGAACAGGAGAGGAGGGGCAGTGGTTTTGAAATGGAAGAGGAGAGGAGCGGCGCTGGATTTAGATTGGAACAGGAGAGGAGCGGGGGTGGTTTAAGAGGAGAAGAGCGGAAGAGCGGCGCTGGTCTTGGAAGTATTTTTGTTTTGTTTTGCGTATTTTGGGTCAAAGTTGGACCACGTACTGTATTTGACAAGCAAAATGTGAATGCATGTCACCAAAAATTGTATCGTTTGGTTCGTATCTGAATGTACTTTCAAATTATATTATTTTTGCAACGTATAACATATATTTTATTTGCGAAAATCATGGTCAGTTATGACCCAGAATAAAAGGGAGACTAGTTAATGTGGGGTCGCTTTCTTAATTGAAGGGTAAATTGATTTTGATTTTGATCCAGTCACAGCGCGCCGGCCCTCTCGTCCAATCCTAAATCGCTGCCGCACGCTCCTCTCCCTCTTCTCCATTGCAAAACCACCTCCTCTCCTCTCCATCATCTCCATTCAAAAACCACCGTCTCGCCTCTCCCTCTTCTCCATTGCAAAACCACCTCCTCTCCTCTCCATCATCTCCATTCCAAAACCACCCTGTCGCCTCTCCCTCTTCTCCATTGCAAAACCACCTCCTCTCCTCTCCATCATTTCCATTCCAAAGCCACCGTCTCGCCTCTCCCTCTTCTCTATTACAAGACCACCGTCTCTCCTCCCATCTTCCAAAGCTAGCACCGGACCACTCAGAAGGACATTTATGGAGAGGATGCAGCAGCGAATCAGGCAGATCGCCGGTGGCGACCAGGCAAAGTTAGCTAGGTTGAAGGAGATCCTTACTTGGTTTGACAATGAGTGGGAGATTTCGAGGACGGTGAGGGCCATGTGGCAATGTATGCGAAAGAGCGAGACAACGGCGATGAGGGCGGCGATGTACATGTACTCCTCGGCGGCAGTCACGCCGCAGTCCTTCGAGTTCATCGAGTATCTCCTCTGGGCGATGGAGCAGACAGATTCGCCCGAGGCGAAAGTCAAGCGGAGGTGGTGGGCGTACAGGTTGAAGGTCGAGCACCCAGAGGATAACGAATCGATCGAGTACAGTGTGCCGTTCATGAGGGTGCAGAGCCAGCCGGAGCCACAGGAGTATTCGTTCTCCCACCGCAAGAGGAGGCCGGATGGCGTGACGTCGCTTCCCCGCCGTTCTCCATGGTTCCCTCGACGCTTGCCTCGTTTCAACGGCGGCGGTAGGGTTTAAGGTAAGCTTCGCACTAACCTAATCTTCCACCTCCTCATGCTTACAATCAGTGTGACAGCTAATGAAAATCATGCTTACAATCAGTCTCCAAGTACTATGCCAATCACCCTTAAATAGGTCTAGACCTTTGGGTCAAAGTTGTGACACTGTGTACAAATAAAGAAAAATAGATTGGTGCTTCTTTCAGAAAAGAGTACTCCCTAGAAAACTGCCAATATAAGCTACTCCCTCCGTTCCTAAATATTTGTCTTTTTAGAGATTTCAAATGGACTATCACATACGGATTATATAGACATATTTTGAAGTGTAGATTCACTCATTTTGCTCCGTATGTAGTCAGTTATTGAAATCTCTAGAAAGATAAATATTTAGGAACGGAGGGAGTACTAGTATTTGGTTAGAGGATTTGCTGCGGAGAAAGATCCGTCCACAGAGAGCGCCACACATCCCACTGGTGGTGGTGGATGCCAATGCGTGCATGGAGCATGGTTGGTGTCGGTAATTTTTACTTGGCACACCTAGCACTCTGCATATATGCCGGTTCCATCCGTACATTTGTGCAGTTCCACCAAAATGCAGCTGAATAACCCTGTTTGCACAGATAATGAAAAAGCGTGATTACATTATAGTGGCACTAGTTGATGAAACACACAAAATAAATAGAAGAAAATATAGCGATAGTATCATAGTATGCCATGCTGCGAGGGCGAGATTGGCCCTGCGACTCCTCATACTGGAAATCGTCCCAAGTCTCCCCGATAC
This sequence comes from Aegilops tauschii subsp. strangulata, assembly GCF_002575655.3. Classification (NCBI taxonomy): domain Eukaryota; kingdom Viridiplantae; phylum Streptophyta; class Magnoliopsida; order Poales; family Poaceae; genus Aegilops; species Aegilops tauschii. The sequence goes on along the minus strand of NC_053037.3, from coordinate 467,710,128 downwards.
ACCTTCTGCCAGTGATGAACATCAGTGTACAAGGGTAGTACAAGGAGGGGCGTTGAGACATTCAAATCTCTATTTTTGTGCAGATCAACTAAAATTAAGCACCCCAGTTTGCAGAAACGCTTAAACATTAACAATGGGACTAGTTGATGAAACATACATTAACAAAGAGAAGCACTTTCTTTATCTACATTGGAAATCAAATGATAGAGAGGACACTCGCTCTATTTTAACTGTATTATTACTTCATTTTATCAGTGACACTAGGGTCGAGCAGGTGGCAAACGAGGTGTACCGTGCATCGCAAGGATGAAGGCCGGGTGTGCTTGGACTGGGATGCTGAAGCTGGCTCTTTCAGTCCCTATCTCCCCCCTGATATTTCTGTGGTAGCATTTGGGTTGTAATCCAAACTTGGTCGAGCTGGTGCTGCGTCCCCCTACCTGCCTAGCTTATGTGGCGAACTTGTCTCCTGCTAGTACTCAGTCCGTTCTAGTAGTAGTTGCATAACTGCCCGTTTACACTGAGATGTTGTCGGATAATGGTTCTCTATGGTTGGGTTTCTTTAATGAAATCGGAGGGAACCCCCTCTTTCGATATGTAAAAAAAGATAGTGGCACTAGCGGTGCCAAAACATTGCCTCAAATTAATAGTGCCACTAGATTAAGGTGCAAAATAATAACATTGCTGCTTTATCATGGCAGTGCCAAAACAGTAGCACAAGAGCAGGATCAACATGCAGGATCTTTGGCAAATGGTCAGACCAAAAAGGAACATACCTCGTGATGGGAACCATATCTGCAGTCAACGCCATCGTAGAAGGGATGACACCAGTCACCAACATGGATGATTCAATTCATGGGACCTTTTGGTGCAGTTCACCTAAAATGAAGCAATGTCCCATGAGCCAACAACTTCTTTTTTTAAGAAAAGGGCTCCAGCCCCGGTTCCATTTCCATCAGAAAACGAAACCCACAGAGCTTCTTCTTTATTAGTTGCAATAAAATTGAGCAACATCAAGGTTGGTCGTGAAGCTCCTGGAATGTTCAACTATAATTTGGAAATCATTTGTGCAGTTCAACTAAGATCAAGCGTGAAATGTATATCTCTGTTTGCACAAAAAAGGTGGAAAGGAGGGTGACTAACAAGTGATGAAACATGCATCAAATGAAAAAAGCATGTTCCTTATCTGAATGGCAATCGTACAAGGACAATAGCAATTTCTAGCAGCACTGCTAGATATTAGTGTGGGCATTAGGATTAACTATAACAACCGTTAAATACGACATTACTTTAATGGTGCCATTGCTTCATTTTACCAGCAACATTACATTAACAATTGCTACAGAGTCGGTATTTGGGCACGGGAGAGTAGGCAGACCAGGACAGTTGCATCTCTAACGAAAAGAAGCAACTTATCTTAATGGGAAATTTAGCAGGACATGAAAAAAGTGCCATTGATTCATATTACTGGAGGCATTACATTGAAAACAACATTGGTTTAACATGTCCTTACTTTTAACAGTGCGACTGCTACATTTTACCAGTGGCATTACATAAGAGCGGCTCGGGGCAACAAACATCAGAAGAGGATATCTGGGTTGGTCCCATTTTTGTTCGGTATATAGCCACCTTATACTGTGTGAGGCTAGCAAATCTAGTGCTAGACTTACTCTGTTGACTTGTCCCCCAGTCCCCACTTTCTTTCCTTTTTCAACCAATAGATCGGGTTTATATTGAGTTTGTACTGCGTTCCCTTTATTTCCCTATTAGACCTAGAGACCAGTTGGATAGCTAGTCTCTGCTACTTTTCACCCCCATTATTTCCTCTTTCGACCAAGTCCTAGATTCAGGTAACAAATCTTCCCCCACCCCCACCCCCTTTCTTCCTTGTTTGAACCAAGTAGTACTAGATTCGAGTGCATGAACTAGTTTTACCTCTTAACAGTAAAAAATTAGGTGGTTTTCGAACAGCCGATCGATCCTATCTACGAGGGGGCCTGAGAAATAGTAAAAGATACAAATGCAGCGACGTCAGGAGCTCTGGAAGTAGAGCAAGGCCGGTTTCGGAGGAAGTTATACCTGAGGGTCGCCGGGATGTCGCTAGGTGGGCGGCGGGAGGCCGGATCTGCCCACACTACGACAGCGAGGAAGAAGGGGTGGGAGGCCCTCCCTTGCCAGCGATGCTTGGGAGAGAACGGCAAGGCACGCTGATCGGGACGCGCCGACAGTGGGTAAGAGCCGCCTCCGAGGACGACCGCGTGAACGTTGCACCTTCTCACCTTCCCCGGCGGAGAGGATCCGGCTGGATCTGTGACCAGCGGTGAGCAGAGAGAGAGAGAGTGTGGCCACCGCTATTGTGTTTAGATCTGGAGAGGACGAGACAGTGTGAAGAGAGCAACACTAGCAAGCAAGCACGGAGGCTCCTGCCTATATAGTGGAGTACTAGGGGCAGTTTGGATGGTAGCCAAAAGCTACCACGCCAAAAAATGGGCGTTGACTGGAAACATGGGCGCTCGTTTGGATAGTGGCCAAATCTACGAAGCCTTACCAATTTTTTGGCTAGCTGTTCAGATTCCACGCCCGCGAGCTGGCGAAACGGAGGCGGCCGTTTCTCTCGCCAAAATATTGGCACGCCCTATGTTGGTCGGGCTGGCCAGGGCGAAATCCAAACAGCCCCCTAGTTTTCTTTTGTCTACGGGCCGGAGCCGGCTTGACCTCGGCAATGACTGTTGAGAAGTCTTCATGCACGTGCCCCGGAGGCGCAGTTGTCGTCATTTTGATCTGAAGCACCGGATTATAACATATAACACGAAAAAATGCCACATGACAAGAAATCATAACCTCACTGCCCAAAGGAGACAAGATGAATCCCGACGGACAAACTAGACGAGGATCAAAGCTCAAATTAAAGACAAACTCGTAGAAAAGGGGTCCATCGATAGATGTCCTAATTAACATAGCCGGCTTGACCTAGATGGCAGTCGAGTAGTCTTCGTGCATGTGCCCCCAATGACTAGCCCAACTCAGTTGTCGCTGTTTAACCCTCGCAGTGATCCGAAGCACATGACACCTAATTTTGCGAGATGACAAGAAAGCTTTTTTTAGATTTCTCACCAGAACTACTGCCCTGTACAACACAGCCTGCACGATATGTAGACGATAGCCAATCCAGGCATGTCTGCTGGAGTCTAGTCACATGCATGGATGAACTCATCTTCCGTGTCTTGCAGGGATCGTCCAGGTACCAACGTATGTACTCCTACAACACTTCTCTAGTAGTACTATCGCTCGTCTCTCTCTTCTATTAACTCACCCGACTTGCGGGACCGGGGAGTGTGCCTATGGTCGGTTCTCAATTGCGGTCCCACATGTGTGTGCAAACGCAATATGACGCGCGTTCCATTCGGAGAGCGGCGTGTCAGACCGACTGACCGTCTGGGGTGTGACGCGAACGCGACGGGCGTGCTGTATACTCCGTACATGTGTACCGCCGTTTTCTTGAGGCTTTGCTCCATGGCGCAATCTATGGATACAAAATTAGTATACTGTACTATTTAAAAGTCGAGGATGGGGCTTTTCGTGCGTGGTAGGCGGGGGTTCCGGCTAGTCGGTTCGACAAAGACGCGAGAAGATGAGGGAGGAGGCTGCTGCAAATGTAGGGCTGTGTGATTTGACAGCGAGTTACTGCTGGACAGGTGGGGCCCCGTGATTTGACTTGCCATTATCATTTTACCTACGGCGCTACGACCGGCGTGAGGCTCCCGATTCCTGACCACCTCCATACAGGTACCTCTCCCAATGCTCCACCATGTAGAGGCTGGCTCTTGCATGAGAGGCCACTCCTCCACTTTTTCCTTGCCTCTTTCCTCCACATATGCAAAAATGCCATGTAAAGCAGGCTTATAGCCCACTATTGTACTCCCTCCATTCCAAAATAGATGACCCAACTTTGTACTAACTTAAAGTTAAGTTAGTACAAAGTTGAGTCATCTATTTTGGAACGGATGGAGTACTTACTTGCTCCTACCGGTGCTAAGCTTGCCACATAGGCATAAAGTCTGATGTGGCAAGTTAATTAAGAAGAGAGAGACTAGTTTGGTGACCCAAGGAAGAAACGGTGCTAAGCGCGTGTACCTAGGTGAAAAGACATTTTGAGTCTATAGTTAATTAAATGAAGCAAACTTAGCAACAAAAAACTAAGAACCTATGCATTGGGTACTTGATTGCTAAGCCATTTAATGCCCTTAGCACCTCATCTAAGCACCATTTCATTGAAAGAGGTCACTCCTTGGCAAATGCAATAAATACTACGAAGAAAGAGATAGAGAGAAGTAAAAAAATACTCTTATAGCCAACCTTATAGCTAACCTTGTTGTAGTACGAGTGACTAAGTGATGACTATGTATGACATGCCAACATTAGATAGCCTAACGCACCGTGTTAAATCTCCAAGGGCGCGACCGCGCGAGCGAGGCGACGGTCGTGGTAGGCGGTGCGACCATGATACGGGCTGCTGGCAGCCCTTGGATCTGAGATCGAACGGTCGCATGCTAAGTTGCTGAAAATTTGCAGAATAACCCTCCAGGATAGGATATTCACCCATAGGTCTAGAATCACGCCATGCAACCGTTCGATCTCAGATCCAAGGGCTCTCGGAAGCCCGTATCATGGGAGAATGGAAAGCTTCGTATCACCTGTAATTTTCCCGACGCTTGACATGACATCGAAAGCCATTTAATTGGGCGTCGAGTGGACATGACATCTAATTGGGCCCCCATAGCACTATGCATTAATCCAATTATACAGCAGGCAAGCCACTACCCAGCCGTTCGCACGCCCCACTCAGCATTTTTACAATCAAAAAACCGCTGGCAGTTCGCTCCTACTCGTCCCCGGACGTCCTTTAACATTATGACAGTTCGCTCCTAGTCATCCCGTCCTTTTACATTACGGCAGTTCCACTAATCCTAACCCTCCTCCCAAATTCATGGCGTCCCAAATCTCCATGACCGGTGGTGAGTACAAGGTTAGAACCATCAACGGCGATGAGTTCGACGTCATCTACACCCGTTCTTCCACGACGGTGAAAGGATGCCTTGCTCGCTTCAGTCGCATGTTCGAAAACTCAAATGATGAGTGGGTCGCTGGGCTAGATGTTGAGTACACCACAGTCCTGGGACAAGAGAAGGATCTAAAGGAGGAAGAGAAGAAAAAGCCCGTCGTGATCCAGGTTTGCCGCGTGCATGACTTATGCTTGGTTTACCACATATGCCATGTTGACGTTGAGTGCGAGGAATTTAAGAACTTCCTCAAGGGCGGCCTAGTCAAATTTGTTACTGTAGACTTTATGAATGACAAAAGAGTCCTGGGTCGGATAGGCGTCGTTGTAGGCAACCCCTTCGACCTCCAGAAGAATCTGCTGCTACCCTCCCGTGGTCAGCCTTCAATGCTGACCCTAGCAGGAGCCATGGTTCATCCTTCATACGGTAAACTAGAGAAACCTCCGTACATGTTTCATCGTCATGCATGGCAGTGGAATGTACTAGATATAGACCACATCCACTACGCTGCAATGGATGGCTACCTTTGTTTCAATATCTACAAGTGTTGGATGAAGAGCAAGAGCCAAGTGTGCGGTTCAAGCAAAGAAGTATCGGCCAAGAGGAAGAGGGACAAGGACGAAGTTGAGGACGTGGACGAGGACTCCGAGTAAGGTGGCAGTGTCGTTGCTCATGGTGGTTCTAATGCAGTGTCTACCGGATTAGTTGCATAGTTTAATTTCAGGTGTGCTTAGTTTAATTTGAGGGGTGTGTTATGCTGAGCCCCCAGCAGAACTATGTTATGTTTCTTCTCGTTATATTTCGTACATTTCATCTTTTAGTTGGTATAGTACTAGCACTCATTTCTTCACATTATATATGTACAATATATATGGTCAACATCATATAGCCAACAGTTTAGTTGTCAAAGAATTTCAGGGTGCTTAGTTTTGTCAAAGAATTCCAGGGTGCTTAGTTTTATTTGAGGGGTGTGTTGTGTTGGACACCATTAACTTATCATTGTGAGAATCGGCTTATTTTTGTCATGTAACATGGTCAACGGGTTTGACGTGAAAATAACAATGTCTAATGGCATTTCTGAGCAAACATCTAACTTAACGATGTCATTTTTTAGATATCTTAATTGCATCTTTGAGCAGGCATCTCACGGATCGATGGCATTTTTTGAGTAGTTGTAACTTCTAATAGCAAAACTGAGTAGTGATACACAACTAGTGGCATAAATAGTAAGAACCCAAGAATTAAATAGGTATGCTAATTTCTTTATTTCTTTATACCTTTGTGTGCGGAACAATATACGCTGCCCCCCCAGATTTTCTTTACAGAGGCAACATAGAACTATATGAGTGCCCTGTTAAATTTTGGAATTATTCCGGGTTCGTTTGGCCTTTTTTATACATTAATTGAGTTTCTGGTCATTTAATGTGCATAATTCAAATTTGAACTACAAGCACATGCTCCCGTGCACCAAAGTTGATTGAAAAATCACATGTGTGTCCTCGGGTGAATTTCTAGGTCCCATGCAAGAAATGGGAATGAAATTCGAACATCTGGGCATCGTGGTTTGGCCGAGAACATGGAGAAGCTTGGTTTTAAAATTCTTGTAAATCCAAAACACGCCTGAAAATCATGAAACTTGGCATGGTGTCATGTCATGGTACTACCATGCTGTGGTAATTTTTTTTGCAGAATAGGAACAAGTTTTGGTATAAGTTTCTTGCAAACCGGAGCCTCTCTCAAGAAGGCTCGTGGTTATGAGAGGGAACGTGTCACCTTTGTGTGCATAATTCAAATTTTAAATACAAGCACATGCTCCAGTGCACCAAATCTGGTTGAAAAATCACATGTGTGTCCTCGGGTAAATTTCTAGGTTCCATGCCAGAAATGGGACAAACATCTCGGCGTCATGGCTCGGCTGGAAACATTGAGAAAATTGGTTTTTTAATTCCTGTAAATCCAAAACACGCATGAAAATGATGAAACTTGGCTTGGTGTCATGACATGGCACCAACATGCTGTGGTAATTTTGCTGTCCGATTTGCGAAGGCGCACACATTAACAATCAACAAAGTCATTTTGGAACAAGTGTTGTCACTTTACAATCGGAAACACAAGTATTATTGAAACCGTGGGTGTTCTATTTACCATTTACGTGCCACCACGCGTCCCTTTTTTTATTAGCTAGGAGGTGCCGTGCAGGGTAGCTATTTGAGTACGGAAGGCATGCGATCAGACCCCTGCACGTGCTTATCGGGAGGAGAGCCCTTTGACCTCCATCTGCCGTCCACCTCTCTCCCAAGATCTCCATTAATGGCGCCCGAGCCTCTGTTTAATGGCGTGGCAATGTCTCACTCGACTGAGATTTAAAAAAGAAAAAAGTAAACCTGAAAAGAAAATTTTGCACGGATCTTGATGTAAGATCCGACGGACCTATATAGCATCTACTGCGACTTATAGCAAGACTGATGAATATATATAAGGATGACGAGAGTGGATAATAATTGTCTTACATAATTAGGAAGGTAATTAAAAAAGCCACTTGCGGCTACGCCCACAAGGGCAAAAGAAGAAGGAAGACGCATACAATGATCTGGCTCGCTGATCTCTACTTTCTTTATGAGCTGCAGGTCGCGGAGACTAGTTCTCGCGGTGGGCGATGATCTCTTTCATCACTTTCATGTCCTTAATACGCTGCTTGGCAGCATCCATGGATTCCTCCACCAGCCTGTTGCGCTTGATGCGGAGCATGGCATTCTCATCCATAAGTTTCTTGATGATGATGCCCATCCTCTACAACAAGCAGCGGTCTCCTCCTCCTGCTTCGCCCTTCCGGCGATCTTCGCCCTCAACAGGTCGCGCTCGCCCCAGAGCTTCGCATTGCCCTCCCCTAGTTGCTGGATGACGCCGGTAGCCTCGTCCTGCAACCTCGCCCAGCGGGAGATCTAATCCATCTGGCTATGGACCATCGCATGCATGCGCCTGTAAGAGTCCTCGCCTGCCCGCGAGAAATTTTCCCAGGCCGCCGCGGTGCGGCGGGACATCTCTACTGCTTTCGCGGTGTGGCCGGACCAGTTTGCTACATCGACGGCGTGGCGGGACCTCCGTGCTGCTTCGGCGGCGCGGTGGGACCTCTGTGCTGCTACTGCTGCATGGCTGGACATGTCGGCTGCTTTCGCGGCGAGGCGGGACATCTCTCGTGCTTCCTCTTCCATGCTCACCTCTCCCTGGTGGAAATCTCTCGACCCAGAACTCATGCTGGCCATGGCTTGATTGACTTGATTGTTTTTTGTGGATGAGGAGTTGAGGAGGAATGTGCAGTCATCTTAGCATAGTAGTATTTATAACCGAGTACTACTAATACGCTCCTAAGTGGGAAACCGTTTAGGTTGTGATCGGTGTGATCAGGTTTGCAATTAAATATAGCGTGGTAGTAGTAATTTGGAATGTGACGAGACGCGCTCAAAATTTATTGACGGTTCTAGTTTCGAAGTGTGGCACTATTCCCGGATGGCGTAACATCGGCACGTTTTCTCGGCCGTGGTGTAGCATATGCCATGGTACTAGTTCTTTTTCTACTGCTGTGTACGTGCAAAAACTGGCACCGTCGGATACATATCTTACGCTTGGCGTTCGACAGGAATAGCCTCGTGGCGAGCTATAGACCAGTCTTTTTTTTTCAGACGCATTACACCTATCTCTCGGGACTTCTCGCATGCACCATCACTGCTCCCTAGGTCGATGCCACCCACATACACTTGTACTCTGAGAAGAGGTGCACGCACTCGTCCTCTCTCACACACGCATCTGTAGCTATGAATTGTAGTGTTCTCAACCATCCGATTGGCTCTATCATAGGTTTCACGTTGCTCCTTGGCCTTGAGATTGAGAAGTTTAAAACGCGGAGGCTAAGATGGAGACGCGAGGTTTTGGTTAATGTGCGGGCCGCACACGACACCAACATGACACGAGCTTCATCTGCCTGCTGCGCATGCAGTCGGGTGAGTTGTCCAAGTATAGACACAACCAGGCCCTCGTTGGTATCCGCGCCTAGACTTTGGCTGGTCATAGTGGAGAGTAACATAGACTAGTTACTAGTCTATGTTACTAGTACCTTCATAGTGGGTAGTGTCATATAGTATATGCATAATTTGGCGATGAGCGCTCTCTATATGTACCACCTTTTTTCTTTAATTTCATCTTGTTAGTTTTGCTCCATGGCGCAATCCATCGATACTAGTACTGTACAAAAGTATACATTTTTTAAAAGGCTAGAGGGCGGGGCAGTCTAGCTTGGTCCTTTTCACGAGAGGCGAGGGCCTTTGTGATTTGACGGCTCATTACTGCTGGAAGGCGGGGCCTTGTGATTTGACTGCTCATATAAATGTGCCAACGACCCGAGGAAGAGCAAAGAACTGTGCGGTATACTCAAGTTTTCCACTGGAGTAGTACTACGATGGAGGAGCACGAAACACAGCAGCCCAGTGCCATATGGCGTAAAAAATGATCTAATTTGCTTGTCATCTCATTGTTAGCATTGTTCTATTCATGCCTCGCAGAGAACGTGACACGTGCGGCGAAACACCTGAAGCAAAAGAAGAAACACAGGAGCAAAAGAAGAAGGAAGATTATCACCCCAAATGATCTAATTCACCGCGGAGTCATAACTGCTTCTTCATCGCCTACACGACCTCCATCTCCTTGCGCGTCTCCTCCGCCATCTTCTTCATTCTGTCCATGATGCGGGATTTCTTGACGCGAGCCTTCATCATCTGTTCCACGACCGCATTACGTACCTTGACAGCAGCCGGGTGCTTGATGCGGAGCTTCGCCAACTCCTCCTTCTGTTCCATGACGAGGGCGTGCAGCATCTTCATCGAGGAACTACTACTCTCATGCAGCTTCTTCCAGCCGGCGTTCTTCTCCTTCAGCAGGTCGAGCTCGTGGCAGAGCTTTGCCTTGTCCTCCTGAAGTTGCAGGATTTCGCCGGTCGCCTTCTTCTTCGAGGCAATGCTCTTCTTCAGCAGCATCACCAAGCTGGCGGTCAACTCCCCCTGCTTATTGAGCTCAGCGGGCATGTCGTCGAGGCTCTCCTTCAGCAGCTCCACCAAGCCGTGGATGAACTCCTTCTGCTTATTGAGGTGCTTATTGAGCTGATCGGGCATGCTGTCGAGGGATAACGACTCCAGCGCCGCCAGCTCGGCATGTTCGCCTCTGCGACTAGGGCGCTCCTGGGAGCCATCGCCAGCCCGTGAGAAATCTTTCGAGGTCTCTGTGTGGCGGCGAGCCCTCTCTTTTTTTCCGCAGCCTTGGTTGCCGCTCCCTTGTTACGAGTAGTTCTCGACCTAGAGCTCTGCGCACCGGACATGGCAAGGACGGACGAAGAAGAAGCACTTATGAGGAGGAAAGGTAGAGTAATTTTCGGTTAGGTAGTTCCCCTTTTTATAACCTAAGTACTAGCACTAGTACTAATACCTGCATAGTGGGAACACGTTCAGGTTTGGTACGTACTAGTAGGTGTGAGCAGGCTTGCACTTAATTGTAGCACTAGTACTTTCGAATGTGATGGGAACAAGGTAAAGATAAATTGATGGGTTTTGGTTTCGAGGCCCGAAACAGCTCCCGATGAGTTTAGTGGAACATAAATTTCAGGTAGACTACACTGCTCAGATGCGTAAATATTATGTTACTGTCAAAAATTGGCACAAAATACGAAGGAGACCAATGGAAGTACTACTAGCAACCCATGATTTAACTACTCGCATGCGCGCAGTGGAGTAGTAATGTCTTTCTTCCGCCCTCACATCCACTCAATTTGCATGCGCTGTATTAATTGACCATCAATGAAGTGAAGGACTTTACACGCGTCAAATTATCACATGGGGTGGATCTTGGCACAAAATTGCGTCCGCCCGTGTACCCGCGTGTGCGTGCGAGGGAATGAGTGCGTGCGTGGCGTGCCTGCACATCTTCGCTTCGTGCATGTACCACCAGTGTGGCTCAGGGAGGACGAGTACATTCTTCTGGAACTAGCAGCATGTCACTGTGATCAATCCACACAAGGATGTCGCGACAACGCCTCCACATGTGCCACGTGGCTTCATGAACTGTAAGAGAGACACTATGTAGTGTGCCATTGTGTTTTGCACATACTCGAAGTACTAGTAAGGTACACGTGCATTGGACGCGTCAGATTTTGCAACCAAATTATGAATAAATACCACACTTAGCATGTAAGCTCTGAGTCATATATGCTTGATGTAGACCTTCGTTTAATTCTTATAGTTCATCTCATTCAAAATCAATTAGTTTTTATAAAAAACCTAGGGCCTCTTTGATTCGTAGGATTTCCAAAACGCGGGAATAGGAAGAACATGGGATTAGAGTGGAATGTCGTCTTGAATCCTACATGATTGTACGAGTGTTTGATTGTGCATAGAAAAAACGCAGAATTCTTTCAAAGAGGTTTGAGTGGATGGGATGTTTCCTATGAAATCTAGTGCAAATGAATCATATGGAAAATTCCTATGGTTTACAATCCTACAAATCAAACAACCAAGATAGGAAAAATTCCTAAGGATTAGAATCCTCCAAAATTCCTTTGAGAATCCTTTGAATCAAAGAAGCCCTTAATCTATTTTATGATTCATGGAATTGTGCGTTGTAAAGCATAAAGTAAAAACAAATAATGGCAATTCAACTAGAAAAAAAGTTTGGGCATTTATGATACGAAAGATTCTAGAACAAAGGAGAACCACTGTTGTTTTGAGATTTGTGCATTATGCTTAAGTTCAACCATGGAGTCTGCTAGATTGTACATGTGGCAAAATCCGGTGGGGGGCTAGAAGATGGTGCGAGGGGCCGAGTGGAGGGAGACTATGAAGGAGTGCACAACTGCGAGATCGATATTTAGAGAGAGGGGCGAGAACGTGCGCTGTTGCGCACAGTGGCGGAGCCATGAAAAATGTCCCATGAGCTAGGGGGCCAAGCATTGCTAATCCTTTACGAGGAGGGCCAATTCATCAACTTAAACCATTTTTACCAGCAATTGTCTAATGATCACATTCATATTAGCCTCGATATATAGTGATGTTAGGGGGGGGGGAGGGCATGGCCCTTGCTGCCCCTGTCTTCGCCGTTGTGCGCGCGTCTGAGAGATGAAGCGGAAGGCATGGATGATGAGAGGGGGGCGTTGGATATATAATTGATGTGGGTGTATTAGCTATATATTTAATCCTATATAGAGAGGTATAGATTGATCGATGTGGACGTGGGAAAGAGGGTGAGACCTCACTAGATATATAGATTGATCGGTTTATGTGGAAAACTATGAAAGACCTAGCTATACACACACACATAGAGGAACATCGATCATTGCGCATGCACGTGAGAGATAAAGAATGCCCGATATGATGGAGAGGGGGATGTGTGTGTGTGTGTGCCTTCATGGGAGACCGACCTGAAGAAAAAGATTGCATGTGTGCGATGGATAATGCCGACTGGTAGTGTGTGTGCATGCATGCACGAGAGAAAGTTAGTGGTACAATTATAAAGAGAAGACCAATGTGTGGGTGTAAAAGACTAGGTGAGGTCATAATCAATGTAAAGTTGAATTCAAATATTTGAATAAGAGATCATGATGTTTGAAACCCATGCATGCATGAATATAACGGAGATCTACGCGGTGTGGTTTGGAAACGAGCATGTTGTAATGTATACACATTGAACAAGGTCAGACTGGTTTGAATTTGAGATACCGATGGCAGACATCGTTTGGCCACATTGCATTCGTGCATGGACACACTATTCTAATTGGAGATGATGGGTGGCTTTCGCATCACATATCTATATCTATACCCCTATATATATATTATATTATATATTTTTTATATAGTGTGCGGATAACTTTAACTTTGAAAGATGGTCGTTGGATGAGGCCAATCTGATGGTGCAGAGCTGGCAATTTTGAACACTACTGGCCATTGGATATCATCTAGATTCCACCAGATTTTGCCACATGTACAATCTAGAAGACTCTATGGTTGAACTTAAGCATAATGCACCAACCTCAAAACACAAGCACTTCTTCTTTGTTCTAGAATCTTCCGTATCAGAATTGCCCAAATGTTTTTCTACATGATTTGTTTTTACTTTATGCCTTACAACGCACAATTCCATGAATCTTAAAATAGATTAGCTTTCTTATAAAAACTAGATGATTTTGAATGAAATGAACTATAAGAATTAAACGAACATCTACATCATGCATATATGACTCAAAGCTTACATGCTATAATGTGGTATTTATTCATAATTTGGTTGCCAAATCTCATGCGTGCAATGCACGTGTACCTTACTAGTCTAAATGGTGTCTCTCTCTGTGTGTGTGTGTGTTGTGCGTGTTAAACACATTGTACGTAGTATATCATACTAGTCTAAATTGTCTTTTTTGGGTACACATTAAGGTTGTTCTCCTGAAATTTCAAGCCGCGCCTTGTTATGCCAAAATTTCAAGCTAGCGTCTCTGTCTATCGTGCTGCGAAACTCCTGCCTCTTCAACCCGCGCCTTGTTACCCCGAAATATTTAAGATAAATCTTTGTCTCGTTGTGCTCCGACAACTCCCTCCATCTCAACCCGCGCCTTGCTATTCCAAAATTACAACGCGCGAAAACTCCCACCTCCTGTGAAATCCCGACACGCAAAATGCCCGTGATACCCCTGAACCGAAAGAACCGCCTCAAATTGGTGGGGGTACTTTCGTAACTTACCCCACATTTCGGACAAGCGCGTCCCTAAGCCATGGTTCCCCACTCCAATCCCATCCGCCCACCCATTCGTACACCGAGGCCGGGAAAACCCGCGAAGCCCCACACCCTCCTCCGTCCGCCACCCAGCCAGAGCCTCTTCCCCGATGACATCGTCCACAGCAACACCTCGACGTCCCTCATCCACCATACCGGATGAGGATCCGTCGTCGATCTGGTCGTCCCGCCGGTTCAGCCACCCCGTCCTCCACCTCCAAGGAGCTACTCCGACGTTCCCCTCATCCTTCACGCCACCTCCATTCCTACACCGCCGTCTTCACCTGCACCATCGGAAGAGCATCATCATCACCGTTTCCTCGGATGAAGCTGCGGCCTAATCGGTGCCACCAAAGAGGTTGTACACTAATCGCCGCATTTTCTTCTTGATTCGATCTCACGGTGCTGCCGGCGCTCGGTCCCGAGCCGACACGACGCGGCTCCATCCACGGCGGCGTCGCCGGCCACTTCCTCCAGGGCGTCGCTCCCTCGGCGGCGACGTCCACATTAGTAGGAGCTAGTGCTGCTTTAGTTCTCGCTCGCGCTGCTGCTCTGCTCTTGCTCTCGGTCCCCTGCCTTGTCTGCTCTTGCTCTTGCTCGCGCTGCTGCTCTCACTCTTGCTCTTACTTGCGACGCTGCTCTGATTTAGCTACACTTCAGTCGACTGAATCGACTTTTGGGTCAGTCGATTTTCAGGGGGTGGGGGGGCTCGCCGGAGTTAAGGAAGAACCAGCCGCAGCGGGGAGGGGGGCTCGCCGGAGAGGTACCCCACTATCTATCTTAGGGTTCAGGGTGGGGGCGGTGGTTGCCGGCGGTGGTGGGGCGGTGGTGTGGGGATTGCCGGAGAAAAAGCTCGGCATGGGGGGGGGGCTAGAGGGATGGCCGGGGCGGCGGCGGACCGGCGGTGGGGAGTGTTTTCGGGGCGGGCGGGGCGGCGCACCGCCGGCCGGGGGCGGCTGTTTGGCCGGTGGTGGCTGGCGGCTCAGGGGGTGGAGGTTGAAGATGAACTGCAGGCCCTTGATTTCGTATCCAACGGCTGCAAAATCGACTGACCAGAGATGAAAAAGACAGTCGACTGACGTGTAGCCTCACCTCTAGTGCGTTCAGTTTCGACAGTAAAATTCAGTTTCGACAGCAAAATTCAGTTTCGACAGTCAAGTTCAGTTTCGACAGTTAAATTCAGTTTCGACAGTTAAGTTCAGAGATGAGGGGCTGATGTATTTGACATCTAGCACTTTGTGGTTATGTATTTTACGTCATCTATTGGAGATGCTATTAGAATTCCACTCAGGTTAACGTTGTCTCTCTTGTCCTGCTTCAGCCTCGGCGTCATACAACTCACCGGAGCTGCTCCAACGATGAAACCCTCCATCACAGCAGAGCAGTATCGGGCTCCATCTCCAGACGCCTAAGATCTTCTTCCCCTCCTCCGACAGCCAAGTCAGCCGGAGCATCCTCACCGGCCAACCCAATCACGCTGAGATCGACATGGCTTCACCAAAGAGGTTGTACACTTGTTGCATATCTTTTCTACTCTACATGTTATATATATTGTCCACTGAGCACACGGAGTAACGGGAAATATGATTATTTTATCCTACTATATGACAAGCAGTGAGGTACCAGGCAACTTAGCTATCCGTGATGGACTCTCTTGAATGCCATCATTATTTATCTCTGCGTGTTTGAGCTGTGCATTTGTCGATGGCCCTGGGAGTTGAGCTAGTAGGGCAGTGGCCTGGGTCCAAAGTAATAGAAGTAGCACAAAAACATTTTTTTAGTGTAGGCTTTTCCTTGCTCAAGCCTGCCTACTAGAATTGCCAGTGCTTGAAAGGAAAAGTGAATGAAAAACATAGGAATTGGAAAGTTTCGTATGGTACTACTTTTCATGAATTTGATGCAAAGGAATGGAGCAAAGGAAAACTGTAGGATTTGTTCCTTTAGTGTCTCCTTGAAAGAAAAATCGTAGGAATTTTAATTTCCACTTGTCCTCCTTTTCAAATTCCTATTCATGAAGCACAAGACTAAGAGATAGTAGCATAATAGCATTATAACCGTACATTTTCTTGTGGTTTGACTTAATCTCACCATGCTTCTTTGCATCCTATGATCTTCCAATTCTTGTGAACCAAACACCCAGATTGGCAGAAATCCTGTGTTTTTAAATTCTCTGTTTTGCACGTGCATTCCTATCCTATTCCTGTCTATTTCCTATCCCTGCATTGTTAGAATCCTCAAATTCAAACAAGCCCTTACACAATTACTTCTGTTACAGATATGTGTCAAAGAAAACCTTGTGTGGTTTGTCCTGCTCCTGCGGTGCTGTGTTCCACCCCAGCTCAGCTGCTCCAATGACGGAAGGGTTCACCACAGCAGGGATCCGCTCTCCAGACTGTCTTTCGCCACCTCAGATCTTCTTCCCCGCTGCCGGCAGCCACGGCAACTGCATTACCATCATCAACTGAGTAGATGACCTTGAGGACTACACGGGTCCGCAAGAGAGGTCGCACTCTTCCGTGTCTGCTTACGTTATGCATCGCTTAACATGATGACATGCTACTTTATCGTCGTGTTCACCTATTAGACTCTGAGTCAGGTCCAAACTTATGCTGAAACTTGAGTTTTTAAATGGTTGTGGGGTACATATCGGGGCAGCAATCAGTACTATCTATCTACTATCTGGTTAATCTCGGATGTCTACTATGAGTTTCATGTTGGGTGCAAACAAACATTAAAGGAGCCATTATCTGTATTTTTTAACTAAAGCTATTATCTGCCCGCTATCATTGGTTTTGGATCTATCCACAGTTTGCTACCATCACTCTGGATTTGTGCATGCACTCCTTACATAATCTCACTATGTTTTATTCCTATGCATGTCATTTATTGTACACAATGGAACTGAACGTGTAGAGCAAAAGAGACGAGCCTTGCGTGGCAATAAAATTTCATGCAGACGTCGCTCCATGGTGGGCGCAAAGGCAGCCCCCTCCACCCATTTCGGATCATAATCAAGAGGAAGATAACTGTTCTGAGGGGGATTCAGAAGCAGAAGACCACTCCTATTTACCCCATGAGGTCTTCGCTCTAACTTGGCATGCTGATGTTGGTAATATCATGCATATGGTGCCTTGCATTGCTTAATGTATACATCAAAGATGTCATCTTCTTAGTTTAGACATGCTTTGTGTCAATTCCATCTGTTTAATTTCTTTATCGTATATGTGAATCATGCAATGCCATCTTGTTTAGCCAGGCATCATATATGTGAATTTTGCAATGCCACCCTGGTTAGCCAGTCATCTTATATGTGAATTATATCATGACATCTTTTTTTTATTACGTGTTAAATTTGTCAACAATTTTAGTACATTCAATTACTCTTCCTATGCATCAGCCATTCGGCACGGTCATGGAAAAATCTGGAGTGGAAGCAAGGTCTTCAGAGTAGACAATGCTATCTGACGAAGCACATGTCTTGCTGGTTATAGATAGCTCCTCAGAGGAGGATTCAGAGACAGATGGCCAGTCCTATCCCCCCCGAGGTGCATGCTCTAACTTGGCAGGGTTATGTTGCTCATATCGTGCGTATGGTATCTTGCATTGCTATGTCATTTGCTTAGTTTAGACATGCTTTGTGTGAATGCCACATGTTTAGTGTCTAATTACCATATATGTGAATTATGCAATGCCATCTTGTTGCAAGACATTATATATGTGAATTATGCAATGCTATCTAGTTGCAAGGCATTATATATGTGAATTATGCAATGCCATGCTGTTTAGCCAAGCGTCATATATATGAATTATATCATGCCGTCCTTTTTTTGTATTTCTCATTGCTTTTGTCGACAATGTTTGTATATTCAACTGCTCTTCCTGTGCATCAGCCATTTGAATTGGTGATGGAGAAATCTGGAGTGAAAACAAGGTCTTCAGAGCAGACAATGCTACCTGCTGAAGCAGATATGTTGCTGGTTACGGATAGCTCTTCAGAGGAGGATTCAGAGGCAGATGACCAGTCCTATTATCCCCCTGAGGTGTATGCTCAAACTTGGCAGGGTTATATTACTCATATCATGCATATGTTGTATTGCAGTGCTTAGTTTTTACATCATATACACGATATTGAATGCCATCTCCTTAGTTGACACATCATATATGCGATTGCCCTCTGCTCACTTCCTTAGTATATAAATCATATATTTGAATTATATCATGCCATGATATTTACATAGACAACATGTATCTGAATTATGGCATGCCAACCCATTTTCTAAAGACATAATATAGTTATATCATCCTGTTCACATAGTCATCATATTTTGAATTATGTCATTCTATCCGTGAATTATATCATGCCATCATGTTTCCATCGACGACATGTTTGTGATTTATGGCATGCCAACCACTTTAATAGACACATCGTACAGTTATATCATGTCATCCTGTTTACATACTCATCATATTTTGAAGTATGTCATTCTATCCTGTTTAGTTAGCCATCATACATGTGAAATTGTGTCATGCTATCCTGTTTAATTAGCCATCATATATGTGAAATTATGTCCTGCTATTCTGTTTGGTTAGACAACATAAATGTGAATTATTTCATGCCCTGTTTTCTTCCCTACTATCCATTGCACCTGTTTATCTTACAATGTCTGTACATTCAATTACTTTTCTTGTTTATCAGCCATTTCAATTGGAGGGGGTGATGGCAGTATCTGTGGGAGTAAAAACACGGTCTTCAGAAAAGATCGTGCTACCTGTCGATGGAGATAGAACCACGGTTGTACTTGCCCAAGAACTAGCCCCACCACACATAACCCAGACTCACGCAGATTGTACCCCTACCCAGTTGGACAGAGAACCAGCTACACCCCTTCTAACCCCAACCCCAGCAGATAGTAACCCAGTTCCCGTTGACACAGCACCGTTTCCACCACAGAGCACCCAAACACAAGAAGTTAGTAAGGCAACTGCAGTGCCCAAAGCACGAGGACCACCACTCCGAACCCCAAGTCAACGCTTAAAGCAGAAGAAGAATTGTTCTCAGGTCAGGTTCCGTAGCTATGGTTCATACTACTTTGCTCTTGCATCACTGTATTTACTCATACCAACTAATTTTAAATTTGAAGGATGCAATTGAAACTCCAATGGCGCAACAGGTATGTTTTAAACCTGTTTCTTTAATGTGTTTGCTATTGTAACTTGCTCTATGTTGATTTCAGTTTCAATTGAATAAACAGTTATGTTCTCATGCCATGCACATTACAAGTGTTGTTATTGCTTTGTTGTTTCCCACACTTATATTCTGTCTATGCTGCTTTGTCTTAAATAGATATGATTCAAACTGTATCTATCTTGATTTGGCAACATAAACTAGAATGATATAGACCATACAGTGACCATACTACATAGATGTATGTTTGTTTCATGCTGTTATCCTGTCCACCTTACTACTGAACTGGCTTACCAAAATGAGTTTCATATACTACATTGTAAACCTGTGATGTGTTTGTTTGTTTCTCCTTTAGAACGCGGATAAAATATTGGAGAAGAGTACCCCGTTATGCAATGGTAAAGGATGTAATGCAGATAAGGTTCAAGATAGTGAGACATCCCTGTTGGTCTCCAAGAAAGCTGATGAAAACTATATTGAAGACACTGAGACAACCCCGGAGTCCTGTCTTCATGTAGTGTTCGAGTTACTGGCTACTACTGCTGGCACCAGCTCTTCGAACTCGCTGCCTGAATCAGTTCGGCTTCTTGAGTCTCAACTTCAAGTTGAAAGACATCTATCAGATGTTATGCAACAGGAAGCCGAAGGACTGAGGAGGTCCCTGCAGAATTCAGATGCATACTTTCTGGTGCAATAGCAAGTGCTCGAGGATTTAAGCGCCAAACAAGAGAAAGTTAATAAGCTTGCTAAGCATCTTGCCAGCATTATGGGTACCCAGGATATTGTTTCTTGAGCTCTTCTGAAGTGGTTTCAGTTCTGGACTTGTTTTGCTGCGACGTTTATATGCTGCTTTGTTCCCTATATTTGCACTGGTGGCGAACTTTGATGCCCAGTGGATGTAATATGTGTAATAGCCGTGATAGCCTAGCGTAAGTTGCTTGCTTATTTATTTCCTTATTGTCTTGTTTATTTGTTTTTTCTTGTAGTCAGTGCACTTCTTTTTCCGCGGTTTGCTAGTGGCTGCAATAACCTATTTTTAAAAACTAGGCCACAATAACCATGGGCTACATATTTATTGTAGTTAACATGGGCCTCCAACGGGCCGTAGAAACAATGCGCCTTCTAAGGACCATAGAAACAATGGGCCTTCTGCGGCGTAGAAACAATGGGCCTTATACGGGCCGTAGACACAATGGGCCTTCTACGGGCCGTATCATCAATGGGCCTTCTACGGGCCGTATGATCGGTTGGCCAAACATGGGCCAATAACAGACCACATTATGGCCGTAAATGGGCTAGAGTTGAAATCGTCCGTTCATGGGCCGACCATAACAGGCCGTCGTTAATCGGCCGTATTTGATCACGCTATGAAAACGGCCCAACGTATTAACGGGCCGACTGTAACCACGGGCTGAATTTGGCCCACAAGCAGAAAATGACAGTAACGGGCCGTAAGTAAACGAATGCTGGAAATGAGCCCAAGAATAAATGGGCCCTGAGAAGGCCGAAAGATAACACGGGCTGGAAATGGCCCAACGGAATAATGGGCCGTTAATGAGTATAAAGTGATACACTGTTCATTACGGGCCAGTTTCACCACGTGCCGTTAATGGGTATAAAGTGATACACTGTTCATTACAGGCCAGTTTTACCACGGGCCGTTAATGGGCCGAGAGTTACTAAGGGCCTCATATGGGCCGAACCTCGTGGTGAGATCCGATCCGTTGTTGCGGCCCGACCTTTCACGGCACTCCATGTTCAGCACCAGTAACCTCTCGCCCGCGCACGCGATGTACACGAAATAGAGGGTTTGAACCTTACGGTCCAGCACGAGAAAACCAATCTCGACGATGGTACTCACGCACAAAACAATTTCCTCGCAGAAATCGCAACACAGAGGTTTTCTAAAGATCCCTCCAACACTTGATGCGGGTGTCTACCCTGAAAAACACATCATGTCTATTTCATCAAAAAATAACATGACTTTACATTGACCCTACTATGGCTATTTATACTAGTAATATAGCCAACCCCTTTAACTTGACCGACAAACAATAAAACTAGCATAGTAAACACGTCAAACTCTTATCTCTAATTAAATTGCCTTTTACATCTCGGCAGATATGATAATCTAACAACCAGATTAATATTGGAGGTGGACCCCAGCCCGTATCCTTTAATGAAAGCAAATCACGTAGCAGCGTCCAAGTCTTGCTAGATTGAGGGGCCTTCTTTTTACGTGGAAGTGGCAAGAATAGAAACAAATTCCTTTCTCTGATTTTATTGGCCGAGTCAAATAGATCACATATCCCATACTCCCATGTATCTACGTAGGCTCCATTAGCTTTCCAAAAATTGGAGAACGTTGGTGTTTTGGTTTCCTTGTCAAACCTTGCCTGATCAATGTGACATGCATATGTGAAGTTTTGATTTAGCTCTTCCTCTTGCATGTAATAATTCTCCTTTAATACATGCACGTCCAGGGACTTCTCTTCCTTCTCGTTGGCGCAAAGATCAAACAAAACAACGTCTTCTTTTATTGTAACAGAAAATAATTCGTCTAACCCACTGACACGTGTTACTATTTTGTGATCATCAATAACACTAACATTAGTCGCGGCCATATCAGACGTCATGGGCCATACATGGGCCGGAAGTTAAAACGGGCTGGAATTATATTGGACGGCCCAGATGACGATACTGGGCCTAATTCGGATAGGCCGTAAACGGGCCCTGGGTTAGCGGGCTGTAAAGGGCTATATGCGAACATGCCGTTAACAGGCTTGCCGTGGGCCGGCCCGCCACCTTTTGACCAAGTCAAACGGGCTGGCCTTTTCACAGGAATGGGCCTCTGTTGGGCTGTGCCACGTGTCGACGTATCATAGGCGCTTTGGGTCCAATGAGTGGATGACATCTGTCCCAACGGTGAGCCGACACGTGTTTCCTCCAGCCAATGATGATTTTACACGTGGAAAATCCCCATTGGTCGGGGCTGTTAACGGGTTATCGGATCCAAAACCGGACCCGATAGCTTAACGGCGTTCCATTAAGGTGGATACCACGTGTCGGTCACCCTTGACGAAAGCACTTCTGTGACGCGCGATTTATCGTCATGGAAGTGGACACTTCCGTGATGATAATTTTGGTAATGTCATGGAACACTTCTACGACAGCACATGTATGACTATCTTGATTCTGTCATAAAATTGTCATGGATGTACATGCATGACAGAAAACGTGACCTACTGTGACAAGTACGTATCATCACGGAAGTGTATTTTTTTGTAGTGAACATGCTGAGAAGGCAGAGGCAGCGCTTCAAGAGGTGACCGCTGAGCTCACCGGTTTAAAACACCGCGTGACTCAGATGATTTCAGCTATCTTTGGTGAGCCATCTTGCCAATCATCACAAATGAAGTATTTATTTTGATCATATAACCCGCCCTTTAATCATTCTGCAATATACCCAGGTTCTAGGAGCAACAATCTCAATCAAGATATGCTTGTAAAGCTTAAAGCTGTCTATACACTTGTCGAGTAGCTGTACACCGGGACTCAACGTGCATTAGCCGCCATTTCGCCAACAGGTCAAGCACCAACTATGCTGATAGATGTTTTGAAGAAACTTTCTGTGCTGCCTGTAAGATTTGAGGAGATAAAGCGATCATCTGCAAGAGCCGACGCTGTGACGGCTTTAAGCCGGGCCAAGACATGGATACCAGAGCTTGACCCGTCTGAGGTGGCCACTGGTTACCCAAGCTTGAAAGAAGATGGTACACCTTTTGATCAGAAAGACTTCTCAGCTTGTGTAAAGGAAATTCATCCAATGGTCACTCTGATTGCCAATGATTCGGACCTTTCCAAGTACCATCCGGCTTATAACCAGGAGAACCAAAAGATGCCGACCCCGGCTTACAAAGTGATGGACTAATCCCGCAAATCCGTAAGCACACCTTTGCTCCTGAAGTCAATCCGTCTGAGCTTATAGATGATGAGGCTGAATTTGAAGCTTTATCTGGCATCGATTGGTCATCACCAACTTTTCAGACGGTAGAGGAAGACGAAGAGCCGGCAAAGGATGATGCAGAAGACTCCGAGCAGCAAGGCCAAGAAGATTGAACCGCCGGGCGGTTCTAAACACTTGATCTGTTGAAAAACACTTTGATCTTATTTGGCCCATGGAGGCATGTAATAGGGTAGTAAAACTTTGAGTCTACCACGCCATCGTGCGCATTCTGCTTTGCATGAAACTATTGATCCACTGATGCTTATAATATCAGCTTGTTGAGTCTGTTCCTGTATGCAAAACAGATCACAAGTGTCCCACGGTTTACCATAGGACGGGTCATAATGCCCAATACATAATCACTGGAAACTAAAATAGTTTATAACCAGGATTGGTTCAATTGTAACAAAATATGTCATACCTGTGATATTTGACCACACTGTTGGTGGACCAAGCCAGTGTAAGAAGGGTGATAACCCAAAATTCGAGCACTGGCAACTATCATAGATTGCTGGTTTATGAACAAAACCAGGCCGGTTTAATAAACTCCGGATATTATCGTATCTCATACTAGCGACTTATAGTCAAAAGCCAGGCCGGGTTAATAAACACCGGATATTATCTCATCTCATACTGGCGACTTAAAGTCAAAAGTCAGGCCGGGTTAATAAACACCAGTGAATCATAAAGCATTATAAGCCACATCAAATAAACCTCAAAAGATTTGTCGAATAAAAACAAATGAAAAACGAGGCTTTTCATGGGCTGCCAGGCCGAAAATCGAGTGCTTTCACGGGCCACATAACCACTGAGTTAAACCTATATACAAACCTTATAAGATGGACCTCACTTAACCAATCGTCGTTTTAACTTTGACAAGTTCAGGGTCTGCATAAGATTGACTTGTCAAACATTCGGCGGGTCGTTCCAGGAATACCTGGGCGGAGTGGCTTACTTAAAAAGGCAGGATAACCCGGGGTTTTAGGTGAATACACCTGGCTTCCAAGCCTGGCTTTTAAGCCTATTACAAGGGTTATAAAAACTCTTTGTTATTTAGAACAAAAGAGGCCCCAAGCAATATTTTGAGCTGTGCTCAATGGGCGCCTATGTTTGAGTTGTGCTTTTGCAACAGACTCTCTTTGGTCCCTTTTTAACCTGGGTAGCAAGCCCCCAAGTTTTTTTTCATATATATGGCCTATAAGCCGGATCAACGGGTAATCATAACTTTGCTTTATAAAGCAGAAGCTCCCATGTGACCAAAAACTCTTTATTTAAAGATAAAACGACAGAGGCCCTGCTTTAACAGGAATGCGGGCTTTATTATATTGATCATAATATATACATTGTCAAAATATGTACATCAGAAGAGCAGTGGCTCGGGTGTAGTAAGGCCGAAGATGAGTAATATTCCATGGCCGGTGGGTCTCCTCCTCTGATTTACGTGAGTCTTTATGCTCTCGAACATTGATAAGGTAGTAGGACCCATTGTTGAGATTCTTGCTGACCACAAAAGGTCCTTCCCAAGGTGGGGATAACTTGTGCATGTCTGTTTGATCCTGGATGAGCCGGAGCACTAAGTCGCCTTCCTGAAAGGTTCTGGTTTTTACCCGGCGGTTGTGGTAACGATGTAGGTCTTGCTGATAAATTGCCGAATGAGCTACCGCGAGATCACGCTCCTCATCCAACAGGTCAAGTGCATCTTGACGTGCCTTTTCATTGTCAGCTTCCACGTAAGCCGCCACCCGGGGTGAATCGTGACGGATGTCACTAGGGAGAACCGCCTCTGCTCTGTAAACCATGAAGAAAGGTGTGTAACCCGTTGACCTGTTGGGGGTTGTATTGATGCTCCACAATACTAAGGGTAACTCCTCTACCCAACAACCTGGCGTTCTCTGCAAAGGAACCATAAGCCGGGGCTTGATACCTCGCAGAATCTCTTGATTTGGTCTCTCAGCTTGACCATTATATTGGGGGTGAGCCACTGACGATACATCAAGCCAAATATGCTCACGTTGACAAAATTCTTTCATAGCACCCTTGGAGAGATTAGTGCCATTGTCTGTTATAATGCTGTGTGGAAATCCAAAACGGAAAATCACCTTCTTCATGAATTGAACTGCCGTGGCTGCATCACACTTACTGACCAGCTCTGCCTCGACCCACTTAGTGAACTTATCAACCGCCACCAAGAGGTTGGTCTTCTTATCCTTCGACCTCTTGAAAGGCCCAACCATATCAAGCCCCCAAGTTGCAAACGGCCAAGTGATTGGGATCATCTTCATCTCCTGAGCCGGAACATGAGCTCGACGTGAAAACTTCTGACAACCGTCACATTTTCTGACCAAGTCCTCAGCATCAGCATGAGCCATCAACCAATAGAAACTGTGACGAAAAGCCTTGGCTAGCAAAGATTTAGAGCCGGCATGATGACCACAATCTCCTTCGTGGATCTCATGCAGAATCTCACAGCCTTCTTCAGGAGAAACGCAATGCTGAAACGCCCCTGTAACACTACAATGGTGCAGCTCCCCATTGACAATTGTCATTGACCTAGACCGTCGGGTTATCTGCTTGGCCAAGGTCTCATCCTCAGGTAACTCACCCGGGTCATGTAAGCCAAATATGGAACTGTCCAATCGGGAATAGCATGAAGAGCTGCCACCAGTTGTGCCTCCGGGTCAGGAATAGCAAGGTCCTCCTCCGTAGGCAACTTGACCGAAGGGTTGACCAGAACATCCAAGAATGTATTCGGTGGCACCGGCTTACGCTGAGAGCCTAGCCGGCTTAGGTTATCAGCCGCCTCATTCTTCCTTCGATCAATATGTTCAACTTGGTAACCTTTGAAATGACCTGCAATGGCATCGACCTCTCGACGATAAGCCGCCATGAGCGGATCCTTGGAATCCCAAGTACCAGAAACCTGTTGGGCCACCAAATCTGAATCGCCAAAGCATCTCACCCGACTTAAATTCATCTCCTTAGCCATCCGAAGAACATGGAGCAGGGCCTCATACTCAGCTGCATTGTTAGTACAAGGGAACATTAACCGGAGGACATAAGAAAATTTATCACCTCGTGGGGAAGTCAAGACAACTCCAGCCCCCGAGCCCTCCAGCTATCTAGATCCATCAAAGTGAATAGTCCAATATGTGTTATCCGGCTTTTCCTCCGGTGCCTGCAACTCTGTCCAATCATTGATGAAATCCACAAGCGCTTGGGACTTGATAGCCGTACGAGGCACATATTTTAACCCGTGAGGTCCAAGCTCAATGGCCCACTTAGCAACCCGGCCAGTTGCTTCCCTGTTTTGGATGATATCTCCCAAAGGAGCAGAGCTAACCACAGTGATGGGATGACCCTGAAAATATTGCTTAAGCTTCCGGCTTGCCATGAAAACCCCATACACAAGCTTCTGCCAATGTGGGTATCTTTGCTTGGACTCAATAAGCACCTCACTAATATAGTAAACCGACCATTGAAACCGGATATTCCTTGCCTGCCTCCTTCCTTTCCACCACAATGGCCACACTGACGGCCCGGCTATTAGCAGCCACATATAACAAGAGAGGCTCCTTATCAACAGGGGCAGCAAGCACGGGCGTCTCAACCAATTGTTTCTTCAGATCCTCAAATGCTTGGTTAGCAGCATCACTCAAACAAAATGATCTGTCTTCTTCATCATTTGATAGAGGGGGATAGCCTTCTCTCCCAGCCGGCTTATGAACCGGCTCAGAGCCACAATACGACCCGCTAGGCGCTGAACATCATTAACACACGCCAGCTTAGCCAGTGAGGTAATGGCTTTAATTTTCTCTGGGTTAGCTTCAATGCCTCTGTTAGAAATCAAGAAACCCAAGAGCTTGCCTGTGGGCACACCAAAGACACATTTAGCCGGATTAAGCATCATCTTGTAAACCCGGAGATTGTCAAACATCTCCTTCAAATCATCAATCAGGGTCTCCTTCTTTCTTGACTTCACCACAATGTCATCGACATAAGCATGAACATTGCGCCCAATTTGATTGTGAAGGCAATTTTGCACACACCGCTGATAAGTCGCCTGGGCACTCTTGAGCCCAAAAGGCATAGACACATAGCAGAAGGCTCCAAACGGAGTAATGAAAGCTGTCTTCTCCTGGTCCTTAACTGCCATCTTGATCTGATGATAACCATAATAATCATCCAAAAAACTCAAACTCTCACAACCCGCCGTAGCATCAATGATTTGATCAATATGAGGGAGAGCAAACAGATCAGCCGGACAAGCCTTGTTCAAGTCCGTGTAATCCACACACATCCGCCAAGTGCCGTTCTTCTTGAGTACCAGCATCGGGTTAGCCAACCATTCAGGATGGAAAACTTCGACGATAAACCCGGCTGCCAAGAGTCGGGCCACTTCCTCTCCAATGGCCTTCCGCCTCTCCTCATTAAATCGGCGAAGAAACTGCTTGACCGGCTTAAATTTTGGATCAATATTAAGAGTGTGCTCAGCGAGTTCCCTCGGTACACCCGGCATGTCTGAAGGCTTCCATGCAAAGATGTCCCAGTTCTCACGGATGAACTCAATGAGCGCGCTTTCCTATTTCGGATCCAGATTGGCACTGATACTGAACTGCTTCAATGAGTCGCCAGGAACGAAATCAACCATTTTAGTGTCATCTGCCGACTTAAATTTGAGTGAAGGATCCTGCTCTGTAGTTGGCTTCTTCAAAGATGTCATGTCCGTCGGGTCAACATTATCTTTATAAAACTTCAACTCCTCAGCTGCACAAACAGATTCAGCATAAGCAGCATCACCTTCCTCACACTCCAAGGCTATCTTCCGGTTTCCATGCACCGTGATGGTTCCCTTGTAACCCGGCATCTTGAGCTGCAGGTGCATGATGTCTACTACGCAACCTTCTTCTTGTAGACGTTGTTGGGCCTCCAAGTGCAGAGGTTTGTAGGATAGTAGCAAGTTTCCCTCAAGTGATGACCTAAGGTTTATCAATCCGTGGGAGGCGTAGGATGAAGATGGTCTCTCTCAAGCAACCCTGCAACCAAATAACAAAGAGTCTCTTGTGTCCCCAACACACCCAATACAATGGTAAATTGTATAGGTGCACTAGTTCGGCGAAGAGATGGTGATACAAGTGCAATATGGATGGTAGATATAGGTTTTTGTAATCTGAAAATATAAAAACAGCAAGGTAACAAGTGGTAAAAGTGAGCGTAAATGATATTGCAATGGTAGGAAACAAGGCCTAGGGTTCATACTTTCACTAGTGCAAGTTCTCTCAACAATAATAACATAATTGGATCATATAAATATCCCTCAACATGGAACAAAGAGTCACTCCAAAGACACTAATAGCGGAGAACAAACGAAGAGATTATGGTAGGGTACGAAACCACCTCAAAGTTATTCTTTCCAATCAATCCGTTGGGCTATTCCTATAAGTGTCACAAACAGCCCTAGAGTTCGTACTAGAATAACACCTTAAGACACAAATCAACCAAAACCCTAACGTCACCTAGATACTCCAATGTCACCTCAAGTATCCGTGGGTATGATTATACGATATGCATCACACAATCTCAGATTCATCTATTCAACCAACACAAAGTACTTCAAAGAGTGCCCCAAAGTTTATACCGGAGAATCAAGACGAAAATGTGTGCCAACCCCTATGCATAGGTTCATGGGCGGAACCCGCAAGTTGATCACCAAAACATACATCAAGTGAATCATGTGATATCCCATTGTCACCACAGATACGCACGGCATGACATACATCAAGTGTTCTCAAATCATTAAAGACTCAATCCGATAAGATAACTTCAAAGGGAAAACTCAATCCATTACAAGAGAGTAGAGGGGGAGAAGAAACATAACATCCAATTATAATAGCAAAGCTCGCGATACATCAAGATCATGCCAAATCAAGAACACGAGAGAGAGAGAGAGAGATCAAACACATAGCTACTGGTACATACCCTCAGCCCCGAGGGTGAACTACTCCCTCCTCGTCATGGAGAGCGCCGGGATGCTGAAGATGGCCACCGGTGAGGGATCCCCCCTCCGGCAGGGTGCCGGAACAGGGTCCCAATTGGTTTTTGGTGGCTACAGAGGCTTGCGGCGGCGGAACTCCCGATCTATTCTGTTCCCCGATCGTTTTAGGGTATATGGATATATATAGGTGAAAGAAGTACATCAGGGGAGCCACGAGGGGCCCACGAGGGTGGAGGGCGTGCCCAGAGGGGGTGGGCGTGCCCCCTACCTCGTGCCTGCCTTGTTGCTTTCTTGACGTGGACTCCAAGTCTCCCGGGTTGCTTTCCTTCCAAAAATAACTTCTCCAGAAGGTTTCATTCCGTTTCGACTCCGTTTGATATTCCTTTCCTTCGAAACACTGAAACAAGGGAAAAAACAGGAATTGGCACTGGGCTCTGGGTCAATAGGTTAGTCCCAAAAATAATATAAAAGTGCATAGTAAAGCCCATAAAACATCCAAGATGGATAATATAATAGCATGGAACAATCAAAAATTATAGATACGTTGGAGACGTATCAGCATTCCCAAGCTTAATTCCTGCTCGTCCTCGAGTAGGTAAATGATAAAAGAAAGAATTTTTGATGTGGAATGCTACTTGGCATAATTTCAATGTAATTCTTCTTAATTGTGGTATGAATATTCAGATCCGAATAGATTCAAGATAAAAGTTCATATTGACATAAAAGTAATAATACTTCAAGCATACAAACTAAGCAATTATGTCCTCTCAAAATAACATGGCCAAAGAAAGTTCATCCCTACAAAATCATATAGTTTAGTCATGCTCCATTTTCGTCACACAAGAATGCTCTCATCATGCACAACCCCGATGACAAGCCAAGCAATTGTTTCATACTTTAGTAATCTCAAGCTTTATAAACCTTCACGCAATACATGAGCGCGAGCCATGGACATAGCACTATGGGTGGAATAGAATATGATGATGGGGGTTATGTGGAGAAGACAAAAAGGAGAAAGTCTCACATCAACGAGGCTAATCAATGAGCTATGGAGATGCCCATCGATTGATGTTAATGCAAGGAGTAGGGATTGCCATGCAACGGATGCACTAGAGCTATAAGTATATGAAAGCTCAACAAAAAGAAACTAAGTGGGTGTGCATCCAAATTGCTTGCTCACGAAGACCTAGGGCACTTGAGGAGGCCCATTGTTGGAATATACAAGCCAAGTTCTATAATGAAAAATTCCCACTAGTATATGAAAGTGACAAAACAAGAGACTCTCTATCATGAAGATTATGGTGCTACTTTGAAGCACAAGTGTGGTAAAAGGATAGTAACATTGTCCCTTCTCTCTTTTTCTCTCATTTTTTGGGCCTTCTCTTTTTTATGGCCTTTGTCTCTTTTTTTATTCCTCACTTGGGACAATGCTCTAGAAAATGATGATCATCACACTTCTATTTATTTACAACTCAATGATTACAACTCGATACTAGAACAAAGTATGACTCTATATGAATGCCTCCGGCGGTGTACCAGGATATGCAATGAACCAAGAGTGACATGTATGAAAGAATTATGAATGGTGGCTTTGCCACAAATACTATGTCAACTACATGATCATGCAAAGCAATATGACAATGATGAATGTGTCATGATAAACGGGATGGTGGAAAGTTGCATGGCAATATATCTCGGAATGGCTATGGGAATGCCATAATAGGTAGGTATGGTGGCTGTTTTGAGGAAGATATAAGGAGGTTTATGTGTGAAAGAGCGTATCATATCACGGGGTTTGGATGCACCGACGAAGTTTGCACCAACTCTCAATGTGAGAAAGGGCAATGCACAGTACCGAAGAGGCTAGCAATGATGGAAGGGTAAGAGTGTGTATAATCCATGGACTCAACATTAGTCATAAAGAACTCACATACTTATTACAAAAATCTACAAGTCATCCAAAACCAAGCACTACGCGCATGCTCCTAGGGGGATAGATTGGTAGGATAAGACCATCGCTCGTCCCCGACCGCCACTCATAAGGAGGACAATCAAAGAACACCTCATGTTTCAAATTTGTTACATAACGTTTACCATACGTGCATGCTACGGGACTTGCAAACTTCAACACAAGTATTTCTCAAATTCACAACTACTCAACTAGCACAACTTTAAATATCACTACCTCCATATCTCAAAACAATCATCAAGCATTAAACTTCTCTTAGTATTCAACACACTCATAAGAAAGTTTTTACTAGTCTTGAATACCTAGCATATTAGGATTAAGCAAATTACCATGATATTTAAGACTCTCAAAATAATATAAGTGAAGCATGAGAGTTCATCTATTTCTTAAAAATAAAACCACCATTGTGCTCTAAAAGATATAAGTGAAGCACTAGAGCAAACGACAAACTACTCCGAAAGATATAAATGAAGATCAATGAGTAGTCGGATAATTATGCAACTATGTGAAGACTCTCCCATTTAATAATTTCAGATCTTAGTATTTTATTCAAACAGCAAGCAAAGCTAAAGAAAATAAAATGACGCTCCAAGCGAAACACATATCATGTGGTGAATAGAAATATAGCTCCAAGTAAAGTTACCGATGAACGAAGACGAAAGAGGGGATGCCATCCGGGGCATCCCCAAGCTTAGACGCTTGGTTATCCTTGAATATTAACTTGGGGTGCCTTGGGCATCCCCAAGCTTAGGCTCTTGCCACTCCTTGTTCTGTAGTCCATCGAATCTTTACCCAAAACTTGAAAACTTCACAACACAAAACTTAACAGAAAACTCGTAAGCTCCGTTAGTATAAGAAAATAAATCACCACTTCAAGGTACAGTAATGAACTCATTCTTTATTTATATTGGTGTTAAACCTACTGTATTCCAACTTCTCTATGATTTATAAACTATTTTACTAGCCATAGAGTCATCAAAATAAGCAAGTAACACACGAAAAACAGAATCTGTCAAAAACAGAACAGTCTGTAGTAATCTGTATCAAACGTATACTTCTGGAACTCAAACAATTCTAAAATAAATTGGTGGACCTGAGGAATTTTCCTAGTAATCATCTGCAAAAAGAATCAACTAAATAGCACTCTCCTGTAAAAAGTTGAAGCTAATCTCGTGAGCGCTAAAGTTTCCTTTTTTACAGCATGATCATAAAGACTTCACCTAAGTCTTCCCAAAGGTTCTACTTGGCACAAACACTAATTAAAACACAAAACCACATCTAAACAGAAGCTAGATGGATTATTTATTCCTAAACAGAACCAAAAAGCAAGAAACTAAAATAAAATTGGGTTGCCTCCCAACAAGCGCTATCGTTTAACGCCCCTAGCTAGGCATGATGATTTCAATGATGCTCACATAAAAGATAAGAATTGAAACATAAAGAGAGCATCATGAAGAATATGACTAGCACATTTAAGTCTAACCCACTTCCTATGCATAGGTATTTTGTGAGCAAACAACTTATGGGAATAATAATCAACTAGCATAGGAAGGCAAAACAAGCATAACTTTAAAACTTTAAGCACATAGAGAGGAAACTTGATATTATTGCAATTCCTACAAGCATATATTCCTCCCTCATAATAATTTTCAGTAGCATCATGAATGAATTCAACAATATAACCATCACATAAAGCATTCTTTTCAAGATCTACATGCATATAATTTTTATTACTCTCCACATAAGCAAATTTCTTCTCATGGATAGTAGTGGGAGCAAACTCAACAAAATAACTATCATGTGAAGCATAATCCAATTGAAAATTAAAATCATGATGACAAGTTTCATGGTTATGTTTATTCTTTATAGCATACGTGTCATCACAATAATCATCATGAATTGGAGGCATGCTTTCATTACAATAAATTTGCTCATAAAAACTTGGGGGACTAAACATATCATCTTCATCAAACATAGCATCCCCAAGCCTGTGGCTTTGCATATCATTAGCATCATAGGTATTCAAAGAATTCATACTAACAACATTGCAATCATGCTCATCGTTCAAAGATTTAGTGCCAAACATTTTAATGCATTCTTCCTCTAGCAATTGAGCACAATTATCAGAATCCTTATTTTCACGGAAGACATTAAAAGATGAAGCATATGAGGCACCCTTAATTCCATTTTTTTGTAGTTTTCTTTTATAAACTAAACTAGTGATAAAACAAGAAACAAAAAGATTTGATTGCAAGATCTAAAGATATACCTCCAAGCACTCACCTCCCCGGCAATGGCGCCAGAAAAGAGCTTGATGTCTACAACGCAACCTTCTTCTTATAGACGTTGTTGGGCCTCCAAGTGCAGAGGTTTGTAGGACAGTAGCAAGTTTCCCTCAAGTGGATGACCTAAGGTTTATCAATCCGTGGGAGGCATAGGATGAAGATGGTCTCTCTCAAGCAACCCTGCAACCAAATAACAAAGAATCTCTTGTGTCCCCAACACACCCAATACAATGGTAAATTGTATAGGTGCACTAGTTTGGCGAAGAGATGGTGATACAAGTGCAATATGGATGGTAGATATAGGTTTTTGTAATTTGAAAATATAAAATAGCAAGGTAACAAGTGGTAAAAGTGAGCGTAAATGATATTGCAATGGTAGGAAACAAGGCCTAGGGTTCATACTTTCACTAGTGCAAGTTCTCTCAACAATAATAACATAATTGGATCATATAACTATCCCTCAACATGCAACAAAGAGTCACTCCAAAGACACTAATAGCGGAGAACAAACGAAGAGATTATGGTAGGGTACAAAACCACCTCAAAGTTATTCTTTCCAATCAATCCGTTGGGCTATTCCTATAAGTGTCACAAACAGCCCTAGAGTTCGTACTAGAATAACACCTTAAGACACAAATCAACCAAAACCCTAATGTCACCTAGATACTCCAATGTCACCTCAAGTATCCGTGGGTATGATTATACGATATGCATCACATAATCTCAGATTCATCTATTCAACCAACACAAAGTACTTCAAAGAGTGCCCCAAAGTTTATACCGGAGAATCAAGACGAAAACGTGTGCCAACCCCTATGCATAGGTTCATGGGCGGAACCCGCAAGTTGATCACCAAAACATACATCAAGTGAATCACGTGATATCCCATTGTCACCACAGATACGCACGACAAGACATACATCAAGTGTTCTCAAATCATTAAAGACTCAATCCGATAAGATAACTTCAAAGGGAAAACTCAATCCATTACAAGAGAGTAGAGGGGGAGAAGAAACATAAGATCCATGTCACGCGCAAGATGCGACCCTATCCTAAAGGAACACGAAGGTCCCACCAAGGATAGAAGCGCATCTTGAAGACGCTTTTGCAAGGTGGATATCATTACATCAACATTACATAATATTTGGGGATACATACAAGGCATACAAATGCCGCAAGGATACATCAATACATCATACATAAGTTCAACATCCGACTACGGATGAAACATAAACAGCGACTCAAACGACATCCACCCTGCTAGCCCAGGCTGCCGACCTGGAACCTATCCCCTGATCGAAGAAGACGCAGAAGAAGAACTCCAGAAAAACAAGTAAACATCGCTCTCGCGTCATGATCATCGCAAAACCTGTACCTGCAACTGTTCTTGTAGTAATCTGTGAGCCACGAGGACTCAGCAATCCCATTACCATGGGTATCAAGACTAGCAAAGCTTAAAAGGGAAAGGAATGGATAAGGAGGTGGGGGTTGCAGCAGCGACTAAGCATGTATGGTGGCTAACTTACGCAAGTGAGAGCGAGAAGAGAAGCAAAGGAACGGTCGTGAAACTAGCAATGATCAAGAAGTGATCCTGAACTCCTACTTACGTCAAACATAACCCAGAAACCGTGTTCACTTCCCGGACTCCGTCGAGAAGAGACCATCACGGCTACACACGCGGTTGATGCGTTTTAATTAAGGTCAAGTGTCAAGTTCTCTACAACCGGATATTAACAAATTCCCATCTGCCACATAACCGCGGGCACGGCTTTCGAAAGATAATACCCTGCAGGGGTGTCCCACTTAGCCCATTATAAGCTCTCACGGTCAACGAAGGATATTCCTTCTCCCGGGAAGACCCGATCAGTCTCGGAATCCCGGTTACAAGACATTTCGCGGATGTGCCGACAAATCCCGATAGGAGCTGCACATATCTCGTTCTCAGGGCACACCGGATGAGCCAGACGTCGGGTTGGCATAGACCCTAGTTGCCCGGGGGCGCCGGACATCGCTCGGTTTGGACCAGCACTTGGAGAAGCATTGGCCCCGGGGGGGGGGGGGGGGGTAAAATAAGATGACCCTCGAGAGAGCGACTCCCTAGGGAAAAGAAATAGGCTAGGCAAATGGTAAAACCAAGGTTGGGCCTTGCTGGAAGAGTTTTATTCAAGGCGGACTGTCAAGGGGGTCCCATAAATCACCCAACCGCGTGAGGGACGCAAAATCAAGGAACATAACACCGGTATGACAGAAGCTAGGGCGGCAGGAGTGGAACAAAACACCAGGCATAAGGCCGAGCCTTCCACCCTTTACCAAGTATATAGATGCATTAATAATATAAGAGATATTGTGATATCCCAACATAAACATAATCCAACATGGAGCAATCTTCATCTTCACCTGCAGCTAGCAACGCTATAAGAGGGGCTGAGCAAAGTGGTAACATAGCCAAACAAGGGTTTGCTAGGAAGGGTGACAAAGGTTAGAGGTTCATGGCAATTTGGGAGGCTTGAGGAGCAAGTGATAGGTAACGCAACATAGAGATAGAACGAAGCAACTAGCATAGCAATGATAGTAATGAGATCCAAGGTGACGGTCATCTTGCCTGAAATCCCGCTAGGAAGAAGAACGAATCCATGAAGAAGATGAAGCCATGAAGACGAACGAATCCTCACGATCGCAACGACACGGGAACTATCGAGAAGAAGCACACAACAAGGTAAACACACCACACATGAACAAGGCATGATGCTCAATCAAGAATGATGCATGACAAGGCAATATGAGGCTACACACGGCAAGAAATGATGCATACAAGAACAACACATCAAGGCAAGTTTAAATGAGGCCGGAAACACCACATAACAATTCCGGTAAGTCCTCATATGCAAATTTTGAAATTGGTCCAGAACTGAACAAGCATTAAGTTGAAGTTTTTAAACAGCAAGTTAAAGAGCACCATGATGATCTACATGAAATTCTAGTCAAGTTACATATAAAGTTCATTAGATTCGGAGCTACGGCCTAGAAGATATGAGCAAGACAAGATAAACATGGCATTGATGCAAAAAACATACAAACATCAAGCAAACACATCAAAACAATGATGCAACATGATAATATGAAACTACATGCAAAACTAAGCAAGTTTCATATAGAGCATGCTCAAAACGAAGCAACGGTGCAACACATACACTCCAACAAGTCATGGCAACAATCTGTCCAAAACAGCAACTATGCAGCTAGAAGGCATCAAAACAATATGCTACAGCAACTCAACTTGAAAAAAAAGGCATGGACATGATGTATAGGTAAAGCACAACAAAACATGAACACTGAGCTATCTCCAGAATTCAACAGAACATGCTCAAAAGGACATGGCAAGATGGCAAATAATAACAGGTTCACAGACTTAGTGAAATTACTGGACATGGCAGAAATAGCATCAGGTTGCAATGTTCAGAGCATGAAATCAACATGCTACAGGAACTTAACATGGCAAAACAAAGCATGGCATGAATCTACTCAAAGCATATGACAAAAGTCCCTTACTGACCATAAGCCAAAAAGGACCAGAAGATATGATGGCAAGCATGTAAACATAGCAAGTTTCGTTATCAGGTTTCAGACTTTGCAGAAAACAGAGCATGGCAGAAATAATAATATGAAGGCCTCTTTGTGAGCTTGATGCACTCACTACAGAGCAATGCATGACAAACCAAGCACACCTACAGCAAGATGGCATGTTTATGAACCCAACCATGGCAAGAGTATAAGCATAGCATGAATGGATCAACTACAATAAGCTTGGCAAAAATGAATAACATGTTAAGAATCTGCCAGAAATATTTTATAGCAAAAGTAGAGCAAGATTGATTCATGCTAGCATTCCATAATTGCAAACAAGGGTAGGAATGGATCAATTACAACAATATCTACAAAACATCCTTAATGAACGTCTCCAAAATATGCATAGATCTCACTGTAGCATCAAGTTTACATGGCAACAAAATAACAGCAGACAAAGACTCAGAGAAATTACCAAGTCCCTGAAATCAGAAACATTACGAGACCTACTTTGCATGCTTGTGCTAGTCACCACAGAGATCACAAAAATACATGGCATACACCACTGGAAAGATGGCATGACATACAAAAAAACACATGTAGAGCTCATACTCATAAGATGCACAGATTAAATGATACAAAAATGGCAAATCTCCAATTTCTGATAAGAACCAGCAGATAACATCAACTAGCCCTCTTGCAATAGAGATTTGGGCATCAAGATGGACTCAAATGAATATGGTGCAATGGAACAAAATGTAGAACATCACGAGACGAACAATTCGACATATTACATGCGCAAAACGGAGCTACATATATGAAGTTATGATGCAGAGAACATGGGCACATATTATGAAAATTCTGAGACTTGGGAATAATTTCGGGGTCAACCTCGGGCACTGTAGATCTGGATCGGGGGTGCTGTTCGAGCACGGCTCGGGCTCGCCGGGGACTTGCCGGAGGAGAGGGAGAGGGCGAGGTGGAGGAGGAGGGGAACGCCGGTGGCGGCGGGCGGCGCGCCGGCGACCGAACGGCGGGGCGCGGGCGGAGGCAGAGGGAGGAACTGCGGCGGCGGGGCTCACGGCGGAGCACGGGGCGGCGGCCATGGCGGCGTGAGGAGGCGCGGGCACACCGGCGGCGGGGCGAGCGGCGCACGCCGGCGGCGGCGGCGGCCATGGCGCGGGGCGGCGAGGTCGCGCGCGGAGGCGGCGGGGTCCGGCGCGGCGGCGGCGAGCGGCGAGGCGACGACGATGGCCGGCGGGCTCGGGCGGCGAGGCGCGGGCGAGCGGGCGCGGGGTCGGGCCCGCGCGGGCCCCGGACGGGCTCCGCGGGCCGCGGCGGCGGTGGGACGGTGGCGGGTGACGTGGCACGACGCCATTGGCCGGGAGCGGCGGCGCGACTGCGTCCGGTCCGGGACGGACATGTCCGGCGCGGTGGGGAAGGAAAATTAGGGTTTGGACTGTGATTTTGGACGGGGGAGGTGTTTAAATAGGTAGAGGGAGCTAGGAGAGTCCAAACGAGGAGCGGTTTTCGCCCACGCGATCATGATCGAACGACCGAGAGCATGGCGGAGACTTAGAGGGGTTTTGGGGCTATTTGAAAGGGGTTTTGCTGCAACACCCAAACGGACTTTGCGGTTACCCGGTTAACCGTAGGAGTACCAAACGACCTCCAAATGGAACGAAACTTGACCGGTGGTCTCCGGGTGGTTTACTAGGGCCACTTGACAAGTCTCGGTCCATTTTGAGAAAGTTTGACACCCGCACACGAAAGAAAACAAGAGGGGTGCACCGGAGGAGATAGGAGCGCCGGATAGCAAAACGGACAACGGGGAAAATGCTCGGATGCAAGAGACGAACACGTATGCAAATGCAATGCACATGATGACATGATATGAAATGCAGATGATGACATGGCAAAATGCAACACGCAAGCAAATGACATGGTAACGACAACGAATAACTGGCAGACACCTGGCGCATCGGATCCGGGGCGTTACAATCCAACTATAATAGCAAAGCTCGCGATACATCAAGATCGTGCCAAATCAAGAACACGAGAGAGAGAGAGATCAAACACATAGCTACTGGTACATACCCTCAGCCCCGAGGGTGAACTACTCCCTCCTCGTCATGGAGAGCGCTGGGATGATGAAGATGGCCACCGGTGAGGGATCCCCCCTCCGGCAGGGTGCCGGAACAGGGTCCCGATTGGTTTTTGGTGGCTACAGAGGCTTGCGGCGCCGGAACTCCCGATCTATTCTGTTCCCAGATTGTTTTAGGGTATATGGATATATATAGGTGAAAGAAGTACGCCAGGGGAGCCACGAGGGGCCCACGAGGGTGGAGGGCGCGCCCAGAGGGGGTGGGCGCGCCCCCTGCCTCGTGCCTCCATCGTTGCTTTCTTGACGTGGACTCCAAGTCTCCCGGGTTGCTTTCCTTCCAAAAATAACTTCTCCAGAAGGTTTCATCCCGTTTCGACTCCGTTTGATATTCCTTTTCTTCGAAACACTGAAACAAGGGAAAAACAGGAACTGGCACTAGGCTCTGGGTCAATAGGTTAGTCCCAAAAGTAATATAAAAGTGCATAGTAAAGCCCATAAAACATCCAAGATGGATAATATAATAGCATGGAACAATAAAAAATTATAGATACATTGGAGACGTATTAGTACACATAACAAGGCCGCGCCATGAACTTGGCGTAAGCCGGCCGTCCAAACAGAGCGTGATATGGGCTGTGGATCTTGACTACTTCAAAGGTCAGTGTCTCCGATCTAGAGTCATGATCATCTCCAAAAGCAACTTCCAGAGCTATTTTACCAACCGGGTAAGCCGACTTACCGGGCACAACGCCATGGAAAACCGTGTTTAACGGCTTAAGATCTTATCAGTCAACCCCATGTGGCGGAAAGTTTCATAATAAAGGATATTGATGCTGCTCCCTCCGTCTATGAGTACCTTGGTGAACTTATATCCTCCGACTCGAGGTGCGACCACCAAAGCCAAGTGATCCGGATTATCAACCCGGGGCGGGTGATCTTCCCGACTCCACACAATGGGCTGCTCAGACCAGCGTAAGTAATGGGGAACCGCCGGCTCAACAGCATTGACAGCCCTCTTATGATGCTTCTGGTCACGCTTACATAAGCTAGTGGTGAAGACGTGATACTGTCCACTATTCAACTGCTTCGGGTTGCTCTGATAACCAGACTGTTGCTGTTGTTGACTTCCCTGATTACTCTGCTGATTGTAACCACCCTGGTTGCCGTGATTGCCTCGATTTCCTTGGAATCTAGAGTTAGAGCCGCCGCTGCCGTAACCCGATCCATGAGAGTCGGATCCTGAGCTGCCACCCGGCCCATGATTGTCTTGAAAAAGATCGAAATTTTTGTACTCCTTCAGAATGAAGCAATCCTTCCAGAGGTGGCCAGATGGTCTTTCTCGCATACCATGCCTTGGGCAGGGCTGATTCAGCAGCTGCTCAAGATTAACGCCTGACCCTCCAGTCCGTGGGGGCGGTTTACCCTTACGACGCTGGCCATTATTCTGCGTATTGGTGTTAGCCACAAAGTCCAAGCTATTATTAGCCTTGCACTTACCGTTGCCTCCCTGATTCGCCGGGTTATGCTGCTGTCCTCTGGTGGTGCTGCTCTTCTTTCCCTTTCCTGGCTTTTCATCATCAGACTCGGGGTCCTTGGTACCATCAGAGTCAGCATACTTAACCAGAGCCGCCATGAGTGTCCCCATGTCATTGCAGTGACGTTTGAGCCGTCCCAACTTCTGCTTTAGGGGTATGAACCGACAATTGTTTTCCAACATTAAGACTGCTGAATCGGCATTGATGCGATCCGACGAGTGCAGGATTGTTGAAACCCGGTGCACCCAATGGGTTGTCAACTCACCCTCTTCTTGGACACAAGAGGCTAAATCCACAATTGACATGGGCTGCTTGCACGTATCCTTAAAATTCTGGATAAACCGGGCTTTTAACTCGGCCCATGATCCAATGGAGTTGGCTGGCAACCCCTTCAACCAAGTATGAGCCGTCCCTTCCAGCATCATGGTGAAGTATTTAGCACATGCAGCATCATCAACATCCAGCAGTACCATCGCCATCTCATAACTCTCAACCCATGCTTCAGGGGGTAAGGTGGCAGTGTAGTTGGGCACCTTACGGGGACCTTTGAAATCCTTAGGCAACCGTACGTTATGTATAGCTGGAGCCAAACACGGCACACCCAAAGTTCTGAAAGTCACACCTGTCTCCACCGAGTTTGTCGGACGAACCGGGGAATGCTGATGAGCCGTATACTGAGCCGCCAGCTCGGCCTCCCGATGCGCTCTTCCTTGATCCACGACGTTCTGGGCATTAACCCCACCACCCGCTGGGTTATGTCCGCGGGGCGGGTTACGGTTCCGTCCACTGCTTGACACGGCCGGTTCCTCAATATGCCTGCTATAACTCCGGCTTGGGCGAGGAGTTGAATGAATCCTGTCATGACTGTAAGAATAAGCCTGCTGCTGCACTAATGCTGTCTGAAGCAGCTCTCTAGCCCTTCACGTTTCAACCGCCGTTGGAGACTTGCCCTCAACTAGGAGAGCCGCCAATAGTGATGCTGCAGCGATCATGTTATCCAAGGGGTTAGAATAATGACCCGGTGGCGTCGGTACGTGCTGCGGCGGGATATTGTTCTGACGAGGCGGGTCCGTCGTGCGCGGCTGAACCGGCGCCCCCGTCCCAGGCGTTTCCACCTGGTTTATAACTGGTTGGTTACTGGTCCCCGCTCCGGGCGTGTTAAAGAGATTTCTCGCCTCGTAAACTGGAGGCAGGCGAGTCTGATGCCTTCTCCTCATGACGTCGTTTGAAGCGTTCTGGTCCAGCATGAGCCGGAAGGACTCTGACTAAATCCGTTGTGCTTGAGCATCCAACTCGGCCCGCACCACGGCCATCCTCACGTCCTCAGCTGCCAGGTCTTCCTTGGCTTGTGCTATCTGATCTCTCAACTTTGCGACTTCCGCATTATGCTGATCTCGGTATGCCGGGTTAACCTCCGCTGTCATCAGCATTGCAAAAGCGTCAAGTAAACCGGACAAGACTTGAGCCGGTGGGCGCGCAGGACCTCTTGCCCCGGCCGCCGTCGCTGCTGCTGACCCAGAAACGAACGCCGCCACAGTCAAGGAATTCTGCACCGGCTGTGTACCGGCCATGAAGATTGCGACCCGGTTCGGCGGCTCGCAGGGATCCGGAATACTGTCACCATCGGAATAGCCCCCAAGCCGGCCGTCCTGCAGTTGGTATAACGACTCGATTTCTCTAGTGGATGACTCACCATCAGAGTAGACGACTGTCTCATCGCCAGATACCGATCTATCCTCAGATTCCGCTCCATGGATGAACCCCACGAAGGTATGCTTCATGGCGGGCTAAGCTCGGGCGGGTCTTGAACGCTGAGCCGTCTCGATGATGTCGGTGCAGATGTCCGGCTCAGGGCCCGGCTCGCCGATCTTGCCGATGAAAACGTGAATTCTGCCAAAGGGGACCCGGTACCCGTACTCAATTGAGCCGGCCTCGGGGCCCCAGCCTGCGTCGTCAATGTAGAGCTTGCCGCGACGACTCTTGGTCATCCGGCCCACGGCGTATCCCTTGATCCCTTCGAAGTTGCCCTCTAAGAACTTGAAACCATCGTGTGATAGCCCCACGGTGGGCGCCAACTGTCGTGGAGTTGTCACGGCAGATGTTCTATTGTAAGGACTTAGTCGTGGAGCCATCACAACGAGATTAGCTTAAAGGGGTTAATCAGGACAAAGGACACGAGGAGTTTTATACTGGTTCGGCCCCTTGCAGTGAAGGTAAAGGCCTAATCCAGTTTGAGGTGGTATTGCTAGGGTTTTGATGACCAGGGAGTGAATACGCTTAGCCTGGCTCTCGATCTGTTATTTCTTGCCCTAAGCCGCTGCCGGGTCGTCCCCTTATATACACGGGTTGACGCCCTGCGGCGTACAGAGTCCCGGCCGGCTCATACAACGTGTCCGGCTCGGTGACTTACTTTACATGCCTTACAATACAAGTCTACATATACATGGCGGTTTATATTCATGGGCCTTGAGCCGCCTTCGGGTTTGGGCCCTCTACTAAGCCTATCTATTGAACCGCCATTGTTATTATACTCTTGGGCTTCATTGAGATGAACCGCCATAGGGATGACCCGGCCCCTTCTGGGCGGGTCATACCCGATAGTCATATCCCCAACAGGAACCAAAGATAATATCATGAACATATAGTTGGCACACAAACAACTCCCCTTTGACCTTCTTAGTAAAAAGAGTGGGGTCGATTTTCCCAAGTTCAAAACCGCGATCTTGGAACAACTCAGTAAGGTGGTCATACCACGCACGTGGGGCTTGCTTAAGGCCATAGAGTGCCTTATCGAGTTGGTACACATGATTGGGAAAATAGGGATCCTCGAACCCGGGGGGTTGCTTGACATACACCAACTCATTAATAGGACCATTAAGAAAAGCACTCTTCACATCCATTTGTTGCAACTTAAAGTTATGATGAGAAGCATAAGCAATCAACAAACGAATGGATTCAAGGCGAGCAACGGGGGCAAAGGTTTCACCGTAGTCGATACCCTCGACTTGGGAGTAGCCTTGTGCTAGCAAGCGAGCCTTGTTGCGAACGATAATTCCATGAGGATCTTGCTTGTTCTTGAATATCCACTTGGTTCCAATGACATTATGGTTCCCCATTGGCCTTGGCACCAATCTCCACACCTTGTTAGGCTCGAAGTTGTTGAGTTCTTCATGCATGGAATTAAGCCAATCCGGATCCTCGAGCGCCTCATAGACCTTTTGGGGTTCAACACAAGAGACAAACGCATGATGTTCACAATAGTTTGCTAATTGTCTACGAGTGCTTACCCCTTTCTTAAGCTTCCAAGAACATTTGTCATGAGATGATCTTTGGTGG
Organism: Aegilops tauschii subsp. strangulata; assembly: GCF_002575655.3. Taxonomy (NCBI): domain Eukaryota; kingdom Viridiplantae; phylum Streptophyta; class Magnoliopsida; order Poales; family Poaceae; genus Aegilops; species Aegilops tauschii. The sequence continues at coordinate 467,666,296 of NC_053037.3, read as the reverse complement.
ATAGCTTGGATGCAATCTTAGCGGCATGACGCTCCAATTCCTCCTCAGAAGTGAGTTGAGGAGAGGAAACTTGATCATCTTGAGCGTCGTCTTGAGCTTGTTCTTGATCTTGAACTAGCTCGGAGGAGAGAACTTGATCTTGGGCATCACTTGGTGATTCACCACCATCTTGAAGTTGATCTTGCCCTTGATCTTGTTCATTTGGTTGAGGGCCTTCACTTTGTTCTTCGGAAGCGTGTGGGTCTTGAGTTGGTGATGGTTCCACTTGAGTGGAACATTGTCCTTCTCCTTCGGCCACAAGGGGTTCCTCAATGGGTAGGATAAAGCCAACACCCATTCTTCTTATGGCTTGGGGAGGAATTTCATCACCTACATCACAAGTACCACTTTGCTCCACTTGGGAGCCGTTATTCTCATCAAACTCCACGTTACATGTCTCCTCAATAAGTCCCGTGGACTTATTGAGGACACGGTAAGAAGAGTTTGTAGCATAACCAACAAATATGCCCTTTTGAGCTCTAGCCTCAAATTTATACAAGCGAACACCTTTCTTGAGAATGAAACACTTACACCCAAACACCCGAAAGTACTTGAGGTTGGGCTTGTTACCAGTGAGTATCTCATATGGAGTCTTGTTCAAGCCCTTGCGGAGATAGAGCCGATTGGATGCATGACACGCAGTGTTGATGGCTTCGGCCCAAAAGTTGTATGGAGACTTGAACTCCGCCATCATGGTCGTTGCCGCATCCATTAACGTCCGGTTCTTCCTCTCCGCTACACCATTTTGTTGAGGGGTGTAAGGTGCGGAATATTGATGCTTGATCCCCTCATCACTAAGAAACTCATCCAAGGTGTAGTTCTTGAACTCGGTGCCGTTGTCACTTCTTATAGTTAAGATCTTTGCATTGTGTTGGCGTTGGGCTTCATTTGCAAAGTCAATGACGGTTTGTTGGGTCTCACTCTTCCTCCTGAAGAAGTATACCCAAGTGTATCTTGAATAATCATCCACAATCACCAAGCAATACTTTCTACCCCCAAGACTATTAAAGGATGGAGGCCCAAATAGATCCAAGTGAAGGAGCTCCAAAGGCCTCTTCGAGTAAATGATAGTCGTGGGAGGGTGAGCCTTTTCATGTAGCTTTCCTTCGATACAAGCGCTGCAAGCACGATCTTTAGCAAAACTAACATTTGTTAGTCCACGGACATGGTCCCCCTTGAGAAGACTTTGCAAAGATCTCATATTGACATGGGCTAAACGGCGATGCCGAAGCCACCCCATGTCAACTTTAGCCATTAGGCATGTCGCGGCTTAGTGGGTCGCTCCGAAAAGTTAATCACACAGAGACCATTCTCGACATGCCCAACAAAGGCTACTTTAAGAGTCTTTCTCCACAAGAGGGCCATGGTATAAATATCAAAGAAAGTGGCAACGCCCATGATTGCAAGTTGACGAACGAAAAGTAAATTGTATGCGAGGGACTCAACAAGCATGACCTTCTCGATCGTGAGATCATGAGAAATGACAACCCTGCCAAGTCCCAGTACCTTAGAGGATGAGGCGTCACCCCACTCGACATTGGTGGGCATAGATGAAATCTTGTGCACGTCCACCACCAAGTCCTTGCTTTCGGTCATATGATTTGTGGCTCCACTATCGAGCAACCATGATCCTCCATCGAAAGCAAACACCTACAAGAGATCAATGCTTGGTTTTAGGTACCCATTTTGTAATGGGTCCTTTGATGTTAGTGACAAGGGTCTTAGGCACCCAAATAGACCATTCAATGTACTCATAAGAAGAACCAACAAATTTAGCATAAACATGCCCATCACTAGCACGACATAACACATAGGAAGGGTTAAAGTCACCGACTTTGTTGGAAGGGGTGGCATTGCCCTTCTTCACACCACCACCCTTCACATTGTTCTTCTTCTCCTTAGGAGCGCCCTCTCCCTCTTTCACAAAGGTTTGTTTGAGAGGAGGAGGTCGTTTGGCCTTGTCATTCTTCTTCTTGTTCTTGGGTTTGGGTGTGAACCCAATCCCTTCCTTGGCCACAACTTCCTTTTGGTTGCTCAAAAGGTCGCTGAGGTTCTTCTCACCTTGTATACATGACACAAGGCCTTTCTCAAGTTGCTCCTTCAACATTACATTCTCCTCAACAAGATGCACATGCTCACAACACGGGTTAGTAGCATTTGCATTATCAATTAAGACCATATGAGGAAAAGTGGCTTTCTCCTTAGTTAGCTTTACTTGGAGTTGATCATGAGACTCTTTGAGGCTAGAATGTGCACCCTTCAAGACCTTGTGAGCCTTGTCAAGTACATCAAACTCCTCTTTGAGTCTAGCAAGATCAACCCCAAGCTTGGCCTTCTCGGAGTTTAGCACACGAGATACAACAAGAGCATGATCAAGATCTTTCTTCAATTTAGCATGGTCCTCGTTGTATGACTCCTCAAGAGCCAAATGATGACCACGTTCATCCTCAAGAGCATTGGAGAGATCCGAAATCTCATCGGCATAGTCACGACTATGCCCCTCCATCTTAGAGATGGTATCTTCGTGAGCCTCAATCATGTCATTGGCTTCACCAAGTTGTTCCAAGAGAGCAACAAAGTGCTTCTTGGACTTACCCTTGAGCTTACTCATAAAAGACTCAAATTCATTTTCCTCCATATTGGACCCCTCACTTTCATCAATGCAATCCATCAACGAAGGATTAGTAATGATGGTAGTTTTGATGTTGGGGGTTACCTTGTTGGTGGCTTTAGCCATGAGGCACTTGGCGGTGATGTTCGCATTGGGTGAGTCGAATAGAGACACCCGTGGAGTTGTCACAATGGCAATGGAGGCCATGGCAACCGTCACACCATCTTCATCATCATCATCATCCTCATTGTACTCTTCTTGTGCCACCAACCCCTTGGGAGGAGTCTTCTTGGTGAAGTTGCTCTTGTTGGGGAAGGACTTGGCCTTGTCTTTTCGGATGAGCTTGCCACCATTGTCTTCCCTCTTTTCATAGGGACACTCTGCAACAAAGTGACTCACATTGCCACAATTGTAGCAGGTCCTCATTCGTTGCTTGCTCTTTGTACCACTTGCGTTGTTCTTGTTGAAGTTGGGCCTTGAGTTCTTCTGGCTCCAAAATTGCCTTGAAGCAAGAGCCATGTGCGCATGATAAGCATATTTTGTATCTTCGGGGTTGCTCTCCTCTTCTTCCTCTTCATCCTATTCTTCCACACTAACCTTGGCCTTCAAAGCAAAGTTGGGCTTCTTAGCTCTTTGAGAGCGCAACACTGCATTGTCGGTAGTCTTGTCCAAGATCCTCATTGCCACAAACTCATCCAAGACTTCACTTGAGGACAAGGTGTGGAAGTTCGGTCTTTGACGGATGACGGAGGACATGACCTTGTGATAAGGCATCATGGCCTTGAGGAATTTGCACTTGATCCAATTGTCATCCATATCCTTGCTCCCATGATCTCGGAGTGAGACCGCGAGAGTGGTTAACCTCCGGTAAAGCTCACGAGGTTCTTCATCTTCATTCATTGCAAACTCATCGGCCTCATCTTGAACCACTTCATAGTTGGAGCGTTGAATGCTTGCGCTTCCCTTGTAAAGGGAAACAACATGGTGCCATGCTTCCTTGGCCATGGTGAAAGGTCGGAGATGTGCAAGATCTTCAGAAGGTATTGCATCTTGGATGATGAAGAGAGCATTCTCGTTGAATTGATGATCCGCGGCTTCTCTAGGGGTGAAGTTGCTTGGGTCATAAGGATAGAAACCTTGCTCAATGATTCTCCAAAGGTTAGTATTAACATGGTTTAAATGACGTTTAAAGCGATATACCCAAGCATCAAAGTCCTCATTTTTCACAATCTTAGGGGGAGGACCGGCATGATTCAAATGAGTGGAAGGAATCGGTCCACCATAAGTAAGCGGAGGTTCCACATGGGCAAAGATGCCGTTACCATTTTTACCACTAGATGAAGGAGCCTTTTCACTAGTAGCTTCCCCCCTTGTTAGAGTTAGCATCCGTCACCTTGTTAGTGGGATCACCCACTTTCATCGGTGCGGTGGATAGTTTAAGCCCTTCTAAGAATTTGTTAAACATGCTTTCAACCTCGGTCGTCATGGAGGTTTTCAATGTGTCCAAAGCCACATTGAATTCCTCATGAGAGACCGTGGTTCCCCCATCGGCCATAGACGAGACCGGATTCACACCGGAGTGCTCCTCTGCACTGTCTACGATATCAACCATACTCTTCGGACGGCAAAGTCCTTAATAAAGAGACGAGGCTCTGATACCAATTGAAAGGATCGATATAGTTGACTAGAGAGGGGGGGGGGTGAATAGGCAACTAACAATTTTTAGCTTTTCTTTACCAATTTAAACTTTGCATCAAAGTAGGTTGTCTAGATATGCAACTAGGTGAGAAACCTATATGATGCAACAACAAAAAGCACACAAGCAAGCAAGGGATATAACACAAATAAGCTTGTTGAAGTAAAGGCACGAGATAACCAAGAGTGGAGCCGGTGAATACGAGGATGTGTTACCGAAGTTCCTTCCTTTTGAGGGGAAGTACGTCTCCGTTGGAGCGGTGTGGAGGCACAATGCTCCCAAAAAGCCACTAGGGCCACCGTATTCTCCTCACGCCCTCACACAATGCGAGATGCCATGATTCCACTATTGGTGCCCTTGAAGGCGGCAACCGGACCTTTACAAACAAGGTTGGGGCTCTCTCCACAACTTAATTGGAGGCTCCCAACGAAACCCCGGAGCTTCACCACAATGGAATGTGGCTCCGAAGTGACCTCTTCCGTCTAGGGCGCCCAAGCACCCAAGAGTAACAAAATCCACACAAGAAATTATGGGGGAACCAAATATCCTTTGGTGGAATTGTAATCTAGGTCTCCTCCTTCAATCCCTAGCAAATCAACGAGTTTGAGTGGCTAGAGAGAGAGATCGGGCAAGAGAGCTTTAATGGCAGTAATGGAGGAGAGAGAGAGAGGGGCAAGAGGTGGGTGGGAGGTAGGAGAAGCACCTCCTTAAATAGGCCCCCACAGATCCAACCGTTATGTGCAGAAACGCATAGGAGCGGTACTTCCGCAATAGACACCAGTACAACCGGTGAATGCGGGAAACCCCTGCTAGGGCACCAGGGCGGTACTTCCGGTGGCGCACCCGGTAGTACCAGTCTATTGGAATAAACCGGAACTACCGCACCACCACCGCTCGACTACGGGGCCACATACAGGAAGTAAACCCCTCAGGTCAGTAGTTGGAGCGGAGGTTGGGCCGGAACTACCGCTGGGCCAGCAGTCCCTGGGTGGTGGAGTCCGAGGCGGTACTACCGCCCTGAGCACATGTAGTACCGGTTTGTCAAGACAAACCGGAACTACCGTTCCACCACCAGTCTACCATCGTACCCGGTATAGAAGGGAGTCACCCCTGAGCGGTACTTGGAGCAGTGGTGAGACCGGAACTACCGGCCAGCGGTACAACCGCTCAAGGGAGTGGCACTACCGCCATGGGCAGAACTGCACAGGACAAAGGACGGGGAACCTCTCTCTCCTCGAACTGAGGGTATATGGTGGGTGCAGAGAATGTGTACTTGAAGTGATTCACGCAATACCTTCCGATGTGGATGCCCTCTTAATAGTACGGATATCCTACGACCAAAGGAATAAAAACGTCGGAAACTCCGTCTTCGATCTTTTCCGCATAGAGGGAAATCCTAACCATCTTGCGCCACACAATGTGTACCTGAGAAAACTATGGCGCACGATTAGTCCACATGTGTGTTGTCATCATCACCAAAATGCTAAGGCAGAAGATTCCCTTACACATTTCCATAGCCATTCCGAGATATATTGCCATGCAACTTTCCACCGTTCCGTTTATTATGACACGCTTCATCATTGTCATATTGCTTTGCATGATCATGTAGTTGACATTGTATTTGTGGCAAAGCCACCGTTCATAATTTTTCATACATGTCACTCTTGATTCATTGCAAATCCCAGTACACCGCTGGAGGCATTCATATAGAGTCATATTTTGTTCTAAGTATCGAGTTGTAATTCTTGAGTTGTAAGTAAATAATAGTGTGATGATCTTCATTATTAGAGCATTGTCCCATGTGAGGAAAGGATGATGGAGACTATGATTCCCCCACAAGTCAGGCTGAGACTCCGGACGAAAAAAAGAGGCCAAAAAAATGAGAGAAGGCTCAAAATAAAAAAAGAGAGAAAAGAGAGAAGGGGCAATGTTACTATCCTTTTACCGCACTTGTGCTTCAAAGTAGCACCATGATCTTCATGATAGAGAGTCTCCTATGTTCTCACTTTCATATACTAGTGGAATTTTTCATTATAGAACTTGGCTTGTATATTCCAATGATGGGCTTCCTCAAATTGCCCTAGGTCTTCGTGAGCAAGCGAGTTGGATGCACACCCACTTAGTTTCTTTTTGAACTTTCATAAACTTATAGCTCTAGTGCATCCGTTGCATGGCAATCCCTACTCATTCACATTGATATCTATTGATGGGCATCTCCATAGCCCGTTGATACGCCTAGTTGATGCGAGACTATCTCCTTATTTTTGTCTTCTCCACAACCACCATATTCTATTCCACCTGTAGTGCTATGTCCACGGCTCACGCTCATGTATTGCGTGAAAGTTGAAAAAGTTTGAGAACATCAAAAGTATGAAACAATTTCTTGGCTTGTCATAGGGGTTGTGCATGATTTGAATATTATGTATGATGAAGATGGAGCATAACCAGACTATATGATTTTGTAGGGATAAGCTTTCTTTGGCCATGTTATTTTGAGAAGACATAATTGCCTTGTTAGTATGCTTGAAGTATTATTGTTTTTACGTCAATATTAAAGTTTTGTTTTGAATCTTATTGATCTGAACATTCATGCCACAATAAAGAAAAATTACAGGGATAAATATGTTAGGTAGCATTCCACATCAAAATTCTGTTTTTATTATTTACCTACTCGAGGACAAGCAGGAATTAAGCTTGGGGATGCTTGATACGTCTCCAACGTATCTATACTTTTTGATTGTTCCATGCTATTATATTATCTGTTTTGGATGTTTTATATGCATTAATATGCTATTTTATATTATTTTTGGGACTAACCTATTAACCTAGAGCCCAGTGCCAGTTTCTGTTTTTCCTTGTTTTTGAGTTTCGCAGAAAAGGAATACCAAATGGAGTCCAAATGGAATAAAACCTTCGTGATGATTTTTCTTGGACCAGAAGACACCCAGGAGACTTGGAGTGCAAGTCAGAAGAGCCATGAGGTGGCCACAAGCACTAAAAAAAGACACATCCGTGACATTTTGGGCCGAACGAATTTTTTTGTCATGCTTATGACACTTCTGTGACGATAATTGTGACAAAACCCGGTATCATCATAGATGTGGTGGGCTCCTACTTCTAATCATGACAGAAAAATGGGCTTTTTGTCCTGGGCGGGCCGGAGACGCAGTTGCATGACATTCTTTGGGCCATCCATGACGAAAAAAACCATGGTAGAAGCGAGGGCGAGGAAAATATCGGGGAGTTCCCGGTTACGGTGGGTGGTCGGGGCCAAGCGATGCACGGAGGGATTGCGCGTTTCTCTCATACACGTACGCGCGTGGGTGCGAGGCGTTGGGCTCTAACTGAACCCGAGCAAGGCGTTTGCCTACTGAACCCGAGAGATTGCACTGCAGGCTACGCGTTACTGAACCCGAGCGATCGATCAATCTAGGTGTTAACTGAACCCGATCGAGCGATTCCTTCGCTACTGCTACTAACTGAAGCCGGTCAAACTTGCTGCCTCTTGATAAATAGTGAGCGTTGTTGGGGGTTGGATGAACAGTTCTCGATGGGGGTTGGATGAACAGGACCCTGTGGTAGTAGAGGCCGTTGCCGCTGGATGAACAGGACCACGTGGAGGGTTGGATGAACAACAGCCGGTGGAGGGCTGGTTGAACAGTAGCCGGTGGAAGGCTGGATGAATAGTAGCCCGTGAAGGGGTGGTCGAACAGTAGCCGGTGGAGGAGCGGTGGAGGCTGGATGAACAGGAGCCCGTGGATGAACAGTAGCTGGTGGAGGCAGGAGGGAGACGCCGTGGATGAACAGTCGCATGTGGAGGCTGGAGGAGGTCGACGGTGGATGAACAGTAGCCCATGGAGGCTGGAGCGAGGCAGTAGATGGTGGATGAACAGTAGCCCGTGGAGTCCCTGATATGTATCCTACGTATCTATAATTTTTGATTGTTCCATGCTATTATATTATCTGTTTTTGATGTTTTATATGCATTAATATGCTATTTTATATGATTTTTGGGACTAACCTATTAACCTAGAGCCCAGTTCCAGTTTCTGTTTTTTCCTTGTTTTAGAGTTTCGCAGAAAAGGAATACCAAACGGAATAAAACTTTCGCGATGATTTTTCTTGGACCAGAAGACACCCAGGAGACTTGGAGTGCAAGTCAGAAGAGCCACGAGGCGGCCACAAGGGTGGAGGGTGCGCCCAGAGGGGTAGGGCGCGCCCCCCGACCTTGTGGGCCCCTCGTAGACCCCTGACCTAGATCTTCCTCCTATATATACTCTTATACCCCAAAAACATCCAGGGGAGCCATGAAACCACTTTTCCACCTCCGCGACCTTCTGTACCCGTGAGATCCCATCTTGGGGCCTTTTCCGGCATCCTGCCGGAGGGGGGTTCGATCATGGAGGGCTTCTACATCAACACCATTGACTCTCCGATGAAGCGTGAGTAGTTTACTTCAGACCTACGGGTCCATAGCTAGTAGATAGATGGCTTCTTCTCTCTCTTTGATTCTCAATACAAAGTTCTCCTTGATGTTCTTGGAGATCAATTTGATGTAATACTCTTTTGCGGTGTGTTTGCCGAGATCCGATGAATTGTGGATTTATGATCAGCTTATCTATGAATATTATTTGAATCTCCTCTGAATTCTTATATGCATGATTTGATATCTTTGCAAGTCTCTTAGAACTATCGATTTGGTTTGGCCAACTAGATTGGTTTTTTTTGCAATGGGAGAAGTGCTTAGCTTTGGGTTCAACCTTGCGGTGTCCTTTCCCAGTGACAGTAGGGGCAGCAAGGCACCTATTGTATTGTTGCCATCGAGGATAAAAGATGGGGTTTTCATCATATTGCTTGAGTTAATTCCTCTACATTATGTCATCTTGCTTGATGCGTTACTCCATTCTTTATGAACTTAATACTCTAGATGCATGCTGGATAGCGGTCGATGTGTGGAGTAATAGTAGTAGATGCAGAATCGTTTCGGTCTACTTGACACAGATGTGATGCCTATATTCATGATCATTGCCTTAGATATCGTCATAACTTTGCGCTTTTCTATCAATTGCTCGGTAGTAATTTGTTCACCCATCGTAATAATTTCTATCTTGAGAGAAGTCTCTAGTGAAACTTATGGCCCCTGGGTCTATTTTACATCATATTAGTTTTCCGTCAACTTTCCAATTTCTGTCGCCATTCCCTTATTTTGCAATCTTTACTTTCCATTCCATGAACCAAAAATACCAAAAATATTACTTTACCATTTATCCATCTCTATCAGATCTCACTTTGAGAATAACCGTGAAGGGATTGACAACCCCTTTGTCGCGTTGGTTGCAAGTTGGTGATTGTTTGTGCAGGTATTCGGTGGCTTGTTGCGTTGTCTCCTACTGGATTGATACCTTGGTTCTCAAAACTAAGGGAAATACTTACGCTACTTTGCTGCATCACCCTTTCCTCTTCAAGGGAAAAACCAACGCAAGCTCAAGAGGTAGCCGTCCGTTTTGTGGTACGCCACACCCCTCCCGATGAACAGGAGCCCCGTTTCGACTGTAGGAGGTCGAAGAGAAGTCCGTTTCCTCCGTTTTGCGGTACGCCACACCCCTCCTGATCAACAGGACCCCGTTTCGACCGTAGGAGGTCGAAGAGAAGTCCGTTTCCTCCGTTTTGCGGTACGCCAGACCCCTCCCGGTGAACAAGATCCTGTTTCGATTGTAGGCGGTCAAACACAAGGCCGTTTCCTCCATTTTGCGGTACGCCATGCCTCGTTTTGGCTGTTCCGTCCAAGCCGGTTGGCTCCCGATGAACACGACGCATTCCTTTGCCTCCCGATGAACATGATGATGCAGTTTCTCCATTTCGACCCAGCCGGTTGGCTGCCGATGTACACGAGCCCTGGCCGTACGTATGCAAGAGTAGGCGTTCGAGACCCCGCCCGTATGTACGTACGTGGCCGTATTTACTTTCTTGCACCATGGTTGTATGTACATGTACACGATATTGACGAGACTGCGTGACATGCTACATCCGCGCCTCTACTATGACACGTGCCCTTCCTTACTCGGCCACGGTTCATCGCTGCAGCCTATAGACAGACCGATCGACCAGTATGTACGTACACGTTCGCGACCAGAATGACAATGCTATGTACGCTTCGACTAGGTGGGTCCCGACTGTCAGGGAGGATAAGGAGGCACTTCCTTGCATGCGAAGTTATTGCTGGTGGGTCCCAACTGTCAGGGGGAGAATCTTTTTTTGCCTGTAATATGGACGCACTTCCTTGCGTGCGAAGATGTAGCTGGTGGGTCCCAGCAGTCAGGGGGATATTTTTTTTGTGAAAAACGGTGGCTCGTCCGGTGGGTCCCTGCTGTCAGGTGGAGGAATCATTATTTTGCGTGTAATAAGGAGGCACTTCCTTGCTGCGGTCGTGGAGCCAGCTGTCACCCTCTCCACGTACAGTACTCTTCTGATGGAAGTCTGTTCCTTGACCACATTCGCCACGCCGTGTTGAGAGCACCCAGGCGGTGGATGACAGCGAGGCCTAGGAAGGGGACGACACGTAGACGGGGAAGACGCGGCATTGGATGCCCATGCGGAGAGGAGTACGAGGGTTGACTGGTTCGGCTGCGGTGTGAGGCTGCCGTCGCCGCAGAATAATAGGGGTTGTGGGTGAGTAGAGGGATGGCCTGACCAGAGGTTGGAGTAGGGTGGGGTGATGAGGCGTGCACCGCAGCAGAGCTATCCACGGGAGGCAGGAGCAGGCGGCACGACCGGCGCTGGTTTGGGTGGCTGGAGCAAGAAGACCAGAGGTTGAAGAAGCACTACAGCCATTGGATGGACATCGTACGGTCACTGGAGCTAGAATCGTTCATATTGACTAAGTTGACAAAGCCCTCCATCCGCGTCAACTTAGTAGGCCCACAAGTCAGCCTCCCACTATGGTGGGTCCCAGCTAGCAGGGGGAGTATTCATTTTTTGTGCGTAATAAGGAGGCACTTCCTTGCATGTGAAGATATAGCTGGTGGGTCTGAGCTTTCAGCGGGAGGAACGTTTTTTTCGCAAAATACAGAGGCCCTTCTGGTGGGTCCCAGCTGTTAGGTGGAGGAATCATTATTTTGCGCGTAATAAGGAGGCACTTGCTTGTGTGGGTCCCTACTGTCAGCCTCTCCACTTACATCGCTCTTCCGATGGCTGTTGTTTGTTGACCATGTTGACCACGCCGTGCTGAGAGCACAAACGCGGTGGACAAGGGCGAGGCCCAGGAAGGGAATGACCTGGAGCCGGCGAAGCCACAACAGCGGATGCCCACGCTGAGGGGAGTATGAGCGCTGACTGGTCGGCTACGGGGTGAGGCTGACGTCACTAGAAAATAACAGGATGTGCAAGTGGGTAGAGGGATGGCCTAGTGGCAGCACATCCAGCCACGGGAGGAGGGAGCAGGCAGTCCCGCCGGCGCTGGTTTGGGTGACTGGAATAGGAAGATCAGAGATTGAAGAAGCACGACGGCCGTTGGATGGACATCCAACAGTCACTGCTCTGTGTTGACTAAGTTGACAAAGCCTTGCGTACGCGTCAAAACATTTTTTGGGATAGCGTCATCGTCAACCTAGTAGGCCCAGAAGTCAGCCTCCAAATCTGTGGAAAACAGCATACAACCCATTAGCCATTGTTTTCAATAATTTACAACCCAGTTGCTAATTCTTAAAGATATTTTGAAGCCCATATTCACTTTATTAGCATTACAGACCATATTCTGGGCACTGCTAGAAAATTCAACGAAATTCTGCACATTTCGGTGGGGTTTGAACTGTTTTAATCATGAAATTTCGAGTCACGTTAAAAATAATTTAAAAAAATATTATATAAATAAAATTCAAAAACAATTCTCCACAAAAAATGAATGAAATTTAAAATCTTGACTAGCAAGATGCCCGTGCATTGCACGGAACATCAAGATGCATTTGTATGAGTAGTTTATCTTGTGAGAGAAAAGGATGAATGAGGGAAAGCCTTATCTGCAAATGTGGAGAGGAGTGCGGGTAAATTGTCATAGTTTCCTTCCTATCCGTTTGATATAGATCAGATGGCCTATATTGCAGGATGGCAGGTACACCATCATCACCAAATCTGCTTTTTATAAGAGTAGAGAAATCCAGAAAAAACGATATTTGAATGTAATTGTCGGTTGGCTTTGGTTTAAAATTTTACAGCCCATTCCTTACAACTTATAGCCCATTTTCTGGGGAAGCCCATTTCTTACTACTTACATCCCTCCCCGTCTTGAAAGATTTGCAGCCCAGCAGGGCTGAGAAAAGTAAGTAGGCCTCAGTTGGGTATTCTCCAAAAAAAAAGAATTGGTCTAGCCATTTTCAGAAAGAAAAACGATATCAATTGGGCTCCTCATGTGCTTAAATAAAAGCGCAAGCGTGGGTAGACGGTCCACAGCCCCCACACAGTGCGCAGTTGAGCTCCGTCTCTAAAACTAAAAAACACCTGGGCGAGCTGCTGGGTCCTTGGTGTTATCCGCTTGTTGTGTAGTTTTCTCGTTTATTGACTACATTGACAATGGCGTGGGACCTAGTTGTCAAACAATTAGGAGGAAGTATATTTTTTGGCTTGTAATAACGAGGCGCCTGCTTGCGTAATGCAATGACCCTAGTGGGTCCCTACTGTCAGCCCCTCCACATACACTCATCTCCTGATTCCTCTCGGTTGTTGACCATGTTGACAACGGCAGACGGCGGCGGGCACAGCGAGCGAACCAGGGCGGAGAACGACGGCGAGGCCTCGGACGGGAATGAACAGGAGCCATGGAAGATGCGGCAGTGTAGTGGCAGGCGGAGGGGAGTACAAGGGAAACAACATGTAACTCAAGCTTACAAACAGTACAAAAAGCCCAAGGATTAATTGTTCCTCAAATTTAGACAAAACCCAGATTGAACATGGCAATAACATCTAACCCAACCACTCATTTTCGCAGTCACAAACAAATGGATCGGTCTGATCCATAAAATCAACATCCTGTGCAAAAAAAATTATTGGAGGATGACTACAATTTGTTGTAAATAGTAGCCGTGCATGTTTAGAAGCCCATTTGTCCACCTGAATCTTTTTTTGCTGTCAACGTGTCCGTCCGTGAGAAATCTCTTGTTGTAAAACTTAAGCCTCATGGACAATAGTAACCTCGCATTCAACAGGAAGAATGTGACAAAGCTTTTGTTTGCCTGGTTGGATGCATATCCTTCCATCGTTATTGTCCTCAAACGGATGTCATGACAACTGAGAAAATCCTGGTGCTTATTACGCCACCGATTGGTTATACGTTTTTCTCCATGTGTTAGCAGTGCCTAATTAGACATGAAGATTTTAAATAGTTAAGGTCTGAAAAAGAGTATGTCGAAAGAGCGACAGCTGAACGGTTAATTCTAGTACAATATATACGGGCTTTCAATGTGCATGAAATCATCACCTTTATATATGAATTCTCCAGAGATCTAAATCATCGCAGCAAGCCAATAATTATGTTCAGATCAAAACTAAACATTCCGATATATAAGATCTTGACAGAATCCAGCAGCATTGATAGGCTATCCATGGATGAACTCTTCATTGAGCATATAACATAATATTAGTACCCAAAGTGTACTCCAAGATGATATAAAACTTATGCGCACAAATGAAAAATGCAGCTTATGATTACAAATGTGTAGATGATAATATATGGTACCTGAAAAAGTGAGGAGCCAAAGACCAACTTCATGTGATCATTAAACAGATCACTAATTACACCCAAGGTCTCCAGTTTGGGCGCAGAGACGACAATTATTTGCGAAGGTTTATAACAATCATTAAGGAGCAACCTTTAAAGTGAAGGGGCATCTTCAATGATGAGCTGATGTCCTTCAAAACAAATTCCAATGCTTTTAAGGTGAGGCAACTTTATTTGGAGACAACTGATAGGGATTTCTATTCCCAAAACAATCAGCAAGCGCTCCAGGGCAGGGCAACTGGAGTGGATGATGCTGTGCAGTGAGGCCTCCGACAGATAAACCACCACAAGCGAAAGTTTTTTTAGCAGTGGGAGTCAAAGCATTTGTACCAAAACGTCTGGTAGATGGCACCGGGCGAAGGTGGCGGTGTGGAGAGAGGAGGAAAACCACGATATGGACAACGGTGGTGTGGGCACAAATTCTTGGTGTGTTCGTGGTATGAAACTTTCGTGGTAATGGTAGAACTCAAACTGCTGGAGTTTTTCGAATTCAGGGGATGTCAGCCAAGCGTCCACCGTGCGGGGTATGGACAGCAGGTAGTGTGTCGGGATGCAGAGGAATTGAACGGGGCCCTGCTGGTGAGAGGAGATGTTGGCTCTGAGGATATCAAATTCAGGAAGGACAAATATTTGACGACAACCGAGATTGAGGGGCGTGGTGCGCCATAGAGGGCGCCACCGAGTTGAGAGGACTTGTGTGCGGCAGCAATCCTTGGTTGGGAGAAGCGAGATGATCTCCCCAAGGATGTCATCCGGGAGATCGTTGATGCGGTCCATCGGAGATTCTACGGGTTCCTCAGATCCGTGTGTGTGTGTGGGGGGGGGGGGTTCGAAGCTTCTCCCCGCGCTGCCGGGTGCGGGATCTACAACCGGCGTTGCCGCTAGCGGAAGCCTCATTTTCTTGGCGCTGGGGCCAGCCGACTCCATTTTCCTTGTGGGTGTCACATCGAGCTCACGGGTTTGAGCAGAGTAGCTAGAGACGAGCCTAGTGGCAGTGCGAGTGGGGAAGAAGGAGGGCTGGGGTTTTCTGTAGGAGTGGAAGAAGAGGAGCATGCATTTTCTGTACGGGTGAGGAAGAAGGTGAGCGGGTTTTTTTTGTACGAGTGAGGAAGATGGGGAGCGGGGGGAATTGGGGGCGACGGAAGTGCTAGAGTCCAGCGAGCTGCAGTATAAGTGGAAGCGAGGAGGAAGGAGGGTTTTTCTGGGATCGCCCCCTCTTTAAGAAATATGGGCCTCCCTAGCACGCATTAATTTCATGGGCATGCTTCTTTCTGCTCAATGTTGCGTGCACATTGAGCATGTTGGCAACACCACAGCTAGCTTGATGGCTCATCTTGCAATTCACGCTGACACGTTGCAGCAAACAGAGGAGGCAATAGAGATCACTCAACATCAGGCCATTTTGTGCAGTTCCACTAAAATCGTCTTCATTGTCCTGAATGTGAAAAGATAGGAAAGCACTGTACTTAAACAGTGTCGCAAAACAGTAGCACATACCAATAGCTCGGCATGACAAAACACGATCATATGGACAAAGGGGATACTGACCTGCGTGAGGAAGATTATGCATAACTTTATAGGTGGTTAGTTGATTTCCACCTTGGGATCTCCTATGATTGCACAGAGGAAATTCTATCCAATCGATGAGCGCAGTTCCTTCCTTGTGGCTGTAGAAATTTTTTCCGACTAATCCCAATATCTTTTTTGCGCAGCTCCACTAAAATAATGCACCGCTGTTTGCACGACCCCTACTCGCCGGCCAGGCCATCAATGACTCAGTCCCTTTTATCTTGCGTTGATGGCACGGCTACAGTGCTTGTTTGCTCCTCCACACATGACAGGCTCATTCCACACTGCAAACAGCAAGTCAGCATACGAATAAGCTTATTTCATCTTGCGTTAGTCATTCTACCTAGTTACGAATGTAGGAATCCCGGAGTACCGTGAGGTCAGCTAACAACAGGTTCCACTAAAATTGAGGTTTGTGCTTCCGTTTGCACAAATAGACACCTGAAAGTGCAACTAATCCCCGGGTGGTTTTGGTAATTCATAACAACATATAGCTCATTGAACTAATATCCATTCAAGCTTAATGTTTCAGAAAGTTCAATGATTAATATGGCATGGACTAGAGATGTGGACCCCTCAAAATGCTAAGGACACATATTGGCAAAAGCCTAAGACTCTACGTTTTCATTTTAGTGATCCAAGATCACATTGAGTCCATAGGAAAAGCCAATACTATTAAAAGGGGATGAGGTGTTGCTTAATGGCTTGCTTGCTCAAAATGCTTAGTGATATGCTCCAAAAGCCCTCAACCACTTTCTCATTTCAACATATGTCCTAAACCTAAAGTCAAACTCGGCCCCATTGATTTGATCTATCCACGCCACCGAGTTCACTTGACATAGCCAATGCCAGAAACCCTAATCAGTTTGGTCTCACCGGTAGGGATCTCGATCTCACCGAGATGGGATTGCAAACTCTTTGTTTCCCTTTGCAACATTTCGGTCTAACCGAGATGAGCAATCGGTCCCACCGAGTTGGCAATGCAAACTCTCTGTTTCCTTTTTGTAACGTTTTGGTCTAACCGAAATGAGTGATCGGTCCCATCGAGTTTGCCTGACCAAGTCTCTATTTGCTTATTACTGAAATCGGTCTCACCGAGTTCATGTAAATGGTCTCACTAAGATGAGGTTTCGCCCTAACCCTAGCGCATCGGTCCCACCGAGTTGATCATGTCGGTCCCACTGAAAAGCCTAACATTCACATTTTGAACCAGGTCGGTCTCACCGAGTTTCACTATTCGGTCCCACCGAGTTTGGTAAATTGTGTGTAACGGTTAGATTTTGTGTGGAGGCTATAAATACCCCTCCACCCCCTTCTCCATTCAGGAGAGAGCCATCAGAACATGCTTACACTTCCACTACTCATTTTCTGAGAGAGAACCACCTACTCATGTGTTGAGACCAAGACATTCCAATCCAACCACAAGAATCTTGATCTCTTGCCTTCCCCAAGTTGCTTTCCACTCAAATCATCTTTCCACCATATCCAAATCTATGAGAGAGAGTTGAGTGTTGGGGAGACTATCATTTGAAGCACAAGAGCAAGGAGTTCATCATCAACACACCATCTATTACCTTTTGGAGAGTGGCGTCTCCTAGATTGGTTAAGTGTCACTTGGGAGCCTCCGTCAAGATTGTGGAGTTGAACCAAGGAGTTTGTAAGGGCAAGGAGATCACCTACTTCGTGAAGATCTACCCAAGTGAGGCAAGCCCTTCGTGGGCGATGGCCATGGTGGGATAGACACGGTTGCTTCTTCGTGGACCCTTCGTGGGTGGAGCCCTCCGTGGACTTGCGCAACCGTTACCCTTCGTGGGTTGAAGTCTCCATCAACGTGGATGTACGATAGCACCACCTATCGGAACCACGTGAAAAACCTCCGTGTCTACATTGCGTTTGCTCCCTCCAAACTCCTCCCTTTTACCTTCATATGCAATGATTCACATTCCGCTGCTATACTCTTAGAATTGCATGTGTAGGTTGATTGCTTGACTTGTTTTAAGTTGCTAAAATCTGCCAAGACATAAAATTGGGAAAAGGCTAGATTTTTATTTGGTCAAGTAGTCTAATCACCCCCCTCTAGACATACTTTCGATCCTACAAGTGGTATCAGAGCTTTGGTCTCCATTTTCCTTCATTTCCATAGCTTTGGTGATCATAGCCTTAGTTTCACAACCTAGGAGAGTATGGCGTCTAGCGAGGGAAATTACCACCGTAGAGGTCCTTACTTGATGGTACTAATTTTGCTAGTTGGAAGCATAAGATGAAAATGCATATTCTTGGACAGAACCCTGCCGTTTGGGCTATTGTGTGTACTGGTTTGCAAGGTGAATTCTTCGGTGGAAGGGAACCAAATCGTGAAGCTACCGCTGAAGAATTGAAGATGTTGCAATACAATGCTCAAGCTTGCGATATCCTCTTCATTTGATTGTGCCCCGAAGAATTCAACAAAATCAGCCGTCTTGAGAATGCAAAGGAAATTTGGGATACTATGATTGATATGCATGAAGGTACCGACTCCGTCAAGGAATCCAAATTGGATGTGCTTCAAAGTCAACTTGACAAGTTTAAAATGAAGGATGGTGAAGGTGTCGCTGAAATGTACTCTAGGCTTGCTCTCATCACAAACGAGTTTGCCGGCTTAGGAAGTGAAGAGATGACCGATAGATTCATCATCAAGAAGATCCTAAGAGCCTTGGATGGAAAATATGATACCGTGTGCACATTGATCCAAATGATGCCCAATTACAAAGATCTCAAACCAACAGAAGTCATTGGTAGAATTGTTGCTCATGAGATGTCACTCAAGGATAAAGAAGAGCTTCACAACAAGTATAGTGGTGCTTACAAAGCTTCATGTGATGCTCCTACATCATCAAGTGAGAAACAAGTCTTCAATGAAGAATTGAGCCTAATGGTGAAGAACTTCAACAAGTTCTACAAGAGTAGAAGCAAAGAAAGAAGTTCCAAGTCAAGGTCCTACAATGACAAAAGATCTTCTAGTCGTGAATGTAATTGCTAGAATTGTGGAAGACCCGGACACTACTCCAATGAGTGTACGGCTCCCTACAAAAGAAGAGAAGACTCACCTAAAAGGAGAAGCAAAAGAGAAGAATCACCTCCAAGAGAGAGAAGGAGTAGAGATGATCGTTATGAATGAAGAACCTCTCGCAGAAGCAAGGATTCGGAAAGGAAGGACAAGCCATCAAGGAGCTATACAAAACAAAGATATCAAGATCATGTTGGTGAATGGGTATCCGGTTCCGACTCCGACAATCACTCCGAGAGAAGTTATCACTCCGACTCCGAATATACTCAAGATGAAGGTGTTGCCAGTCTAGCACTTGTGTCAACCAACTCCTATGACATATTTGACTCACCAAATGAAGGAATTGGAAGATGCTTCATGGCTAAAGGCCCAAAGGTATCACACCCCGAGTATGCTGATTTCAATAGTGATGAAGATGATTTGCTAGGTGATGATGATTTACTTGTTGACAACTCTAGTGATCAAAACTATGATGAACTTGCTATTAATCATGCTAATCAAGATAAAATGAATGACGATGATAAGGAGATTGAGCGTCTAACTAAAGAACTAAACACTCTTAAGTTAGCTCATGAAACTACCATAGGAGATCATGAAGAGCTTTTAAAGACTCATGAGAAGCTACGCTTTGAAAAATCTCAATCCAGAGCAAGAGCATGGGTTCTTAAAAGCAATCAATGATGATCTTCGTAAGAAAAGTTCTTCTTACATTTCCAAGCGTTTGCTCTTGTCTACTTACATGCCACAAGTAAAATCTAGCAACAAGAGTAAGAAAGATTCTTCTTCTAGTAGTAACAATAATCATGCTAAATCCAACCAATAGTTCTCTTGATTCCACTAATGATTCTCTTAGCCAAGTTACACTTGAGCAAGAAAATAGCTTATTGAAGGGAATTATAGAGAAAGGTGTTTACAAGAGCCTTGCTGGAAGTAAGCAATTTAAGGAAATTGTACGCAAGCAAGGAAAGCACCGGAAGAATCAAGGTGTTGGTTTTGAACGAAAGTTCAATGCCAATGGAGTTGAGTGAGAAGAAGATTAATACCCCAAGACGAAGTTTGTTCCTCAACAACAGAAGTTTGATCCTACTTCCTTCAAGGGGACACAAGCTCAACATGATCTTCCACCACAAGACCACAAGCTAAAAGGAAAGGACAAGCTTCAAGAGGAGATTGATGCATTTGAAGAAGCTCCTAAGGCCTTGGTCAAGTGGGTTCCCAAGACTACATCAAGTTCTACTTCATCAAGTACGACTACAACTCCAAGAATTCCCATCAAGATGATGTGGATCCCGAAGAAGAAGAACTAGAGAGTTCTTGAGGGCGACTCTGCCAACACACTTCACTCATATTCATATTGGCAAGGACAATGCAATCAACTTCCACATCTTGCACTAGTTCAAGGAGTCAAAAACCCTCTTGTTGGTAAGTAAAGGGACAAGGTAACCTAATGCCTTCATGGACATCATCTTGTGTGTACTTCACTGTATGTCTATGGATATCCTTGTATGTTCCTTGTGGGACTAACCCATGTAGGTATCGAAAGTGCAACTCACTCCAATGGATTGCTCCAAATGATCTACATCAACTTTGAGCATCTACATCTTCAACACCTACATGAAGTCATCATTGACAAAACCCAAGGTTAGTTCATCCCTCTTAGGGGGGATATCACATCTAGGGGGAGCTTTACTCTAAGAATTGAGTTGAAGCAACTCTAATGATGTGAACACAGCAATGCTTTATGTAAAAGTGGTAACCCCACTTGTGCTTAAATGATGAGTATGACCTACGATCAAATGTTCTCATTTGACTCCTCAGTCAATATACTTATATATAGATGACCTAGTCATCGCCAATTGCTTGATAGATACTAGAGTGTTTGTGCATGCTTTGCCACATATTTCATTTGCCATCTTATTGTGTCAGCATGTTGAGTGCATATCTTTCTCATTCGAGGACATCCATTTGTTGCTTTGATTGTTTGGTCTTTTCTTTTGCCAAATGGATGGACAAGAATGCCTAAGAACTTCCTCTAGCTATCTATGTTTTTCTCGTCTCAAACTCTATTCATGCTACATCACAAAGTTTGATCAAGTCAGATTCAAACCCTTTGGGTGAGGAGCACTCGGAGCCACCGATTCGTCATAGACCTAAACTTCCAAAACCTCTTAGTGTATTTCGGTCTGACCGATTCATTCCTTTCGGTCATACCGAGTTCATTGAGTTGATCTAGGTTTCAATCTTGGTGCAACCGATTTGAACAATTCGGTCACACCGAGTTGCAGTAACCGCTTGCGATTCTACATCTCGGTTCCGCCGAGCCGTTCCACTCGGTCACACCGACAGGGTCTGGATATATAAACACACAGGTCGAATTTTGGAAATTTCTTCGAAACCCTTCGCCCGCGCCTATCCAGCTCTGCCGACTCGAGGTCTCCGGATCGTCTCCTCCGTCGCCAGCGACCCCCTGCCGCTGGTCTCCGCCGCCGTCAACGGAATCTTCACCGCCGTTGTCGCCGTACTGAGTTCACCACCGAGTTAGGGTATGAACTCGAACCCTTTGTGCTTTCTCACTCCGATTCTTAGCACGGAGACAATGCCATGATTCTTGCCACGTTTGAGATTATTCTATCCAGCAAAAACTTCCTTTAGATTAGGGTTGATCCAAAAACTTAGAGTTAGGTTTCTGCTGAATTCATCTCGGACCGACCGAGTTGTAGAATTCGGTCTCACCGATTTGGCCTAGGCCATTGCACTTGTGATTTTCGGTCTGACCGAAACTTACAAATCGGTGGGACCGAGTTCGATTCTCAGTGAAACCCTAGCAATCTCGAAGTCACCGAATTATGTCTCGGTCTGACCGATTTCACTAGTTTAGAGTCTAATATTGCTTCGGTGTCACCAAGTTTAACAAATCGGTAGCTCCGAAATGCTTTCTGTAGAAAACTAAAACTAAGTTTTTGACTCATTTGTTTTGCAAAATCTCTGCACTTTGTGATGCTCATCCACTCTGTCTCAACTATATCATTCACAGGGTCAGCTGTCAGGGTCAGCTATGTCAGATCAGAGTGACAGTCAGAACAAGTCAGAAGAGCAGCATAATCTCAGTGAGGGCACTAGTCCCTCGGACAGTTATGATGAGGGTAGCAGAAGCACCCCAAGCAAGCTGCCTAAGGCTGCTACTAGGAAGAGGAGGAAAAGAAATTCAGATTCTGAAGATGAGGATTTTGTCATTGAGGAGGAAGTCACCTCCAAGAAGAAAGTGCTGAAAAAGGAATATGCTGCTGCTGCTGCAACCAAGCCTGGGTTGCACAAGAAAGCTCCTGCCAAGAGAGTGCCAATGTCCAAAGCCAGAGCCTCAACACAGGAAACCATTGAGTTCACTCTTGAACCAAAGGAGGCTGGTGAGGGAAAGAAGAGAAAGGAAAGGGTCAAGAAGACCATGGCCAAGGTGATTGGCAGATCCTCTATGATGAGAGATCCAGATGAGGATGAGGAAGAGGATGAAGAAGATGCTGCACCAGCACCCAAGACATAGAAGTTGATGGGGGATGCCATCAAGTCAGGGTCTGCTCCATCAAAGCCCAAGACTGCCCCCAACACTACAAAAAAAGACACATCCGTGACATTTTGGGCCGAACGAATTTTTTTGTCATACTTATGACACTTCTATGACGATAATTGTGACAAAACCCGGTATCATCATAGATGTGGTGGGGTCCTACTTCTATGACAAAAAATCATGACATAAAATGGGCTTTTCGTCCTGGGCGGGCCGGAGACGCAGCAGCATGACATTCCTTGGGCCGTTCATGATGGAAAAACCCGTGGTAGAAGCGAGGGCGAGGAAAATATCGGGGAGTTCCCGGTTACGGTGGGTGGTCGGGAGCCGAGCGATGCGCGTTTCTCTCGTACATACGCGCGTGTGTGCGAGGCGTTGGGCTCTAACTGAACCCGAGCGATTGCACTGCAGGCTACGTGTGACACCCAAATTTTTATTTGGATTTTTCAAAAGATTTTATTTGACTTGAGGGAGGTGATTTAAAATTTTTCTTCAAAAGAACTCTCCCTTTCAAATATTTTTCTCATGACAAGAGTTTTATTTGGACTCACCCAAGACTTGCTTTTGGTCTTGGAGGTCCTTGCCTTTTTATTTGAACTCAAGACAAAATGCTTTTCACTTGAGAAAAATGGCTTTTGAAAATCTCCTTGAAAATGCACCATGGCTTTTGAATAATCCTTTGCCACTTTCAACATTTCTTTCTTGCCATGGCCTTAGTGCAAATCCACTCTCCTAAACCTTCCCTCATCTTTAGATCATGTTTTGCATCAACTCCAGCAAGTTGTACCTCTCCATATAATTCTTTCCATTCAAAACATATTCAAACAAATTTCTGTCTTCTATTCTAGCCATTGGTGATTTACAAAGGAACTCCACTTTCTGTTTGGATTTTTGCCCCCAAACCAATTCCCCTCCCTAGTCCTTTGAACCCTCAACCAAGATCCATGAAGATCCACTGGTCTTCAGTTCAAATTTTTCAGACTACACTTGCTGCAAGTTTGGACCAGATTTGTCAAATTTGGTGAAATTCATTCAAATCTTCCTCCAAAAATTCCAAATAAAATCAGGCAGCCTCTGGGTGCATTGAGTGGTCACCTCACCAAGTACCAGCTCCAGAATTTTTTTTTCTCATTGCCAAATCATTCTGTCGAACACCTGCAGAGCGTCGATCTCGACAGCGCCCCGATGTCGCCTTGCTCCCCGTCCCCTCCCCCTTGTTCCTGCACCGCACGAGCGTCTGGCACCTTGCGGACGTCGGCGACGAGCAGCAGAAGGTGCGCCGCCCCGTGACCGACGCCAGCGGCGGCTTTGCGGCCGCCAGAGAGAGGCGCAGCGCCGACGGCGCCACCCAGCGCCGCCCAAGCCACCGGAGCTCGCCGCGTGGCCTTCCACTCCCCAGAACGCGCTGCCATCTTCGTCGTGAACCGCAGGGCGCGGAGCGCGCTCTCTGCCGCCGACGTGCCCGTGCGGCCACCCCACCGTGGACCGGCGGCGTTACGCCAAGACCAGCCGGGATTAGCGGAGGAACGACACCAGTAACCTCCACTGATGCTGCCTGGCCACTCAAACCTCCTGCCAATCCACTGCATCGCTGTAATTGCTTGCCGGAGATTCTCCGTTCACGGCCACCCCGTCGATCCGCCTATAAATAGAGGCCCCGAGCTTCAACTCGAACCCACACCATCCCTGCACTCCACCTAGAGCACGCCTAGCCACTGGAAGAGCCCCGAGGAGGTCTCCTTCCTCGACTCCGGCCGCCGCGACCCGCCACGGGATCCAGCTCGATTCACTCCCGTGCGTGCGCCTCTGCCTCCCATCTCTTGCCAGTAGCTTCACTATGCATCCCTCCTTCTGACCCGCGCTTCAATTCGAAGTTTGCAGCCCTTCACCGGAGTTCTCCACCACCACCCGAGCCGCCGTCCGCCGGAGAAAGTGTCGCCGTCGACGTGGTGCTCCCCGTTGGTCGAGTCCACCACCCACCGACGCGGAAGGACACGCTGAAGCTCTTGGTACCCTCCGATCCTCCTAACTCGCCGTGGTTCGACGCCGGCGTCCACCGCAGTCTTCGGGCGCCGGCGAGCTTTTTAAACCTGACATGTGGACCCCCCTGTCAGCCTCTCTTCTGTTTCCACTCGCGAACCGTTTTTTCTTGGCGCCTTTGGGCAAATACGCTTTCCCTCTTGAGCTTGCGCATTTCCATTCGAACCGTTTTCTGTTTTCTCAGTTAAAACCCTGGAACTTTTCTGTTTCATTATAGATAGGTCCTTGGACAGAAACCTTTATAACTTTTTAATAAAAGGGGATTTTTGAGTGATTCTTTTTCTGACAGTCTTCAAATTTTGTCTAGTTTTTTATGAGATTTATTTGAAAAAAAAATTTGGAGAAGTTTCTGTGCACGCGTTGGTTTTCACGTTAGTGCCCGTTTTCGTTATTGCCGTAGGTTCCGGAAGAGGTGACGGAGCCGCGAACTTCGCCGAGCTAGACTCCGACTTCTACGAACCAGGCAAGCATGTTTGAACCTTTGATATGACAGGTGTTTTGCATGTTTGCGTGAAAGTTTGTGCGTGGCATATGAGTATCGGTGAGTTCCCCGTTGCTTGTGAGGCAACCACCCGCATGTTCCAAAGTTGCGATGATCTCTGATGAGAGATGGCCTAATCATGTGGTGAATTGAAGGGAAGCAAGGTGGTACTGTTGTAGCATACCAGGCTTGCGTCATCCGACAACTTCCGACGTTAACGTGGACGGAGTCACGTTATCGTTCTTTTCCCCTTTCCGTGCTACCACGTGTTTCTTTGCCAAGATGCGGTTTAGTAAGTTGGTAACCTCTTTCCGTGTACACACCAAACAGAGGGGCCGGGATGATGGTACCTTGGCCCAGGATTAAAGCCAGTCATCCGGTCAGGGGGCATGGGTGTTTCCGGTTGGGACCGAGAGGGGGGGCACCCCCTTAGAGCGCGCGTATAGAAATTTTGATCCCATGCTACGCGAGGTTGTAGCCTCCCCATCTCAAGGTTTTTCTTGAACGTTGCCGAGGGTGATCCCTGGCTTCGGAATGTTGAATGGGTGTGTACTGGTTAGACGTGTTTCTTCCAAAACACCGTAAACGGAACTAGTCCCTGTGACTACTGAAATCCGTTGGCTGTGGTTAAGTACAAACTCTGCAGAGTCAAATCCTTCCAAGTCATCGTATCCATGATCAAGTAGTGAAATCAGTATAGTGAAATCAGTATATCCATATCTATCCGCGTGGAAAACTTGTCCCCCGGTGAACAAGCTCTGGTGGTGAACCCGTTTTAATTATTATTACTGTGGATGGACTAACCTTGTATTTGTCTCGTACTTGTGATAATTTATACTCTCGAGCTAATGAATTTTTGAGCTACAATATAAGCCCTTTATGTGATGTCGCTCAGACGTCCGACTGTGGCATGTTCGTCTTTTATTTTCTGTTATAAGCCCTTTATGTGATGTCGCTCAGACGTCCGACTGTGGCATTATTATTATTCTTGCAGTTTCCTCTCGAGGAGTCATTCAGACACTCGTTTGGCACCAGTATTATTATTCTACAGTTTCCTCTCGAGGAGTCATTCAGACCCTCGTTTGGCACAAGTATTATTATTCTTGCATTTTCCTCTCGAGGAGTCATTCAGACACTCATTTGGCACCAGTACTACTATTCTGCAGTTTCCGCTCGAGGAGTCATTCAGACCCTCGCTTGGCACCCAGTATTTATTATCTCTATGTCTGAACGCACTGGTTAACTTGTTCATATGCTTCATGTTTACATTTGTTATATCTTATGTCCGAACTGTCTTGCGAGTACTTTCATAGTACTCACCTGGCTTGTTGATTTGACCAGATGTTGACGAAGGCGATCTCTTGGATGAAGAGTTTGATAGCGCGTCCGACGCCTAGGGGAGTCCCAGTCAGTCCTGCGCGATCCCGGATATTGGTCACTTGTATTATATACGCTTCCGCCACCCGCAATAAGTCTCGTCGAGCCTCACTCCGACGCTCGAAGAGCTGTAGTCTTCAGGAGTCATATCACTTGCTTCGCGGTGATATTTCCACCACCGTTATTATCGTGAGTTAGTAGTTATGCCACCCTATCCGCCGTCTTGTTTTATCGGCGTGCATGTAATAAATTGTTGGGCAGTTTCCGCTCAACTTTGTATTATATTCAGTACTCCTGGTATTTTTCTTCTGTGACCATGATATTGTCTACCAGTGAGAAGGAATTCTTCCTTACTGGTCCGTAAAGGGGATTGGTCTCTCAATAATTATATTATTGAAAAACCGGTCGTGACAAGCTTGGTATCAGAGCCAGGCTGACTGTAGGAAGCCACTAGGTGCGATCGCTAATCGGTTATTAGCGTCTTTTGTGCTTTTTCAGCATTTTGCAATTGTAGCTATTTTCTGTTGGTCATCATAAATTTATGACATGACTACTCAGAATTTTTGCCTACTTTTGTAGATGGCTGGCAGCAGCTGTGAGAATCGAGTGTTCACGAACGTGCCCGAGGGGTTTGTCAAGCTCCTCGTCTCCATCACCAAGCTCGCGATCGGGCCAGCAGCTCGCCCGGAGTTTACGCTCTATCAGCACAAGCTCAGCGACGACGTGTCTATGCACCAAGCTGTGGTGCAATTCAAGGGAGGACGTTCTGCAGCTCGCCACTTCTGTTTTGTGGGAAGGGCCATGCCTACGGAGAGGCATGCCATGCAGATGGCTGCCCGTGAGGCGATAGCTCGTCTTCGGGACATCCTTCCTACGATGAAGACTCGTCGCTACCGCTACCTCCCATGCCATGTGCCATACACCAGTCACTATGCATTCGCCTGCCATCGGGGAGAGCGAGATGAAGCCATCGAGATGGTTGTGGAGTATCTCAAGGCTTTGGAGGAGTCTTTCGACAATCTCATAGACGATCTTGTGGCTGCCCGCATGGACTTAGTCCGGGGCGGTCCTGCCAGCAGGAAGGAGCTTCTCCACACGGCACCGCCTCTGACCTTCGTCTCGTCTTCAGCCTCTTATGCACCGGCCGTTTTGGCCACTGCTCGCCGTCTGCCTACCACTGAGGAGTTCGACCGAGTCATCGCTCCTACTCCAGTCAGAGCCGCACCACCCGCCGCACCCCCTCTGCCACCCGTCGCTCCCGCACCGTCACCGCAGCGCAGCGTTACGCGCCAGGAGCCAGCCAGAGAGGAGGTGGAGGTTGATTCTCCTGGACCGCTGAGTCTTGGCAAAGGGAAGGAGATCTACACCATCTCCGACTGAGAGCGCCGAGTAGCCGCGCGTTACGTCTGCTTGTATGTTGTGTTATTGTTTTTTTTTCTATGCGCTAGTTTGTATTGGTGTGTTTGCTGCCTTCCGGAGTAGTACGCTAGCCTAAATGACATGTCAGGAATGTGTACGCACATCCTGAGTGCTGTATCATGTGTTTGTATTTCGCGTGTAAGATTTGTGTTAAGCAGTCTTTTCTCCATGCAAAACCGCTTATGTTTTCCTTGAAAACCTTGAGGTCTTTTAAATTGTTGCCTTTGCAAAGTTTTCCTTGTGCTACACAGTTTTTCTCATGGGTTTTGCAAAATAATACCCCAGACTGGAAAAATGTCTCGTCCGTGGACTCGCTCCATGCCCAATCAGCCAGAAGAGGTTTATGGGACACATACTAGCAACAATTTCACTCAGGGTCAGTCCAGTCAACAAGACAGCGAAGCAGCCCTGTCTCAAGTATGCCGTCTCTTCGAGCAAAGCCAGCAACAGCACCAAGAGATGATGAATCATGTCATCAATATGGGAAACCACCGCGAACACTATCAACCACATTCCAAGTTATCTGAGTTACAGAAGACTCGCCCCTCAACTTTTGCTCACACCGATAGGCCGCTGGAAGCCGATGATTGGCTTCGTGACATTCAAAGGAAACTAATTATTGCTTAGTGTTCAGATCATGAGAAGGTGCTATATGCACCACACTACCTTACTGGAGCAGCTGCAGCATGGTGGGAAAACTTCCTACACATGCATCCCAGTGAACACAACATCACCTGGGAAGAGTTCAAGGAAGGCTTCCGTGGGGCACACATCCCCAGGAGCATCATAAAAATCAAGAAGAGAGAGTTTGATGACCTGAAGCAGAGAGGCATGTCAGTGACAGAATACGATGGTCAATTTACCCAGCTGTCTCGTTATGCCTACGACGAGCACATGACAGAAAATAAGAAGATGGAAAAATTCCTGGACGGCCTGGCACCAGCACTAAGATGCCAACTGATTGTACACACCTTTCTGGACTTTAAAACTCTGGTGGACAAAGCCATTGCCTTGGAGAATGAGCGCCGTAGTCTGGAAGATATCCGTAAGCGAAAGAGGGACAAGACGACTCTTGCTCGCAACAACCGAAGCAAGGCTGAGGTTCCACGAACAGAAGCAAGGAAATCCACGACTACTGATCCAAGGCCCGTCGGACAGTTTCATGCCAGGGACAAGGAGTACACGTACCGTCCAGGGGTCACCTGCTATGCTTGTGGTCAAGAAGGGCACTATGCTAAACAGTGCCCAAAGCCAAGGAACTCGGCCCCCAAACCAAACAATGGTGGAAACAATCCAGCCCCCAAGCGCAACAATTTTAATCCCAACAACAACCACAGGAAGGGTCACCTGAACCATGTGACCAGGGAAGAAGCGCAGAATGCCCCAGACATCGTGCTCGGTACGTTCCCTGTCAACACAGTACCTGCCACGGTTTTGTTTGATTCTGGAGCTTCCCATTCGTTCGTTTCGAAGAGTTTTGTTTTACAACATGGTTTTCCGATACTTCCCTTGGAAAAATCTATGATCATCAAGTCCCCCGGAAATAAACAAATCGCTCGGGGTTACTGCCAAGGAGTGGTCATTGAGTTCAAAGGACTACAATTCCCAGCAAATCTCATCGTGTTGGAGAGTAAAGGACTGGATGTCATTTTAGGGATGGACTGGTTGACCACCAACAAAGGATTCATTGACTGTTTCAATCGGACCGTGATTCTCACCCACCATCATGGCAAGACAATAAGGGTTTCCGCTCAAGAAAGGCCACGATCACAGCAACCAAAACTGAACAAGATGGACAATGCAGAACTGAGAAAAGTTCCAGTGGTATGCGAGTTTCCTGATGTGTTCCCTGAAGAACTGCCAGGCATGCCACCAGACCGAGAAATAGAATTCAGCATCAAACTAGCACCTGGCACCGCTCCCATCTATAAGAAGCCTTATAGAATGGCACCCTCAGAATTGGTGGAGTTGAAGAAGCAGATAAAGGAATTGTTGGACAAAGGATTTATTCGAGCCAGCTCCTCACCTTGGGGTTCGCCTGTGTTGTTCGCCAAGAAAAAGGATGGGACACTGAGACTGTGTATAGACTATCGAGCCCTCAACATGGTCACCATCAAAAACAAATATCCGATGCCATGGATAAATGATTTGTTTGACCAGCTCACACAAGCCAAGGTATTCTCAAAAATTGATTTGAGATCGGGATATCATCAACTGAAAGTACGGACAGAAGATATCCCCAAGACAGCATTCACTTCCAGATACGGATTATATGAGTTCACAGTGATGCCTTTTGGTCTAACAAACGCCCCCGCATATTTCGTCCACCTCATGAACAAAGTGTTTATGAAATTCATGGACAAATTTGTTGTGGTATTCATTGACGATATTCTAGTTTACTCAAGGACACCAGAAGAGCATGCTGAGCACCTCAGAATTGTTTTGGGAGAATTGAGGAAACACCAGCTGTACGCCAAATTTAGCAAGTGCGAATTTTGGTTAAGACAAGTTGGTTTCTTAGGCCATATATTGAACCAAGAAGGCGTGGCCGTAGACCCGGAAAAGGTCAAAGCCATACTTGACTGGAAGCCACCCGCCAACGTTACTGATGTGCGGAGTTTCCTAGGAATGGCCGGATATTACAGAAGATTTATTGAAGGATTCTCCACTGTGGCAAAACCAATAACACAGTTGCTCAAGAAGGACAAGAAATTTGTATGGACGGAAGCATGCGAGAAAAGCTTCCAAGAACTCAAGAAGAAGCTGACAACCGCAGCGGTCTTAACCGTGCCAGACATACACAAGAGTTTTGAAGTTTATTGTGACGCATCCCGAAAAGGTCTCGGGTGTGTGCTGATGCAGGATGGCAAAGTTGCCGCATATGCCTCCAGGCAGCTGCGAAAACATGAGGAAAATTACCCAACACATGACCTGGAGCTAGCAGCAGTCATTCATGCACTCAAGGAGTGGAGGCACTTTCTGTTGGGAAATCGCTGTGAAATATATACAGATCATAAGAGCCTCAAATATATTTTCACACAGCCAGAGCTAAATTTACGCCAACGACGCTGGTTGGAACTGGTCAAGGACTATGATGTCGGCATTCGCTACCATCCAGGGAAAGCAAATGTAGTGGCCGATGCCCTTAGTCGAAACCCCAGCCCGGACAATGACGGTCCGCAAAACTTGAGGCCTGAGTTTCAGCAAGAGTTCGCCAGGCTCAACATGATGTTAGTCCCTGAGGGTACCGTATCAAATCTGGAGATACAACCCACCCTGGTGGAACAAATTAAGAAAGCTCAACAGGGACATCCCAGCATCGAAGGTATAAAGAAGAAAGTGGACCTTGGTAAGGCTTCAGAGTTCATCACAGACAGTGAAGGAACCTTATGGTACGGAGACAGACTTTGCGTACCTAACATTGAGGAACTCAAGCAACAAATCTTGACCAAAAGCCACACCGCTCCATACTCGATCCATCCTGGAGGAACCAAAATGTACAAGGACATTCAGGAAAGATTTTGGTGGCACGGTATGAAAAGAGATATAGCCACATTTATTGCTTGTTGCGATTCTTGTCAGCGCATCAAGGCCGAGCATCAAAAGCCAGCAGGGCTACTCCAGCCAAACAGGATACCGGAGTGGAAATGGGATGAAATAGGAATGGACTTCATTGTCGGATTACCCCGATCACAACGCGGAAATGACGCCATATGGGTCATCACAGACCGACTAACCAAGGTTGCTCATTTCATTCCCGTGAAGACTACCTACTCCACGCAAAGACTGGCCAAACTTTATCTCTCCCGTATAGTTTGTTTGCATGGAGTCCCAAAGACTATAATATCGGACCGAGGCACACAATTCGTCTCCAAATTTTGGGATCACCTACAACAAGCTCTGGGCACGCAACTAGCGTTCAGTACAGCATACCACCCTCAGACTGATGGACAGACGGAACGTGTAAACCAAATCCTAGAGGATATGCTAAGAGCCTGTGTGCTCACCTATGGGTCCAGTTGGGAAGAGAGTTTGCCGTATGCCGAATTTGCCTACAACAACAGTTACCAAGCCAGCTTGCAAATGGCACCCTTTGAAGCATTGTACGGACGAAGGTGTCGTACCCCACTGAATTGGTCAGAAACAGGTGACAGCCGTATCTTCGGCCCAGACATGCTTAAAGAGGCCGAGGAGAAAGTTAAACAGATCAAGGACAGACTGAAGACAGCGCAGAGCCGACAAAAGAGCTACTATGATCAGAAGCATCGTGAGGTCAGCTTTGAACCCGGTGATTCCGTATACCTCCGAGTATCTCCTATGAGGGGTCTGCAACGGTTCAAAATTAAAGGGAAGCTAGCCCCGAGATTTATTGGACCATTTTGTGTAAAAGCACGAAGAGGCACGGTAGCCTACCAACTAGACTTGCCCAAGGAGCTGTCAGACGTCCATGACGTATTCCACGTATCACAGTTGAGGAAATGTGTGAGTAACCCGGAGAAGCATGTACCCCATGAAAGCATTGATGTGCAACCAGACCTCACCTACAGAGAGAGGCCAGTAAAGATTTTAGAAGAGTCTGAACGGAGGACCCGTCAGAAAACGACAAAGTTTTTCAGAGTTCAGTGGAGCAACCACACTGAGGATGAAGCCACATGGGAAAGGGAAGATTTTCTCCAGGCAGAATATCCATATCTATTTGAGGATCAGCAGAAATCTCGAGGACGAGATTTTTCCTAAGGGGGTAGGTGTTGTGACACCCAAATTTTTATTTGGATTTTTCAAAAGATTTTATTTGACTTGAGGGAGGTGATTTAAAATTTTTCTTCAAAAGCACTCTCCCTTTCAAATATTTTTCTCATGACAAGAGTTTTATTTGGACTCACCCAAGACTTGCTTTTGGTCATGGAGGTCCTTGCCTTTTTATTTGAACTCAAGACAAAATGCTTTTCACTTGAGAAAAATGGCTTTTGAAAATCTCCTTGAAAATGCACCATGGCTTTTGGAATAATCCTTTGCCACTTTCAACATTTCTTTCTTGCCATGGCCTTAGTGCAAATCCACTCTCCTAAACCTTCCCTCATCTTTGGATCATGTTTTGCATCAACTCCAGCAAGTTGTACCTCTCCATATAATTCTTTCCATTCAAAACATATTCAAACAAATTTCTGTCTTCTATTCTAGCCATTGGTGATTTACAAAGGAACTCCACTTTCTGTTTGGATTTTTGCCCCCAAACCAATTCCCCTCCCTAGTCCTTTGAACCCTCAACCAAGATCCATGAAGATCCACCGGTCTTCAGTTCAAATTTTTCAGACTACACTTGCTACAAGTTTGGACCAGATTTGTCAAATTTGGTGAAATTCATTCAAATCTTCCTCCAAAAATTCCAAATAAAATCAGGCAGCCTCTGGGTGCATTGAGTGGTCACCTCACCAAGTACCAGCTCCAGAAATTTTTTTCTCATTGCCAAATCATTCTGTCGAACACCTGCAGTGCATTGTCAATTTCAGGTTCAGTAAAGTTCAGAGAACATTTCAGTGCTACTGTCGTTTTCTTCAGAACTTGTTGTCGATCTCGACAGTGCCCTGATGTCGCCTTGCTCCCCGTCCCCTCCCCCTTGTTCCTGCACCGCACGAGCGTCTGGCACCTTGCGGACGTCGGCGACGAGCAGCAGAAGGTGCGCCGCCCCGTGACCAACGCCAGCGGCGGCTTTGCGGCCGCCAGAGAGAGGCGCAGCGCCGACGGCGCCACCCAGCGCCGCCCAAGCCACCGGAGCTCGCCGCGTGGCCTTCCACTCCCCAGAACGCGCTGCCATCTATGTCGTGAACCGCAGGGCGCGGAGCGCGCTCTCGGCCGCCGACGTGCCCGTGCGGCCACCCCACCGTGGACCGGCGCCGTTACGCCAAGACCAGCCGGGATTAGCGGAGGAACGACACCAGTAACCTCCACTGATGCTGCCTGGCCACTCAAACCTCCTGCCAATCCACTGCATCGCTGTAATTGCTTGCCGGAGATTCTCCGTTCACGGCCACCCCGTCGATCCGCCTATAAATAGAGGCCCCGAGCTTCAACTCGAACCCACACCATCCCTGCACTCCACCTAGAGCACGCCTAGCCACTGGAAGAGCCCCGAGGAGGTCTCCTTCCTCGACTCCGGCCGCCGCGACCCGCCACGGGATCCAGCTCGATTCACTCCCGTGCGTGCGCCTCTGCCTCCCATCTCTTGCCAGTAGCTTCACTATGCATCCCTCCTTCTGACCCGCGCTTCAATTCGAAGTTTGCAGCCCTTCACCGGAGTTCTCCACCACCAACCGAGCCGCCGTCCGCCGGAGAAAGTGTCGCCGTCGACGTGGTGCTCCCCGTTGGTCGAGTCCACCACCCACCGACGCGGAAGGACACGCTGAAGCTCTTGGTACCCTCCGATCCTCCTAACTCGCCGTGGTTCGACGCCGGCGTCCACCGCAGTCTTCGGGCGCCGGCGAGCTTTTTAAACCTGACATGTGGACCCCCCTGTCAGCCTCTCTTCTGTTTCCACTCGCGAACCATTTTTTCTTGGCGCCTTCGGGCAAATACGCTTTCCCTCTTGAGCTTGCGCATTTCCATTTGAACCGTTTTCTGTTTTCTCAGTTAAAACCCTGGAACTTTTCTGTTTCATTACAGATAGGTCCCTGGACAGAAACCTTTATAACTTTTTAATAAAAGGGGATTTTTGAGTGATTCTTTTTCTGACAGTCTTATAATTTTGTCTAGTTTTTTATGAGATTTATTTGAAAAAAAATTTGGAGAAGTTTCTGTGCACGCGTTGGTTTTCACGTTAGTGCCCGTTTTCGTTATTGACGTAGGTTCCGGAAGAGGTGACGGAGCCGCGAACTTCGCCGAGCTAGACTCCGACTTCTACGAACCAGGCAAGCATGTTTGAACCTTTGATATGACAGGTGTTTTGCATGTTTGCGTGAAAGTTTGTGCGTGGCATATGAGTATCGGTGAGTTCCCCGTTGCTTGTGAGGCAACCACCCGCATGTTCCGAAGTTGCGATGATCTCTGATGAGAGATGGCCTAATCATGTGGTGACATGAAGGGCAGCAAGGTGGTACTGTTGTAGCATACCAGGCTTGCGTCATCCGACAACTTCCGACGTTAACGTGGACGGAGTCACGTTATCGTTCTTTTCCCCTTTCCGTGCTACCACGTGTTTCTTTGCCAAGATGCGGTTTAGTAAGTTGGTAACCTCTTTCCGTGTACACACCAAACAGAGGGGCCGGGATGATGGTACCTTGGCCCAGGATTAAAGCCAGTCATCCGGTCAGGGGGCATGGGTGTTTCCGGTTGGGACCGAGAGGGGGGGCACCCCCTTAGAGCGCGCGTATAGAAATTTTGATCCCATGCTACGCGAGGTTGTAGCCTCCCCATCTCAAGGTTTTTCTTGAACGTTGCCGAGGGTGATCCCTGGCTTCGGAATGTTGAATGGGTGTGTACTGGTTAGACGTGTTTCTTCCAAAACACCGTAAACGGAACTAGTCCCCGTGACTACTGAAATCCGTTGGCTGTGGTTAAGTACAAACTCTGCAGAGTCAAATCCTTCCAAGTCATCGTATCCATGATCAAGTAGTGAAATCAGTATAGTGAAATCAGTATATCCATATCTATCCGCGTGGAAAACTTGTCCCCCGGTGAACAAGCTCTGGTGGTGAACCCGTTTTAATTATTATTACTGTGGATGGACTAACCTTGTATTTGTCTCATACTTGTGATAATTTATACTCTCGAGCTAATGAATTTTTGAGCTACAATATAAGCCCTTTATGTGATGTCGCTCAGACGTCCGACTGTGGCATGTTCGTCTTTTATTTTCTGTTATAAGCCCTTTATGTGATGTCGCTCAGACGTTCGACTGTGGCATTATTATTATTCTTGCAGTTTCCTCTCGAGGAGTCATTCAGACACTCGTTTGGCACCAGTATTATTATTCTGTAGTTTCCTCTCGAGGAGTCATTCAGACCCTCGTTTGGCACAAGTATTATTATTCTTGCATTTTCCTCTCGAGGAGTCATTCAGACACTCGTTTGGCACCAGTACTACTATTCTGCAGTTTCCGCTCGAGGAGTCATTCAGACCCTCGCTTGGCACCCAGTATTTATTATCTCTATGTCTGAACGCACTGGTTAACTTGTTCATATGCTTCATGTTTACATTTGTTATATCTTATGTCCGAACTGTCTTGCGAGTACTTTCATAGTACTCACCTGGCTTGTTGATTTGGCCAGATGTTGACGAAGGCGATCTCTTGGATGAAGAGTTTGATAGCGCGTCCGATGCCTAGGGGAGTCCCAGTCAGTCCTGCGCGATCCCGGATATTGGTCACTTGTATTATATACGCTTCCGCCACCCGCAATAAGTCTCCTCGAGCCTCACTTCGACGCTCGAAGAGCTGTAGTCTTCAGGAGTCATATCACTTGCTTCGCGGTGATATTTCCACCACCGTTATTATCGTGAGTTAGTAGTTATGCCACCCTATCCGCCGTCTTGTTTTATCGGCGTGCATGTAATAAATTGTTGGGCAGTTTCCGCTCAACTTTGTATTATATTCAGTACTCCTGGTATTTTTCTTCTGTGACCATGATATTGTCTACCAGTGAGAAGGAATTCTTCCTTACTGGTCCGTAAAGGGGATTGGTCTCTCAATAATTATATTATTGAAAAACCGGTCGTGACACTAAGCGTTACTGAACCCGAGCGATCGATCGATCCCTTGCTGTTAACTGAACCTGAGTGATTCCTTCGCTACTGCTGCTAACTTAAGCTGATCGAACACTGCTGCCTCCTTCCCTGGATGAACAGTGAGCGTTGTTGAGGGGATTTGGCTGAACAGTTCCCGGTGGGGGGTTGGATGAACAGGACCCCGTGGTAGTAGAGGCCGTTGCCGCTGGATGAACAGGACCCCGATCGATCGAGCCGGTGGATGAACAGGACCCCATGGAGGGCTGGATGAACAGGACCCCGTGGTGGGCTGGATGAACAGGACCCCGTGGAGGGCTGGTTGAACAGTAGCCGGTGGAGGGCTGGATGAACAGTAGCCCGTGGAGGGGTGGTTGAACAGGACCTCGTGGAGAGGGCAGGTTGAACAGTAGCCGGTGGAGGAGCGCGCGGTGGAGGCTGGATGAACAGGAGCCCGTGGATGAACAGTCGCAGGTGGAGGCTGGAGGAGGTCGACGGTGGATGAACAGTAGCCCGTGGAGGCAGTCGACGGTGGGGATGAACAGTATCCCGTGGAGTCCCGTTTTGCGGTACGCCACACCCCTCTCGATGAACAGGACCCCCGTTTCGACCGTAGTGCTCCAACACAAGTCCGTTTCCTCCGTTTTGCGGTACACCACACCCCTCCCGATCAACAGGACCCCGTTTCGACCGTAGGAGGTCCGTTTCCTCTGTTTTGCGGTACGCCAGACCCCTCCCGATGAATAGGATCCCGTTTCCACCGTGGCCGGTCGAACACAAGGCTGTTTCCTCCGTTCTGCTGTACGCCAGACCTCGTTTCCATTGGCTGTTCCGTCCAAGCCGGTTGGCTCCCGATGAACAGCATGCGTTCCGTTGCCTCCCGATGAACACAACGCATTCCGTTGCCTCCCCATGAACACGACGACGATGCAGTTTCTTCGTTCCGACCCAGCCATGTACACGAGCCCTGGCCGTACGTATGCGCGAGTAGGCGTTCGAGACCCCACCCGTATGTACGTACGTGGCCGTATTTTCTTTCCTGCACCCTGGCCACTGTACGTACGTGTGCATGCTACATGCACGCCTCTACTATCACACGTGCCCTTCCTTGCACGGCCACGGTTCATCGCTGCAGCCTTTATACAGACCGATCGACCAGTATGTACGTACACGTTCGCGACCAGAATGACAATGCTACATACGCTTCGACCGGGTGGGTTCCGACTGTCAGGCACTTCCTTGCGTGCGAAAATGTAGCTGGTGGGTCCCAGCAGTCAGGGGGCGAATCAATTTTTTTGCCCGTAATATGGACACACTTCCTTTAGTGCGAAGATGTAGCTGGTGGGTCCCATCAGTCAAGGGTAACGTTTTTTTCATGAAATACGGTGGCCCGTCCGATGGGTCCCTGCTGTCAGGTGGAGGAATAATTATTTTGTGCGTAATAAGGAGGCCCTTCCTTGCTGCGGCCGTGGACCCAGCTGTCAGCCTCTCAACGTACAGTACTCTTCCGATGGAAGTCGTTCGTTGGCCACATTGACCACGCCGCACCGAGAGCACCAAGGCGGTAGATGACGGCGAGGCCTCAGAAGGGAACGACGCGGAGCCGGGGAAGACGCGGCAGTGGATGCCCACGCGGAGAGGAGTACGAGGGTTCACTCTTCACTGGTTTGGCTGTGGTGTGAGGCTGCCGTCGCCGTAGGGCCTGGCCAGCGGTGGGAGTAGTAGGGGGCGGTGAGACCTCCGCGGCAGCACAGCCGGCCACGGGAGGCAAGAGCACGCAGTGGTTTGGATGGCTGGAGCAAGAAAATCAGAGGTTGAAGAAGCAGGACGACCGTTGGATGTTAATAATCCAACGGTCACTGGTGATAGAATCGTTTGTTGACTAAGTTGACAAAGCCCTCCGTCCGCGTCAACTTAGTAGGCCCACAAGTCAGCCTCCCACTATGGTGGGTCCCAGTTAGCTGGGGGAGTATTCATTTTTTTGTGCGTCTTAAGGAGGCAGTTCCTTGCGTGCGAAGATATAGCTGGTGGGTCTGAGCTGTCAGCGGGAGTATTCATTCTTTTTGGCATAATAAGGAGGTACTTGCTTGTGTGCGGCCATGGACCATGTGGGTCCCAACTGTCAGCCTCTCCATGTACGTCCCTCTTCCGATGTTGTCGTTTGTTGACAACGTTGACCACGCCGTGCCGAGAACACCAGCGCGATGGATGACGGCGAGACCCAGGAAGGGAATGACCCGGAGGCGGCGAAGCCACAACAGTGGAGGGATGGCCTGGCCAGCGGTGGGAGTAGTAGGGGGCGGTGAGGCCTGCGCGGGAGCACAGCCGGCCACGGGATGCGGGAGCAGGCGCTCCCGCCGGTGCTGGATTTGGCGGCTGGAGCAAGAAGATCAGAGATTGAAGAAAGACGACGGCCGTTGGATTGACATCCAACGGTTACGTCTGCTAGAATCGTTTGTTGTCGTATATAATAAGTAAATAAATCTTGCATAAGCGTCAACTTAATAGGTGTAACGCCCACGATGCCGCTATATCTCCCACGTGTCGAGGCACGACTTAGAGGCATAACCGCATTGTGGTTTTGTCGCAAAAAGGGTCATCTTCACACAATCCCATGTAATGAACACGAATGGGATGCCGATAGTTGGCTTACAATCGCCACTTCACACAATACATAAATTAATTCATACATCATCCAAAATCCACACATAGACCGACTACGGTCAAAATCCAAATGAAAATAAGATAACCCCAAATGCTAGATCCCCGATTGTCCCAACTGGGCTCCACTACTGATCATGAGCCAAAAAGGACCAGAAGATATGATGGCAACCATGTAAACATAGCAAGTTTCGTTATCAGGTTTCAGACTTAGCAGAAAACAGAACATGGCAGAAACAGACATTATGAGGGCATCTTGGTGAGCTTGATCCACTCATCACAAAGCAATGCATGACAAAACAAGCATACCTACAGCAAGATGGCATGTTTATGAAGCTATCCATGGCAAGATCAAGTTCATAGCATGTACGAAACAACTACAACAAGCTTGGCAAAATTGAATAACACGTAAACAATCTGCCAGGAACATTTTATAGCAAAAGTAGAGCAAGATTGAGTCATGCTATGGCACTCCATAATTGCAAACAGGGGCATGGATGGATAGAGCACAACTATATCTACAAAACATCCTTACTGAACATAACCAAAAGAATCATGGATCTCTCTATAGACACATGGATACATGGCAACAAAATAACAGCAGTCACAGACAGTAAAATTACTAAGTCCCCGAAATCAGAAACATCACGAAGCCTAGTTTGCATGCTTGTGCTAGTCACCATAGAGATCACAAAAATACATGGCGTACAGCTCTGTAAAGATGGCATGGCATACATCAAAACACATGTAGAGCTCATGCCCATAAGATGCACACATCAAATGCAACAAAAATAACAAATCCTCAAGTTCTGATAAGTAACAGCAGTTAACAACATATAGCACTCTTGCACCAGAGATTTGGGAATCAATATGGACTCACACGAGCATGGCACTATGGAACAAAATGAAGAGCATCTCGAAACGAACATTTTGATATATTACACGCACGAAACGGAGCTATATGCAGAGAGTTATGATGCGTCAAAGTATGCAACAGAATGTAAAATAATTGGGACTTGGAGAAATTCGAGAAGGGGGAAAAAGTCAACCCTAGTTTTTATGAATCGGGATCTGGCTCGGGGCTCGCCGGAGCTGCTGCCAGAGACGGAGGACGGGGCAGCCGGAGCTCGGGGAAGAGGAGGGCGATGGCGGCGGCCCGAGACGGGGGAGACGGGGCCGGTCGCCGGAGACGACGCGGGCGGCGGTGCGGGCACGGCCGGAGCAGGGCGCAGGCACGGGCTACGCCGGAGTAGGGCACAGGCACGGGCTACGCCGGAGCTCGCCGGCGGTGGCGGGCGGCGGAAGCTTCGGTGCGGCGGCGGCCGACGGCGGGCGCGGGGGAGGAGGCGCGCGCGCGGTGGAGGCGGGCGGCGGCGGCTTGGGCCGCGGGGTTCCGGCTGCGGGCCTCGGCGGGCCGCGGTCGGCGGGCAGTGGCGCTGCCACATGGCAGGCTGGGAGAGGCCCGGCGCGGCGGCGGGTGCAGTGGCCGGCGGCGGTGGATGCGTCTGGTGGCGGCGGGGCGATTTGATCTAGGGTTAGGGGTGGTTTTTGCCCGAGATTTTGGAGGGGGAAGGTATTTTTATAGGTAGAGGGAGCTAGGAGACTCCAAATGGGGTGCGATTTTCACCCACACAATTGTGATCGAATGACCTAGAGCATGGAAGTGACTTAGATGGGTTT
The DNA here is from genome assembly GCF_002575655.3 of Aegilops tauschii subsp. strangulata. NCBI lineage: Eukaryota > Viridiplantae > Streptophyta > Magnoliopsida > Poales > Poaceae > Aegilops > Aegilops tauschii. The sequence goes on along the minus strand of NC_053037.3, from coordinate 467,625,631 downwards.
TCGGCTGTTTGGAGGGGTTTTTTTTGCTGCAACACACAAAAGGACTTTGCGGTTACCCGGTTAACCGTTGGAGTACCAAACGACCTCCAAATGGAACGAAACTTGACAGGTGGTCTACCGGTGGTATACCAAGGCCACTTGGCAAGACTCGGTCCATTCCGAGAACGTTCAACACCCGTTCATGAAAAGAAACGAAAAGGGGTGCGCCGGAGGAGGTGGGAGTGCCGGATCGCAAAACGGACAACGGGGAAAATGCTCGGATGCATGAGACGAACACGTATGGAAATGCAATGCACATGATGACATGATATGAGATGCATGACATGAACAAAATGCAAAACGGAAAACAAAACCCAACCACGGAGGGAATATCATAACACATAGCCGAAAATGGCAAGAGTCGGAGTTACAAATATGGAAAGTTACATCCGGGGTGTTACAACACTCCACCACTACGAGAGGATCTCGCCCCGAGATCTAGGACTGAAAGAACTCTGGATATTCGGAACGGAGATGGTCCTTGCATTCCCAGGTGGCTTCTCGGTCAGAATGGTGCGACCACTTCACTTTCAGGAATTTGATTGACTTGTTGCGAGTCTTGCGCTCAGTTTCTTCAAGAATAGCAACGGGGTGCTCATGATAAGACAGATCTTCTTGAAGGTCAATCTCTTCGAAGTTGATGGTGCGCTCAGGAGTCTTGAAGCACTTGCGAAGCTGTGACACGTGGAAAACATCATGCACGTTCGCAAAGTTGGAGGGAAGCTCAAGTTGATAGGCGAGGTCGCCTCTTTTGCCAATGATCTTGAAAGGACCCACGTATCTAGGGGCAAGCTTCCCTTTGATACCGAAGCGACGAGTGCCTTTCATTGGAGAGACGCGGAGGTAGACATGGTCTCCGATCTCGAAAGCCACATCACGGTGCTTACTATCATAGTAACTCTTCTGGCGCGATTGCGCGGCTTTGAGATTTTCATGGATGACTTTACACATTTCTTCAGCCTCTGTGATTAAGTCATTGCCAAGAAGTTGGCGTTCACCAGTCTCTGACCAATTGAGAGGAGTACGACACTTTCTGCCATATAGAATCTCGAATGGGGCCTTGCCCGAACTCGCTTGGAAACTGTTGTTGTAGGAGAATTCGGCATATGGAAGACAATCTTCCCATTTCATGCCAAAGGAAATGACACAAGCCCTGAGCATATCTTCAAGGATTTGATTGACTCGCTCGACTTGGCCCCTAGTTTGAGGATGGAAAGCTGTGCTGAAGCGAATGTTGGTGCCCATGGCCTTCTGGAAGGAGTCCCAGAACTTAGAAGTGAAGATGCTTCCACGATCTGAAGAAATCAATTGTGGAATGCCGTGCAAGGAGATAATCCTGGAGGTGTATAGCTCTGCCAACTGAGCTGCTGTGATGGATTCTTTGATTGGAAGAAAATGAGGCACTTTAGTAAGCTTGTCGATGACAACGAAGATAGCATCATTTCCACGCTTGGACTTTGGAAATCCAGTCACGAAGTCCATTTCGATATGATCAAACTTCCATTCTGGGATAGCAAGAGGTTGGAGGAGACCAGCTGGTCATTGGTGTTCTGCTTTCACCCTTCGACAGACATCACATTCATTCACGAACTGAGCGATTTCTCGCTTCATTCGAGTCCACCAATACGACTGCTTGAGGTCATGGTACATCTTCGTACTTCCAGGATGAATGGAAAGAAGAGAATTGTGCGCCTCGTTCATAATGACTTTCCTTAGATCACCTTTAGGAACCACAATCCGGTCCTCAAAGAATAAAGTGTCTCTGTCATCAATGCGATAGCACTTGTATTTGGAAAGACCCTTGTCGATACGACGTTTCACCTTCTTCACCATGGTATCCAGGAGTTGTGCCTCACGAATTTGATCTTCCAAAGTAGGAGAGACTATGAGGTTGGCAAGAAAGCCTTGAGGAACAACTTGGAGATTTAGCTTGCGGAAAGCTTCACAAAGATCCGGTTGGAATGGCTTGAGAATTAAGTTGTTGCAATAAGCCTTCCTGCTCAAAGCATCTGCAATGACATTGGCTTTGCCTGGAGTATATTCAATACTCGGTTTGTACTCTTGAATCATTTCGACCCATCGAGTTTTCCTGAGGTTGAGGTTGGGCTGAGTGAAGATGTACTTGAGACTCTTGTGATCGGTGAATATGTCCACTTGTCTTCCCAATAAGAGATGTCTCCATGTGATTAGTGCATGGACAACTACCACCAACTCAAGATCGTGAGTGGGGTAGTTCTTTTCGTTGGGCTTCAACTGACGAGAGGTATAGGCCACAACTTTCTTCTCTTGCATTAACACATCACCGAGACCTTGAAGAGAAGCATCACAGAAAACTTCAAATGGCTTGGATTCGTCAGGAGGAGTTAAGACAGGAGCTGTGACAAGTTTCTCTTTGAGAGTGTTGAAAGCAACGTCACACTCAGGAGACCAGACATACTTCACATGCTTCTGGAGGAGGTTGGAAAGAGGCTTTGCCATCTTAGAGAAATTCTCAACGAATCTTCGGCAATAGCTTGCAAGACCAAGAAAACTGCGGAGCTGCTTGACATTCTGAGGAGGTTCCCAATTCACAATTGCAGACACCTTCTCGGGATTAACAGCGATGCCCTTGGCAGAGATGATATGACCGAGGTAAAGAACTTCATCAAGCCAAAACTCACATTTGGAAAACTTCGCATAAAATTGATACTCTCTGAGCTTGTCGAGCACCAATCGCAAATGTTTGGCATGATCCTTCTTATTCTTGGAGAAGACCAAGATATCATCGAGATACACCAGGATGAATTCATTGGTATAGGGGTTGAAGATGAAATTCATCATCCGAGAGAATGTTGGAGGAGCATTGACAAGGCCGAAAGACATGACAGTATATTCATAAGAACCAAAGCTTGTTCTGAATGCTGTCTTGGGAATATCTTCTTCATGAATGCGAATCTGATGATAACCCATTCGAAGGTCAAGCTTGGAGAAAACTTTAGCACCTTTGAGTTGCTTGAATAGCTCATTGATGTTGGGAAGTGGATACTTGTTCTTGATTGTCTTCTTGTTCAATGGACGGTAGTCGACACAAAGTCGGTCCGTGCCATCCTTCTTCTGGACAAAAAGAACACCACAACCCCATGGAGATGAACTCGGTCTGATCAAACCCAGACGCTCTTGTTCATCAAGCTGTTTCTTCAATTCCTTCAGCTCCTTGGGTCCAAGCTTGTAAGGACGCTTGCAAACGGGTTCCGTGCCCGGCTCAAGATCGATAACGAACTCAACTGGCCGGTGAGGAGGCATACCCGGAAGCTCTTGTGGAAAGACATCTTGATACTCACAAACGACTGGAATCTGAGAGATGGCATTCAACTCGCCCATCTCATTGAGAGAAAACAACCAAATGGTTTCATCACGAGCGGCATAGATGATAACATCCTCAGAAGAGTGTGTCAATTGAATTTTCCTGGCAGCACAATCAAGTTGAGCCTTGTGCTTAGAAAGCCAGTCCATCCCGAGAATTAGATCAATATCCGAGTCACCAAGAACAATTGGAGAAGACAGAAATTTATAGTTTCCCATCTTGATGGAAACATCCGGGACACAATTATTAGATGGCATTTGCTTACCCGGGGACACAATCTTCAACGGGATAGGAATCTTTTCCGTCACAAACTCATGCTTGGCAACAAAAGGTCTTGAAATGAAAGAAAGAGATGCACCAGTATCAAATAAGACTTTTGCAGGAATATCATTAACTGAGAGATTACCCATTATCACATCAGTAGATTCCTCCGCTTGAGCTGCATTTATCATGTTCACCTTGCAGACTTGGGATTATGCTTGACCACTGCATTGCTGGAAGATCTCACAGGAGGAGGAGGCGGAAGGCGCCTTTGGTTGAAGCACTTGTTAGCATAGTGACCTTTCTGCTGACACTTGTTGCAAGTCACCTCTGAGAGTGGACGATGATAAGGAGCATTCGACTTTGGAGCTTGATTCTGAGACTTGTTCTGATAGCCAGGGTTGGATGAGTGAGAAGATCCATGGCCACCTTTGTTCTCCTGCTGGTAAGGCTAACAAAACGGAGGAGGAGGAGGCAACCAGAACTTCTGTTGCTTAGCAGCCACTAGTGAGGAAGAAGAAGACTGAACTGCGTCCCTGACTCTCTTCTTAGAAGCCTCACACTTGAGCTGAGCAGCCTCTTGCTTCAAAGCCATATTGTAGAAATCATCATACTTGGTCGGCTCAAAAAGCACGAGAGGTAATTGCAGATCTTCTCTGAGGCCACCTTTGAATTGATAGATCATGCTCTTTTCATCAGGAACGTCTTGCTTAGCGAAGCGAGCGAGTTTCTGAAACTGAGTATTGTATTGATACACGGACATGCTGCCTTACTTGAGATTGCGGAACTCCTCACGCTTGCTCTCAACAACACTTTGTGGAATGTGGTGAGCTTTGAAGTCTCGGCGGAAATCATCCCAGGTAATCACACGACCTCCTCTGGAATCTTTGTATTGTTGATACCACTCGGCAGCTTGATCCTTGAGTTGAAAAGAAGCAAACTTGACAAAGTCCTCAGGCCTGACATTGCTACATTCAAAATGCTTGTTGATGTCCACGAGCCAATCATCGGCATCTGTGGCCTCGGCACAGTAGCTGAAAGACTTGGGCTGATTTGCGAGAAACTGGTTGAGGGTAGCGAAGTGAGGCTGATTGTTGCCTTGGCCTTGATTTCCTTGATTGCCTTGCCCTTGGGTGCGTTCTTGCAAGAGTTGCAGAATCATCTGAGCATTGGCGTTGGTGGCTGCCATGATAGCTTGCCATGCCTCCGGAGGCGGAGGTGGTGGCGGAGGGTTCGCCTGACTCCCTTCATTGCGTTCCGGATTCTGACGCGTTGGCAGAGCCATCCTGAAGAGGGTGACATCCGTTAGCATCTTGATAGACAAATAGACAAGTTGAATCAACGGATAGAAATTGCAACATATAGTCTTCACAATAAACATTCGAACGAGGATGAACGAATGAATTCCATAGTAAATCATCACACTTCCATTAAGGTGAGAAGCCACTTAGAAAAAGGTATGGAATCAACATTTGACTTCGAAGCAACTCGAATACCACAAATCAAAACAAAACAAAGTATTGGCTTGCAGAATAAGCCGGAACAAACATATGATAGAGATTTCGTCCGAAGTTTTCGTGGTGGGGCCCACACGGGCTCGATAGTACAACACCATCATGTACAAGGCAGTGCACATGACATACGAAGCGTCCCCGAGTCGGCATAGCCAAGGACTCTTTAAGACACTATGAGACCACTGTAAAACCAACCGTGGAAAGGCGGACCACTGGACGTCGAACCCCAATCTCATATCATGTGTCTGTCGGAAAGATATCCTAGGAGCTACTTGAATTCCCAATTATAAACTCCCGAAACTTTCTGGTTATGTAATCTGGTGTTGGGGATACAGGGGACACAAAATATATCACCCAAACTAGCAATCCCTAGATCCAGCTGTATCCATCCGTCAACACATAACCAAGAAAACTTCGGAAATCGTGTACCTCAACCTTTGAAAAGCATCTGTTATACTAGTTATGGCAATACTCCCGAACTCCTGCCCCAGTACTGGGTGGTGTCGAGGTGATCTCACCAACAACTGCATAAAAGAGATTTTCGATGTCGGCGAAACTCAGGTATTCCAGAACTGCAATGATAAAATTGTGACGACAACACCTCGGAGCTCAACTCCCCGGGACACTGCCACAACCCCTAAATGTCAGGAGGCACCAAGAACAATGTTCTCGTCACAAAACCATCGGAATGATTCCAAGATACCCGCGTGATGCTAAAAAAAATTGGTGAGATTTGAGGAGAGAAGAATCAAAACTTCTACGTCAAGACGCCTCACCAGAGCGACGAAGGGACTAAGGAGTAAAAAGAATCCTACTCTCCGATATATATACTCCTAAGACTCAAAACATTTTTGTTCTAGACTCAACAACGCCAGCGATTCGATCAAGCAGGGGGCTCCTAAGTCGGGGATGGCTCTGATTACCAACTTGTAACGCCCACGATGCGGCTATATCTCACACGTGTCGAGGCACGACTTAGAGGCATAACCGCATTGTGGTTTTGTCGCAAGAAGGGTCATCTTCACACAATCCCATGTAATGAACAAGAATGGGATAACGAGAGTTGGCTTACAATCGCCACTTCACACAATACATAAATTAATTCATACATCATCCAAAATCCACACATAGACCGACTACGGTCAAAATCCAAATGAAAATAAGATAACCCCAAATGCTAGATCCCCGATCGTCCCAACTGGGCTCCACTACTGATCATGAGCCAAAAAGGACCAGAAGATATGATGGCAACCATGTAAACATAGCAAGTTTCGTTATCAGGTTTCAGACTTAGCAGAAAACAGAGCATGGCAGAAACAGACATTATGAGGGCATCTTGGTGAGCTTGATGCACTCATCACAAAGCAATGCATAAAAAAACAAGCATACCTACAGCAAGATGGCATGTTTATGAAGCTATCCTACAAGCATATCAAGTTCATAGCATGTACGGAACAACTACAACAAGCTTGGCAAAATTGAATAACATGTAAACAATCTGCCAGGAACATTTTATAGCAAAAGTAGAGCAAGATTGAGTCATGCTATGGCACTCCATAATTGCAAACAGGGGCATGGATGGATAGAGCACAACTATATCTACAAAACATCCTTACTGAACATAACCAAAAGGAGCATGGATCTCTCTGTAGACACATGGATACATGGCAACAAAATAACAGCAGTCACAGACTTGGTAAAATTACTAAGTCCCTGAAATCAGAAACATCACGAAGCCTAGTTTGCATGCTTGTGCTAGTCACCACAGAGATTACAAAAATACATGGCATACACCTCTGTAAAGATGGCATGGCATACATCAAAACACATGTAGAGCTCATGCCCATAAGATGAACACATCAAATGCAACAAAAATAACAAATCCTGAAGTTCTGATAAGTAACAGCAGTTAACAACATATAGCACTATTGCACCAGAGATTTGGGCATCAAGATGGACTCAAACGAGCATGACACAATGGAACAAAATGAAGAGCATCTCGAGACGAACATTTCGATATATTACACGCACGAAACAGAGCTATATGCAGAGAGCTATGATGCGTCAAAATATGCAACAGAATGTAAAATAATTGGGACTTGGAGGAATTCGAGAAGGGGGAAAAAGTCAACCCTAGTTTTTCTGAATTGGGATCTGGCTCGGGGCTCGCCGGAGCTGCTGCCGGAGACGGAGGACGGGGCGGCCGGAGCTCGGGGAAGAGGAGGGCGATGGCGGCGGCCGGAGACGGGGGAGACGGGGTCGGTCGCCGGAGACGACGCGGGCGGCGGTGCGGGCACGGCCGGAGCAGGGCGCGGGCACGGGCTACGCCGGAGCTCGCCGGCGGTGGCGGGCGGCGGAAGCTTCGGTGCGGCGGCGGCCAACGGCGGCCGCGGGCGGGGCGCCGCGGGGGAGGAGGCGCGCGCGCGGTGGAGGCGGGCGGCGGCGGCTCGGGCCGGCTGCGGGCCTCGGCGGGCCGCGGTCGGCGGGCGGTGGCGCTGCCATGTGGCAGGCTGGGAGAGTCCCGGCGCGGCGGCGGGTGCAGTGTCCGGCGGCGGTGGACGCGTCCGGTGGTGGCGGGGCGATTTGATCTAGGGTTAGGGGTGGTTTTTGCCCGAGATTTTGGAGGGGGAACGTATTTTTATAGGTAGAGGGAGCTAGGAGACTCTAAATGGGGTGCGGTTTTCGCCCACACGGTCGTGATCGAACGACCTAGAGCATGGAAGTGACTTAGATGGGTTTTCGGCTGTTTGGAGGGGTTTTTTGCTGCAACACACAAAAGGACTTTGCGGTTACCCGGTTAACCGTTGGAGTACCAAACGACCTCCAAATGGAACGAAACTTGACAGGTGGTCTACCGGTGGTATACCAAGGCCACTTGGCAAGACTCGGTCCATTCCGAGAACGTTCAACACCCGCTCACGAAAAGAAACGAAAAGGGGTGCGCCGGAAGAGGTGGGAGTGCCGGATCGCAAAACGGACAACAGGGAAAATGCTCGGATGCATGAGACGAACACGTATGCAAACGCAATTCACATGATGACATGATATGAGATGCATGACATGAAAAAAATGCAAAACGGAAAACAAAACCCAACCACGGAGGGAATATCATAACACATAGCCGAAAATGGCAAGAGTCGGAGTTACAAATATGGAAAGTTACATCCGGGGTGTTACAATAGGCCCACAAGTCAGACCATTCCCCATTTTTTTAATAATTTATATATAGCTCATTGCAACTTCTTATTCAATTTATTGCAGTCCGTTTTTTGTTGGCCAGGACCAGGGTTAAAAATTTAAATGAATTTTCGCATATTTCTGTGGGTTCCAAACTATTTTTAATACCGAAATGTCGAGCCAGATTTAAAGTACTTTGAAGATATATTTAAATTAGGTTAAAGCCCAGTGAAATTGGAATCTGAAAATGTGAAAAATTCAGAAATTATTAAGTAATTGCCAATTTGTCATATGTTTTTATATTTATAGCCCGTTTCATATTACTTTCAAGATTTGCTGGCGTCTTGAAAGAGTTGCAACCCATCAGGGCGTAGAAAAATAAGTAGGCCTGGATTGGGTATTCTTGAGAAAAAATAAACTAGGCTCATTTTCACAAAAGAAAATAGCTGGGCTGGTCATGTGGTGAACATAAAATATAAGCCTGGGCTAGAGGGGCCATAGCCCAGTTGAAACCATGTTCCGTCTCAACAATAACAAAAAAAATACTGCTCGAGCAGCTACGTCCCAGGTGTCAGCCGATCTTGTGCCGTTCTCTTGTCTATTGACTACATAGGCTGACAATGTCGTGGGTCCTAGATGTCAGGAAACCACTAGCAGGAAGCATTTTCTTTTTCTATACGCGGACAATGGAGTATATATATATAACAAAAAATGAGGAACTTCCTTGCATCCGACCATGGACATAGTGGGCCCCTACTATCATCCTCTCCATGTACAGTCCTCTGCCGATTCCTCTTGTTTGTTGACCATGTTGACAACGCGAGAGGGCGGCGTGGCGGTGAGCGCAGCAAAGCGCGCGGAGGACGACGGCGAGGCCTCGGAGGTCGGCGTTAATGATTTACGAGACGGTGGGCGGCGATGCGTGCGCTGAGGCGCAGCCAACCGTGGGGCGAAAGCAGGCGGCCCCGCCGGCGCTGGTTTGGTTTTGGCGGCTGGAGGAAGACAGGACTGAAGAAACATGACAGACTGTAAAAGCAACGGGAGTACTTAACAACCTTAACTGAAACCAGCAGGGGCACTTAACAACCATAGCTGGAAGCAGTATGAGTACTTATACAGTGTCAGATTTCGGGTTCCGGCAAAACCCTTGAGGTTCGAACACTGGGGTGCGCACGAAGATTTCCCCTACCAAACCACACCCTCACCCTCACCGCGATCTCAAAGGCTAGCTAGACGAACTCGCAACACAAGAGACACAAGGTTTATACTGGTTCGGGCTACCGTTGTGGTGTAATACCCTACTCCAGTGTGGTGGTGGTGGATTGCCTCTTGGGCTGGTGATGAACAGTACAAAGGGAAGAACAACCTTCTGAGGAGAGGTGTTCTTGTGCTTGGTGAATGTGTTTGGGTGAGGATGGCTCAAGATGAGACCCAGATCGACTCTAGCTCAGTTCTCCCCTTTGGGTGGTGGCTAGTCCTATTTATAGAGGCCCTGGTCCTCTCCCCAAATATTGAGCGGGAAGGGAGCCAACAACGGCCAATTTGAAAGGGGACAGCTAGTACAAGCTATCCTGACAAAAGTAGTCTTCGCCTGCCAAAGGCTCTGGTGGTGACGCCGTCTTGGGCTCCACGGCGACCTCCGTCCTGCCGTCCTCGCCCGCGCTTGCCTCCTTAGCACCAAAGCGGAAATGAGGACACTGTGCGCGCTGGCGCCCGCCTAGCCTTGGTCGTCATGGCTGACGTCGTAGGAAATTCGTGAGGTTCGCCTAGCCTTGATCTCTCCGCCCCTCGCGAGCCAGCCTGGTGAGGTCGCTCCTAAGGAGGTCTTGTGTTGTCCGCCTCGCGAGGCTTGGCCCCTCGCGAGGGTCTTGAATGCTTGTTGGTGAAGATGGGCCATACTGGGCCTCGAGTGGAGCCACGCCGCGGGCCACATGCAGGCAAGTCTGGGGACCCTCGTTCCCAGAATGCCGACAGTAGCCCCCGGGCCCAAGGCGCGCTCGGACTTGGCTTTGGGGCAAAGCCAAAGGGCAAGTGCAGAGTGCCGTGGGCCCAAACAGCTTGCGGCCTTGGTCGACGCGTGGCGATTGATTGGATGTGGGCGTCTCCGCTTCCCCACGCCGACTTGGCAATTGCCCGACTTGACGAGTCCTTGCTGCTTGCAAAAAGGGTTATCATTACCTGCGATTGTGGAGGCCGACGGTTGGTATCCCTTGGGCTATAAATGAGGAGGGAGGCGAAGCCCCCGTTGCTCATCTCTCCTTGCTCCGCCCGCTTCTTCTCTCTTGGTACACTGCTGGCAGAGACACCAATGGCGCCTATTCGGAGGTTTTCGGCCGCACAGAAAAGAAAAGCTCCCCGCGACAAGCCCGGGCCGCTTCCGCCGAAGAAGAGGCCGATGTTGGGGATCGTTGCAGAATTTAAAAAATTTCTACGCATCACCAAGATCAATCTATGGAGAGACTAGCAATGAGTGAGAGGGGAGTGCATCTTCATACCCTTGAAGATCGCGACGCGGAAACGTTACAAGAACGCGGATGAAGGAGTCGTACTCGCAGCGATTCAGATTGCGGTTGATTCCAATCTAAGCGCCGAACAACGGCTCCTCCACGTTCAACACACATACAGCCCGGGGACGTCCCCTCCTTCTTGATCCAGCAAGGGGGAAGGAGAAGTTGGGGAAGAGCTCCGGCAGCACGACGACGTGGTGGTGGAGCTTGCAGTTCTCCGACAGGGCTTCGCCAAGCACTACGGAGGAGGAGGAGGTGTTGGGGAGGGAGAGGGCTGCGCCAGGGGAAGGGTGCAGCAGCCCTCCCACCTTCCCCCTATTTATAGGGGCAAGGGAGAGGGGGCCGGCCCCCTCCAGATGGATCTAGAGGGGGGCGGCGACCAAGGGGGGAGGCTTGCCCCCCAAGCCAAGGGGGGCGCCCCCTTTAGGGTTTCCCCCAACCCTATGCGCATGGGCCCTAGGGGGTTTTGGCGCCCAGCCCACCTAGGGGCTGGTTCCCCTCCATATTCAGCCCATAGGGCCCTCTGGGGCAGGTGGACCCTCCCGGTGGACCCCCGGAACCCTTTTGGTGGTCCCGGTACAATACCGATAAACCCCCGAACACTTCCGGCGATCGAATAAGGACTTCCCATATATAAATCTTTATCTCTGGACCATTCTGGAACTCCTCGTGATGTCCGGGATCTCATCTGGGACTCCAAACAACATTCGGTAACCACATACTAATTCCCATAACAACTCTAGCGTCACCGAACCTTAAGTGTGTAGACCCTACGGGTTCGGGAATCATGCAGACATGACCGAGACATTTCTCTAGCCAATAACCAACAGCAGGATCTGGATACCCATGTTGGTTCCCACATGTTCCACGATGATCTCATCGGATTAACCATGATGTCAGGGATTCAAACAATCCCGTATACAATTCCCTTTGTCAATTGGTATGTTACTTGCCCAAGATTCGATCGTCGGTATCCCAATACCTCGTTCAATCTCGTTACCGGCAAGTCACTTTACTCATTCTGTAATGCATGATCCCGTGACTAACTGCTTAGTCACATTGAGCTCATTATGATGATGCGTTGCCGAGTGGGCCCAGAGATACCTCTCTGTCATACGGAGTGACAAATCCCAGTCTCGATTCGTGCCAACCCAACAGACACTTTCAGAGATACCTGTAGTGTACCTTTATAGCCACCCAGTTACGTTGTGACTTTTGGTACACCCAAAGCATTCCTACGATATCCGGGAGTTGCACAATCTCATGGTCTAAGGAAATGATACTTGACATTAGAAAAGCTTTAGCAGACGAACTACACGATCTTGTGCTATGCTTAGGATTGGGTCTTGTCCATCACATCATTCTCCTAATAATGTGATCCCGTTATCAACGACATCCAATGTCCATGGTCAGGAAACTATAACCATCTATTGATCAAAGAGCTAGTCAACAAGAGGCTCACTAGGGACATGTTGTGGTCTATGTATTCACACATGTATTATGATTTCCGGATAACACAATTATAGCATGAACAATAGACAATTATCATGAAGAAGGAAATATAACAATAACCATTTTATTATTGCCTCTAGGGCATATTTCCAATAGTCTCCCACTTGCACTAGAGTCAACAATCTAGTTAAATTGTGATGAATCGAACACCCATAGAGTTCTGGTGTTGATCATGTTTTGCTCGTGGAAGAGGTTTGGTCAACGGATCTACGACATTCAGATCCGTATGCACTTTACAAATATCTATGTCTCCATCTTGAACATTTTCACGAATGGAGTTGAAGCGACACTTGATATGCCTGGTCTTCTTGTGAAACCTGGGCTCTTTGGCAAGGGCAATAGCTCCAGTGTTGTCACAGAAGAGAGTCATCGGGCCCGACGCATTGGGAATAGCTCCTAGGTCGGTAATGAACTCCTTCATCCAGATTGCTTCATGTGCTGCCTCCGAGGCTGCCATGTACTCCGCTTCACATGTAGATCCCGCCACGACGCTTTGCTTGCAACTGCACCAGCTGACTGCCCCACCATTCAAAATATACACGTATCCGGTCTGCGACTTGGAGTCATCCAGATCTGTGTCGAAGCTAGCATCGACGTAACCCTTTACGACGAGCTCTTCGCCACCTCCATAAACGAGAAATATATCCTTAGTCCTTTTCAGGTACTTCAGGATATTCTTGACCGCTGTCCAGTGTTCCATGCTGGGATTACTTTGGTACCTTCCTACCAAACTTACTACAAGGTTCACATCAGGTCTGGTACACGGCATGGCATACATAATAGACCCTATGGACGAGGCATAGGGGATGACACTCATCTTTTCTCTATCTTCTGCCGTGGTCGGGAATTGAGCCGTGCTCAATCTCACACCTTGCAATACAGGCAAGAACCCCTTCTTGGGCTGATCCATATTGAACTTCTTCAGTATCTTGTCAAGGTATGTGCTTTGTGAAAGACCAATGAGGCGTCTCGATCTATCTCTATAGATCTTGATGCCTAATATGTAAGCAGCTTCTCCAAGGTCCTTCATTGAAAAACACTTATTCAACTAGGCCTTTATGTTGTCCAAGAATTCTATATCATTTCCCATCAATAGTATGTCATCCAAATATAATGAGAAATGCTACAGAGCTCCCACTCACTTTCCTGTAAACACAGGCTTCTCCATAAGTCTGTGTAAACCCAAACGCTTTGATCATCTCATCAAAGCGAATGTTCCAACTCCAAGATGCTTGCACCAGCCCATAGATTGAGCGCTGGAGCTTGCATACCTTGTCAGCATTCTTAGGATCGACAAAACCTTCCGGCTGCATCATATACAATTCTTCCTTAAGGAAACCATTAAGGAATGCCGTTTTGACGTCCATTTGCCATAACTCATAATCATAGAATGCGGCAATTGCTAACATGATTCGGACGGACTTCAGCTTCGCTACGGGTGAGAAAGTCTCATTGTAGTCAACCCCTTGAACTTGTTGATAACCCTTAGCGACAAGACGAGCCTTATAGATGGTCACATTACCATCCGCGTCTTTCTTCTTCTTAAAGATCCATTTATTTTCTATGGCTCGCCGATCATCGGGCAAGTCAGTCAAAATCCATACTTCATTTTCATACATGGATCCTATCTCGGATTTCATGGCTTCAAGCCATTTGTCGGAATCCGGGCCCGCCATCGCTTCTTCATAGTTCGAAGGTTCACCATTGTCTAACAACATGATTTCCAGGACAGGGTTGCCGTACCACTCTGGTGCAGAACGTGTCATTGTGGACCTACGAAGTTCAGTAGCAACTTGATCCGAAGTTTCATGATCATCATCATTAACTTCCTCTCTAGTCGGTGCAGGCACCACATAAACATCTTCCTGAGCTGCGCTACTCTCCGGTTCAAGAGGCAATACCTCATCAAGTTCTACTTTCCTTCCACTTACTTCTTTGGAGAGAAACTCTTTCTCCAGAAAGGATCCATTCTTGGCAACAAAGACCTTGCCTTCGGATCTGACGTAGAAGGTATACCCTATAGCTTCCTTAGGGTATCCTATGAAGATGCATTTTTCCGATTTGGGTTCGAGCTTTTCAGGTTGAAGTTTCTTGACATAAGCATCGCATCCCCAAAGTTTTAGAAATGACAGCTTAGGTTTCTTCCCAAACCACAATTCATACGGTGTCGTCTCAACGGATTTCAACGAAGCCCTATTTAAAGTGAATGCGGCAGTCTCTAAAGCATAACCCCAAAATGATAGCGGTAGGTCGGTAAGAGACATCATAGATCGCACCATGTCCAACAGAGTACGATTACAACGTTCAGACACACCATTGCACTGAGGTGTTCCAGGCGGCGTGAGTTGTGAAATGATTCCACAATTCCTTAAGTGTGTGCCAAATTCGTGACTTAAATATTCCCCTCCACGATCTGATCATAAGAACTTTATTTTCCTGTCACGTTGATTCTCAACCTCACTCTGAAATTCCTTGAACTTTTCAAAGGTCTCAGACTTGTGTTTCATTAAGTAGACATACCCATATCTACTTAAGTCATCAGTGAGGGTGAGAACATAACGATAACCACCGCGAGCCTCAACACTCATTGGACCGCACACATCAGTATGTATGATTTCCAATAAGTTGGTTGCTCGCTCCATTGTTCCAGAGAACGGAGTCTTGGTCATTTTGCCCATTAGGCATGGTTCACACGTGTCAAATGATTCATAATCAAGAGAATCCAAAAGTCCATCTGCATGGAGTTTCTTCATGCATTTGACACCAATGTGACCAAGGCGGCAGTGCCACAAGTATGTGGGACTATCATTATCAACCTTATATCTTTTGGCATTCACACTATGAATATGTGTAACATCACGTTCGAGATTCAATAAGAATAAACCATTGACTGGTGGGGCATGACCATAAAACTTATCTCTCATATAAATAGAACAACCATTATTCTCATATTTAAATGAGTAGCCATCTCGCATTAAACGAGATCCAGATACAATGTTCATGCTCAAAGCTGGCACTAAATAACAAT
This sequence comes from Aegilops tauschii subsp. strangulata, assembly GCF_002575655.3. Classification (NCBI taxonomy): domain Eukaryota; kingdom Viridiplantae; phylum Streptophyta; class Magnoliopsida; order Poales; family Poaceae; genus Aegilops; species Aegilops tauschii. The sequence continues at coordinate 467,610,250 of NC_053037.3, read as the reverse complement.
TATTGAGGTTTAAAACTAATCCCGTAGGTAAATGTAGAGGTAGCGTGCTGACGGCGATCACATCGACCTTGGAACCATTCCCGACACGCATCGTCACCTCGTCCTTCGCTAGTCTCCGCTTATTCCGCAGCTCCTATTTTGAGTTACAAATATGAGCAACCGCACCGCTATCAAATACCCAGGAGCTACTACGAGTGCTGGGAAGGTACACATCAATAACATGTATATCATATATACCTTTGGTATTGCCGGCCTTCTTATCCGCTAAGTACTTGGGGCAGTTCCGCTTCCAGTGACCATTTCCCTTGCAATAAAAGCACTCAGTCTCAGGCTTGGGTCCATGATTTGGCTTCTTCCCGGCAACTGGCTTACCGGGCGCGGCAACTCCCTTGCCGTCCTTCTTGAAGTTCTTCTTACCGTTGCCTTTCTTGAAACTAGTGGTTTATTGACCATCAACACTTGATGTTCCTTTTTGATCTCCACCTCCGCTGATTTCAGCATTGAATATACCTCAGGAATGGTTTTCTCCATCCCCTGCATATTGAAATTCATCACAAGGCTCTTGTAGCTAGGTGGGAGCGACTGAAGGATTCTGTCAACGACCGCATCATCTGGGAGATTAACTCCCAGCTGAGACAAGCGGTTGTGCAACCCAGACATTTTGAGCATGTGCTCGCTGACAGAACTATTCTCCTCCATCTTACAGCTGTAGAACTTGTTGGAGACTTCATATCTCTCGACCCGGGCATGAGCTTGGAAAACCATTTTCAGCTCTTGGAACATCTCATATGCTCCATGTTGCTCAAAACGCTTTTGGAGCCCGGTTCTAAGCTGTAAAGCATGCCCCACTAAACCAGGGAGTAATCATCACTACGCGACTGCCAGGCATTCATAACGTCTGGAGTTGCTGGGAAAATGGGCGCTTCACCTAGCGGTGCTTCAAGGACATATGCTTTCTTGGCAGCTATGAGGATGATCCTCAAGTTACGGACCCAGTCCGTATAGTTGCTACCATCGTCTTTCAGCTTGGTTTTCTCTAGGAACGCGTTGAAGTTGAGGACAACATTAGCGTGGGCCATTTGATCTACAAGACATATTGTAAAGATATTTAGACTAAGTTTATGACAATTAAGTTCATCTAATCAAATTATTTAATGAACTCCCACTCAGATAGACATCCCTCTAGTCATCTAAGTGATACATGATCCGAATCGACGAGGCCGTGTCCGATCATCACGTGAGACGAACTAGTCATCAACGGTGAACATCTCCATGTTGATCGTATCTACTATATGACTCATGTTCGACCTTTTGGTCTCTTGTGTTCCGAGCCATGTCTGTACATGCTAGGCTCGTAAAGTCAACCTAAGTGTTTTTGCATGTGTAAATCTGGCTTACACCCGTTGTATTCAAACGTTAGAATCTATCACACCCGATCATCACGTGGTGCCTCGAAACAACGAACCTTCACAATGGTGCACAGTTAGGGGGAACACTTTCTTGAAATTATAGCGAGGGATCAACTTATTTAAGCTACCATTGTTCTAAGCAAATAAGATGTAAAACATGATAAACATCACATGCAATCAAATAGTGACATGATATGGCCAATATCATTTTGCTCCTTTTGATCTCCATCTTCGGGGTGCCATGATCATCATCGTCACCGGCATGACACCATGATCTCCATCATCATGATCTCCTTCATCGTGTCTTCATGAAGTTGTCTCGCCAAATGTTACTTCTACTACTATGGCTAACATTTAGCAATAAAGTAAAGTAATTACATGGCGTTTTCATTGACACGCAGGTCATACAATAAATTAAGACAACTCCTATGGCCCCTGCCGGTTGTCATACTCATCGACATGCAAGTCGTGATTCCTATTACAAGAACATGATCAATCTCATACATCACATATATCATTCATCACATCCTTTTGGCCATATCACATCACACGGCATATGCTGCAAGAACAAGTTAGACGTCCTCTAATTGTTGTTGCAAGTTTTTACGTGGCTGCTATAGGTTTCTCGCAAGAACGCTTCTTACCTACGCCAAAACCACAACGTGATATGCCAATTTCTATTTACCCTTCATAAGGACCCTTTTCATCGAATCCGATCCGAGTAAAGTGGGAGAGACAGACACCCGCTAGCCACCTTATGCAACTAGTGCATGTCAGTCGGTGGAACCTGTCTCACGTAAGCGTACGTGTAAGGTCGGTCCGGGCCGCTTCATCCCATGATGCCGTCGAATCAAGATAAGACTAGTAACGACAAGTAAATTGACAAAATTGATGCCCACAACAACTTGTGTTCTACTTGTGCAAAGAAACTACGCATAGAACTAGCTCATGATGCCACTGTTGGGGATCGTTGCAGAAATTAAAACATTTTTGTGCATCACCAAGATCAATCTATGGAGAGACTAGCAACGAGTGAGAGGGGAGTGCATCTTCATACCCTTGAAGATCGCGACGCGGAAGCATTACAAGAACACGGATGAAGGAGTCGTACTCGCAGCGATTGAGATCGCGGTTCATTCCGATCTAAGCGCCTAACAACGGCGCCTCCGCGTTCAACACACGTACAGCCTGGGGACGTCTCCTCCTTCTTGATACAACAAGGGCGAAGGAGAAGTTGGGGAAGAGCTCCGGCAGCACGACGGCGTGGTGGTGGAGCTTGCAGTTCTCCGGCAGGGCTTCGCCAAGCACTACGGAGGATGAGGTGTTGGGGAGGGAGAGGGGTGCGCCAGGGGAAGGGTGCGGCAGCCCTCCCACCTCCCCTCTATTTATAGGGGCAAGGGAGAGGGGGCCGGCCCCCTCCACATGGATCTAGAGGGGGGAGGCTTGCCCCCCAAGCCAAGGGGGGCACCCCCTTTAGGGTTTCCCCCCAACCCTAGGCGCATGGGCCCTAGGGGTTTTTGGCGCCCAGCCCACCTAGGGGCTGGTTCCCCTCCATATTCAGCCCATAGGGCCCTCCGGGGCAGGTGGACCCTTCCGGTGGACCCCCGAAACCCTTTCGGTGGTCCCGGTACAATACCGATAAACCCCCGAACACTTCCGGCGACCGAATAAGGACTTCCCATATATAAATCTTTAGCTCCGGACCATTCCGGAACTCCTCATGACGTCCGGGAACTCATCCGGGACTCCAAACAACATTCGGTAACCGCATACTAATTCCCATAATAACTCTAGCGTCACCGAACCTTAAGTGTGTAGACCCTACGGGTTCGGAATCATGCAGACATGACTGAGACATTTCTCCGGCCAATAACCAACAGCGGGACCTGGATACCCATGTTGGTTCCCACATGTTCCATGATGATCTCATCGGATGAACCACGATGTCGGGGATTCAAACAATCTGTATACAATTCCCTTTGTTAATCGGTCGTCGGTATCCCAATACCTTGTTCAATCTCATTACCGGCAAGTCACTTTACTCGTTCCGTAATGCATGATCCCATGACTAACTGCTTAGTAACATTGAGCTCATTATGATGATGCATTGCCGAGTGGGCCCAGAGATACCTCTCCATCATACGGAGTGACAAATCCCAGTCTCGATTCGTGCCAACCCAACAGACACTTTCGGAGATACCTGTAGTGTACCTTTATAGCCACCCAGTTATGTTGTGACGTTTGGTACACTCAAAGCATTCCTACGGTATCTGGGAGTTGCACAATCTCATGGTCTAAGGAAATGATACTTGACATTAGAAAAGCTTTAGCAGATGACTACACGATCTTGTGCTATGCTTAGGATTGGGTCTTGTCCATCACATCATTCTCCTAATGATGTGATCCCGTTGTCAACGACATCCAATGTCCATGGTCAGGAAGCTGTAACCATCTATTGATCAACGAGCTAGTCAACTAGAGGCTCACTAGGGACATGTTGTGGTCTATGTATTCACACATGTATTATGATTTCCGGATAACACAATTATAGCATGAACAATAGACAATTATCATGAACAAGGAAATATAATAATAACCATTTTATTATTGCCTCTAGGGCATATTTCCAACAGCCGAGCCACCGCCGCGACGTTGTCGTGAGTCCAGAGGTGACAAGGCCTCGGTATGAGCGACCTCCTCCTGGGTACCCGCTGCCTCTGTACGCCCAAGCTGAGGGCTCCGGAGGAAGAGGCGGCGAGCGGCGCCGCCTGCGCCGCGGCTGGGGCCGCCGCGCAATGGCGATGCACACCGTCGCCCTAGGGGCCCACGTCGTGGACTCCACGCGCGAACTCGTGCTGTGGGCGGCGATGCCTCCGCGCTTCTGGATCCGCTTCCCCTAGTTCTTCTCCGCCGAGATGCCGCCGAGGGGGCCCCTCGAGATATGGCTGCAGCCCGCCGACTGCGACGCCCCGGCGACCGGAGCGGAAGTGGAAGCCGTCTCTCCGGGCAAGATCTTCATGACCCGCGGCTGGGGCGAGGTCATCCCGGTTTGCCGCGCGGAAGGCGCCCTCGCGATCCACTTCAGGTACGATGGCGCCTCCACCATGTTCTTCAAGTTTTCGACGCGGAGGGCCACCGCTTGGAGTGCTGCCCGGGACAAGGCCGTCAGGACCGCCCCGCCAACGGTCCCTCCAGCAGCAACAGCGACGCGTGGGAGTCCAGCGACTCTCCTGAGCTCTACGAGACTCCGGAGACGAGCGACGTCAGCTACGTGCCCCCGAGCTTCCGCCGCACCCAGAGCAAGGCTGCGGCGTCCGGCCGCCGTCGTCGCTAATTTGGATTGGGTTGGCGCCGGCCTCCAGTGGCCCACTGTTGATGATGGCGTCGGCTGCGCTGGCGCGTGTAGATAGGGCTCCTTGAATTTCCTTTCCCTTGTTCCCTGCGAGGAATCGAAGCGAACCCCGTGGGTGCGTGTAAAGAACATGTAGTGTCTTTTGTTGGCATTATCCTTATCATGAAATCATGCGGGCGCGTGTCCTGCTTCGGCTCAGTCTCCCCTTTCTATCCTCGCGATAGCTTGGTGCTCTACGCTGACAGGTCCTGGTCCCCAGGCAGGCTGCAGCCGTCGTTGGTATGCCAGGTCGCGATGCCGTGGTCAAGGCCAGGAGGTGAGCGGCCTGAGGTCCAGTAAGAACCCCTGAGACGCGATGCGCAGGAGGTCCCCTTTAGCACGCAAGCGACCATCATGAGGTAAGAAAGGGAGGCGACGTTGCCGCGGCAGGGCTGCAACAAGTGAGGATCCTGCGTTGTAGCGATTGGTTGGTCGGAGCGCGAAACTTATCTTGGCAGTCTGGAGTCGTTCCCTTGCGTTGCACCAGACTTGTGTGCTGGCGGCCATAGCGCAGCTAGGTTAGGCCCATGCGTGCTTTCCCTTCCTCCCCATGCTCTCCTTTGTGCTCTACGTCCTCAGGTCCCGGCCCTCGAGCGAGCTCAGCCGCCGCTAGTATGTCAGGTCGCGATGCCGTGGTCAAGGCCAGGGGGTGAGGGCTAGAGAGCCAGTAGGAGCTCTTGAGTCGCGATGCTCAGGAGCCCCCTTTTAACGCGCAAGCGAATCGCATGGGAGAAAAAGGAGCCCGCGGTACCGCCCGCTGTTGTCCTCGGGAGATTCCTGCAAGTCAACACGAGGAGAGGCACAGATTGCCATTATGATTGCCGGCCGGCCACTGGTCGCTCCACAAGAGGATGAAGGCACTGAGGGCCCGGTGAGGTGACGCGCGCGGGGCGTGCCGCGGGTCAGAGCTTGACCACTCAGATCTGTCGATGTTGCAGGGACGGACCCAAGCACAAGCGCCGTGCCAGCGTGAGCAGCTCCCGTGGTAGGAGTCAATCAAGCAAGTGAGAGCCATAGACAGGTTAAGCATGAAAAGCGGATTAGCTTAGGTAAATGCAAGAACGATACATGCCGCTGGGTCGGACCCGAGCGGCTTGGGAATGATGCAGCCCGAGGGGCGCCCCCAGCAAAGTAAGCTAAAGATGTAAAGGGATACATGCCACAGGGACAGACCCACGCGGCCTGGGAATGATGCAGCCCGAGGGGCGCTCCCAGCTAAACGAACTTGGAAAATGTCACCTGGTTCTATTGTTGAAGGGATGTTGGGGCAGCTGAAGATGCGTGGTGCAGGGGTCGCTCCTCACGAGCCACTGGGGCCCTGAGCCTTAGGAGGCTTTGGGGGTCCAGGCGGTTCCTTGAGGACCGTCTCCATCTCCGCCAGGACTACGTGGTGCCTGGCCTCCTGAGCCGCCAGGATGCTCTGCAGGTTGCGCTGGAAGGCGGAAGCCATGCTCGGCAGGCCAAAAGGCATGCAAACGTAGCTGTGAGGTGGCCCCCCGCAGCATCCCACGCGTAAAGGCCAGAGGAGCTCCTGAGATGCGGCTCTGTTGAGCCCTGGGATGTCGATGCAGACGCGCAACCCACCATCCTCGCCTGGATGGGGAGCTGCGCCAGGTGAGCAGCGGTCGCCGCACATGGCTCTTGCTTCCTGCAGTTCCTGAGTGGTCTTGGCGATGAACTCCTGAGCGTTGGGCGCTCCTCACCCGCTGTCTTCCTGAGGGAAACGTGCTGCGAAGCACGCCTCCACGTGGTGCCCGAGTGCCTCCCTCGTGTTGTTGGCAAAGTCTGAGGCCCTCCAGAAGAGAGCCCCCGTGCCCTGCCTGAGGAGGGTTCCGGGCGCGCCTTCCTATGCGAGGGAAGGAGGCGCCCCAGGCATGGGCGCTGATCCTGGCGAGATACCACTTGCGGCGCCGCTCTCCAGAGGCCCGACACGGAGTAGCTGCTTCTTCTTCTTGGGGACGACCTCAGGAGGGTACTGTGCTGCATTGTTGTCGGGGTCTTCAATTGACGCTGCTTGGAAGGCGCGCTCGAGGGAGCACACCGCATCTCTTTTCTTACAGGGGACTGTGATGATCCCGCCACTTCCTGGCATCTTGAGGATGTTGTAGCCGTGGTGCGTCACTGCCATGAACTTGGCAAGGCCCGGGTACCCGAGGATGGCGTTGTATGGCAGATAGATGTGGGCGACGTCGAAGTCGATGAGCTCGGTCCGGTAGTTGTTGCGTTCTCCGAAGGTGACAGGGAGGCGGACCTGCCCTATCGGCGTGGTGGAACCATCGGTCACTCCTGAGAAGGGCTTGGTAGGCTGAAGCTGATCGTAGGGCACTTGAAGGCTGTCGAACGTCTCGACGGACAGGACGTTGAGCCCTGCGCCGTCGTTGATGAGGGTCTTGGTGACTTGTACGTTGCTGATGACGGGAGAGCAAAGCATTGGGAGGGCGCCAGCTGTAGCTGCGCACTTGAGCTGATCTGCTGAACTGAAGGTGATGGCGCACTTGGACCACCTGAGCGGGCGCGTGGCCTCGAGCCTGGGGAGTACTGCATTCACCTCGCGAGCAAACTGCTTGAAGATACACTAAGAAGCTGGGGCTTGAGCTCCGCCCAAGATGCATGCGATAGCGCGCGGCTCCTGGAAGCCCCCAGCCCCCTCGTCCTGATGGTGGTCGTCGTTCCTTCTTGGTGGTGGCGGCAGCGGAGGGAGACCGACGTTGCCTTGGGGGCGGTCTTCGCGAGGTTGATCCCTCCAGGCGCCCTCGCGATGTTGATCTTTCCAGCGGTCCTCACGAGGCCGGTCACGCCACTCCGGGCGAGGGCCACAGTCGTCCCAGCGTCCTCTGCCGCGTCCTCCTCCTTGGCCGTAGACCCGGTCGTTGCGCTCGGGGCGTCGACCGAGGCGTCCATCCAGAATGGCCCTGAGCTCTTGGCAGCCGTTGGTGTTGTGGCTGTGAACGTTGTGGAAGGCACAGAATGGTCGGCTGCTCTTGGATGACTCGGGCTGGTCTCGGCCGCGCTTCGTGTCCGGCTCCGCCATGAGCACGACCACTCCCTTGCGCTTCACGTCCTTGGCCTTGGCTTTCTTCTCCTCGAGGTCAGCAGCTGGGAGCTCGAGGAGGGAAAGGCGCCCTTCCTCAGCCCTTGCACACTTGGTCGCCAGGTTGAACAACTCCAAGGACGTGCACAGCTCCTCGTGGATGGCGAGCTCCTCCTTCATCTTGACGTCGCGGACGCCATCGGAGCACGCAGAGATGATGGCCTCGTCCGTCACCTTGGGGATCTTGAGGCGAACGTTGTTGAAGCGCCGGATGTACTTCTGGAGGGTCTCTCTTGGTTGCTGCTTGATGCGGCACGAGTCACCCGCGGCCGGAGGGCGGTCGTGAGTGCCCTAGAAGTTGGCGACTAAGTGGTCGCGCATCTCGCCCCAGGAGGAGATCGAGCCCGGAGGCAGGTTCAGGAGCCATGAGCGGGCTGTTGGGGAACGTAGCAGAAATTCAAAATTTTCCTACGTGTCACCAAGATCAATCTAGGAGATGCTAGCAACGAGAGGGGAGGAGTGCATCTACATACCCTTGTAGATCGCGAGCGGAAGCGTTCAAGAGAACGGGGTTGATGGAGTCGTACTCGTCGTGATCCAAATCACCGATGATCCTAGCGCCGAACGGACGACACCTCCGCGTTCAACACACGTACGGAGCGGGGACGTCTCCTCCTTCTTGATCCAGCAAGGGGGGAGGAGAAGTTGATGGAGATCCAGCAGCACGACGGCGTGGTGGTGGAAGTAGCGGGATCCCGGCAGGGCTTCGCCAAGCGCAAGCGGGGAGGAAGAGGTGTCACGGGAGGGAGGGAGGCGCCAGGGCTTGGGGTGCTGCTCCCTTGCGCCTCCCCACTATATATAGGGGTGGAGGGGGCTGGTTTCTTGCCCTCCAAGTCCATTGGGGCGTTGGCAAAGGTGGGGGAAAGAAATCCCATCATTTCCCTTCCCCACCGATTGTTATCCCCCTTTTTTAGGGATCTTGATCTTATCCCTTCAGGATATGATCTTATTCCTTCTAAGGTGGGATCTTGGTGCGCCTTGACCAGGGGTGTGGGGCCTTGCCCCCACTACCCACGTTCATGTGGGTCCCCCCATGCAGGTGGGCCCCACTTCGGAACCTTCTAGAACCTTCCCGGTACAATACCGGAAAATCCCGAACATTTTCCGGTGGCCAAAATAGGACTTCCCATATATAAATCTTTACCTCCGGACCATTCCGGAACTCCTCGTGACGTCCGGGATCTCATCCGGGACTCCGAACAACTTTCGGATTTCTGCATACTAATATCTCTACAACCCTAGCATCACCGAACCTTAAGTGTGTAGACCCTATGGGTTCGGGAGACATGCAGACATGACCGAGACGACTCTCCGGTCAATAACCAACAGCGGGATCTGGATACCCATGTTGGCTCCCACATGTTCCACAATGATCTCATCGGATGAACCACGATGTCGAGGATTCAATCAATCCCGTATACAATTCCCTTTGTCAATCGGTACGTTACTTGCCCGAGATTCGACCGTCGGTATCCCAATACCTTGTTCAATCTCGTTACCGGCAAGTCACTTTACTCGTACCGTAATGCATGATCCCGTGACCAAACTCTTGGTCACATTGAGCTCATTATGATGATGCATTACTGAGTGGGCCCAGAGATACCTCTCCATCATACGGAGTGACAAATCCCAGTCTCGATTCGTGCCAACCCAACAGACACTTTCGGAGATACCTGTAGTGTACCTTTATAGCCACCCAGTTACGTTGTGACGTTTGGTACACCCAAAGCATTCCTACGGTATCCGGGAGTTGCACAATCTCATGGTCTAAGGAAATGATACTTGACATTAGAAAAGCTCTAGCAAACGAACTACACGATCTTGTGCTATGCTTAGGATTGGGTCTTGTCCATCACATCATTCTCCTAATGATGTGATCCCGTTATCAATGACATCCAATGTCCATGGTCAGGAAACCATAAACATCTATTGATCAACGAGCTAGTCAACTAGAGGCTTACTAGGGACATGTTGTGGTCTATGTATTCACACGTGTATTACGGTTTCCAGTTAATACAATTATAGCATGAACACCAGACAATTATCATGAACAAGGAAATACAATAATAACCATTTTATTATTGCCTCTAGGGCATATTTCGCACAGTCTCCCACTTGCACTAGAGTCAATAATCTAGTTCACATCACCATGTGATTAACACTCAAAGTCCACTAGAGTCAATAATCTAGTCCACATCACCATGTGATTAACACTCAATGAGTTCTAGGGTTTGATCATGTTATGCTTACGAGAGAGGTTTTAGTCAACGGGTCTGCAACATTCAGATCCGTGTGTGCTTTACAAATCTCTATGTCATCTTGTAGATGTAGCTACCATGCGCTACTTGGAGCTATTCCAAATAACTGCTCTACTATACGAATCCGGTTTACTACTCAGAGTCATCCGGATTAGTGTCAAAGTTTGGATCGACGTAACCCTTTACGACGAACTGTTTTACCACCTCCATAATCGAGAAAATTCCTTAGTCCACTAGATACTAAGGATAAGTTCGACCGCTGTCATGTGATCCATTCCCGGATCACTATTGTACCCCTTGACTAACTCAAGGCAAGGCACACTTCAGGTGCGGTACACGGCATAGCATACTGTAGAGCCTACGTCTAAAGCATAGGGGACGACCTTCGTCCTTTCTCTCTCTTCTGCCGTGGTCAGGTCTTGAGTCTTACTCAATACTCACACCTTGTAACACAGCCAAGAACTCCTTCTTTGCTGATCTATTTTGAACTCCTTCAAAATCTTGTCATGGTATGCATTCATTTGAAAGTACTATTAAGCGTTTTTGATCTATCCTTATAGATCTTGATGCTCAATGTTCAAGTAGCTTAATCCAGGATTTCCATTAAAAAACACTTTTCAAATAACCCTGGATGCTTTCCAGAAATTCTACATCATTTCCGATCAACAATATGTTAACAACATATACTCATAAAAAATTCTATAGTGCTCCCACTCACTTCTTTGGAAATACAAGTTTCTCATGAACCTTGTATAAACCCAAAATCTTTGATCATCTCATCAAAGCGTTCATTCCAACTCCGAGATGCTTACTACAATCCTTAGAAGGATTGCTGGAGCTTTGCATACTTGTTAGCATCTTTCAGGATTGACAAAACCTTCTGGTTGTATCACATACAACCTTTCCTCAAGAAAATCGTCGAGGAAACAATGTTTTGACATCCTATCTACAAGATTTCATAAATAATGCAGTAACTGCTAATATAATTCTAACAGACTCTTAGCATCGCTACGAGTGAGAAAGTCTCATCGCAGTCAACTCCTTGAACTTGCCGGAAAACATCTTAACGACAAGTCGAGCTTTCTTAATGGTGACACTTACCATCATTGTCTGTCTTCCCTTTAAAATCCATCTGTACCCAACAGCCTTATGACCATCAAGTAGTTCTTTCAAAGTCTATACTTTGTTTTCATACATGGATCCTCTCGGATTTTATGGCCTAAGCCATTCGTCGAAATCCGGGCCCACCATCGCTTCTCCATAGCTCGTAGGTTCATTGTTGTCTAGCAACATGACTTCCAAGACAGGATTACGTACCACTCTGAAGTAGTACGCATCCTTGTCGTCCTATGAGGTTTGGTAGTGACTTGATCTGAAGTTTCATGATCACTATCATAAGCTTCCACTTCAATTGGTGTAGGTGCCACAGGAACAACTTCCTGTGCCCTGCTACACATTAGTTGAAGTGACGGTTCAATGACCTCATCAAGTCTCCACCATCCTCCCACTCAATTCTTTCGAGAGAAACTTTTCCTCGAGAAAGGACCCGTTTCTAGAAACAATCACTTTTGCTTCCAGATCTGAAATAGGAGGTATACCCAACTGTTTTGGGTATTCTATGAAGATGCATTTATCCGCTTTGGGCTCGAGCTTATCAGCCTGAAACTTTTTCACATAAGCGTCGCAGCCCCAAACTTTTAAGAGACGACAGCTTAGGTTTCTCTAAACCATAGTTCATACGGTGTCGTCTCAACGGAATTGCGTGGTGCCCTATTTAAAGTGAATGCGGTTGTCTCTAATGCCTAACCCATAAACGATAGTTGTAATTCGATAAGAGACATCATGGTATGCACCATATCCAATAGGCTGCAGTTATGATGTTCGGACACACCATCACAATATGGTGTTCCAGGCGGTATTAGTCGTGAAACAATTTCCACAATTTCTTAATTGTGTGCCAAACTCGTAACTCAGATATTCATCTCTATGATCATATCACACATTTTATCCTCTTGTCACGACGATCTTCAACTTCACTCTGAAATTACTTGAACCTTTCAATAATTCAGACTTGTGTTTCATCAAGTAAATATTCTCAGCATCTACTCAAATCATCTGTGAAGTAAGAACATAATGATATCCACTGCGTGCCTCAGCACTCATTGGACTGCACACATCAAATGTATTACTTCCAACAAGTTGCTCTCTTGTTCCATCTTACTAAAAACGAGGCCTTTCAGTCATCTTGCCCATGTGGTATGATTTGCATGTCTCAAGTGATTCAAAATCAAGTGAGTCCAAATGATCCATCTGTATGGACTTTCTTCATGCATATATACTAATAGACATGGTTCGCATGTCTCAATCTTTTCAAAAACGAGTGAGTCCAAAGATCCATCAACATGGAGCTTCTTCATGCGTTTTATACCAATATGACTCAAGTGGCAGTGCCACAAGTATGTGGTACTATCATTACTATCTTATATCTTTTGGCATGAACATGTGTATCACTACGATCGAGATTCAATAAACCATTCATTTTAGGTGCAAGACCATTGAAGGTATTATTCAAATAGACAGAGTAACCATTATTCTCCTTTAATGAATAACCGTATTGCGATAAACATAATCCAATCATGTCTATGCTTAACACAAACACCAAATAACAATTATTCAGGTTTAACCCCAATCTCGATGGTAGAGGGATCATGCGATGCTTGATCACATCAACCTTGGAAACACATATCGTCATCTCACCTTTAGCTAGTCTCCGTTTATTCCGCAGCTTTTATTTCGAGTTACTAACACTTAGCAACCGAACCGGTATCTAATACCCTGGTGCTACTAGGAGTACTAGTAAAGTACACATTAATATAATGTATATCCAATATACTTCTGTCGACCTTGCCAGCCTTCTCATCTACGAAGTATCTAGGGTAGTTCTGCTTCAGTGACCGTTCCCCTCATTTCAGAAGCACTTAGTCTCGGGTTTGGGTTCAACCTTGGGTTTCTTCACTAGAGCAGCAACTGATTTGCCGTTTCATGAAGTATCCCTTCTTGCCCTTGCCCTTCTAGAAACTAGTGGTTTTACTAACCATCGACAATTGATGCTCCTACTTGATTTCTACTTTCGCGGTGTCAAACATCGCGAGTTGCTCAAGGATCATCATGTCTATCCCTGATATGTTATAGTTCATCACGAAGCTCTAATAGCTTGGTGGCAGTGACTATGGAGAACCATCACTATCTCATCTGGAAGATTAACTCCCACTCGATTCAAGTGATTGTAGTACTCAGACAATCTGAGCACATGCTCAACGATTGAGCTTTTCTCCCTTAGTTTGCAGGCTTAAGAAACTTGTCTGAGGTCTCATACCTCTTGACGTGGGCACTAGTCTGAAATCCCAATTTCAGTCTTTGGAACATCCCATATGTTCTGCGACGTTTCAAAACCGTCTTTGGTGCCACAATTTTAAACCATTCAACATTACGCACTGAACTATCACGTAGTCATCAAAACGTGTATGTCAGATGTTCGCAACATCCACAAACGACGCTTGAGGTTCAACACACCGAGCGGTGCATTAAGGACATAAGCCTTCTGTGCAGCAATGAGGACAATCCTCAGTTTACGGACCCAGTACGCATAATTGCTACTATCAACTTTCAACTAAATTTTCTCTAGGAACATATCTTAGAAGAACTAAAGCGTAAGCTACGACATTAATTGCAAAGTCCTTTTGACTATGTTCATGATAATTAAGTTCATCTGATTATTTAATGAACTCCCACTTAGATAGACATCCCTCTAGTCATCTAAGTGATACATGATCCGAATCGACTAGGCCTTGTCCGATCATCACGTGAGACGGACTAGTCATCATCGGTGAACATCTTCATGTTGATCGTATCTGCTATACAACTCATGTTCGACCTTTCGGTCTTCCATGTTCCGAGGCCATGTCTGTACATGCTAGGCTCGTCAAGTCAACCTAAGTGTTTCGCATGTGTAAATCTGGCTTGCACCCGTTGTATGCGAACGTTAGAATCTATCACACCCGATCATCACGTGGTGCTTCGAAACAACGAACCTTCGCAACGGTGCACAGTTAGGGGGAACACATCTCTTGAAATTTTAGTGAGGGATCATCTTATTTATGCTACCGTCATTCTAAGCAAATAAGATGTAAACATGACAAACATCACATGCAAATCATAAAGTGACATGATATGGACAATATCATCTTGCGCCTTTGATCTCCATCTTCGAGGCGCGGCATGATCACCTTCGTCACCGGCATGACACCATGATCTCCATCATCATGATCTCCATCATCGTGTCTTCATGAAGTTGTCTCGCCAACTATTATTTCTACTACTATGGCTAACGGTTAGCAATAAAGTAAAGTAATTACATGGCATTTTCATTGACACGCAGGTCATACAATAAATTAAGACAACTCCTATGGCTCCTGCCGGTTGTCATACTCATCGACATGCAAGTCGTGATTCCTATTACAAGAACATGATCAATCTCATACATCACATATATAATTCATCACATCCTTTTGGCCATATCATATCACATAGCATACCCTGCAAAAACAAGTTAGACGTCTTCTAATTGTTGTTGCATGTTTTACGTGGCTGCTATGGGTTTCTAGCAAGAACGTTTCTTACCTACGCAAAAGCCACAACGGTGACATGCCAATTGCTATTTACCCTTCATAAGGACCCTTTTCATCGAATCTGATCCAACTAAACTGGGAGAGACAGACACCCGCTAGCCACCTTATGCATCAAGTGCATGTCAGTCGGTGGAACCTCTCACATAAGAGTACGTGTAAGGTCGGTCCGTGCCGCTTCATCCCACAATGCCGCCGAATCAAGATAAGACAGTAACGGCAAGCAAATTGAACAAATCATCGCCCACAACTACTTTGTGTTCTACTCGTGCATAGAATCTACGCATAGACCTGGCTCATGATGCCACTGTTGGGGAACGTAGCAGAAATTCAAAATTTTCCTACGTGTCACCAAGATCAATCTAGGAGATGCTAGCAACGAGAGGGGAGGAGTGCATCTACATACCCTTATAGATCGCGAGCGGAAGCGTTCAAGAGAACGGGGTTGATGGAGTCGTACTCGTCGTGATCCAAATCACCGATGATCCTAGCGCCGAACGGACGGCACCTCCGCGTTCAACACACGTATGGAGCGGGGATGTCCCCTCCTTCTTGATCCAGCAAGGGGGGAGGAGAAGTTGATGGAGATCCAGCAGCACGACGGCGTGGTGGTGGAAGTAGCGGGATCCCGGCAGGGCTTCGCCAAGCGCAAGCGGGGAGGAAGAGGTGTCACGGGAGGGAGGGAGGCGCCAGGGCTTGGGGTGCTGCTCCCTTGCGCCTCCCCACTATATATAGGGGTGGAGGGGGCTGGTTTCTTGCCCTCCAAGTCCATTGGGGCGTTGGCAAAGGTGGGGGAAAGAAATCCCATCATTTCCCTTCCCCACCGATTGTTATCCCCCTTTTTTAGGGATCTTGATCTTATCCCTTCAGGATATGATCTTATTCCTTCTAAGGTGGGATCTTGGTGCGCCTTGACCAGGGGTGTGGGGCCTTGCCCCCACTACCCACGTTCATGTGGGTCCCCCCATGCAGGTGGGCCCCACTTCGGAACCTTCTAGAACCTTCCCGGTACAATACCGAAAAATCCCGAACATTTTCCGGTGGCCAAAATAGGACTTCCCATATATAAATCTTTACCTCCGAACCATTCCGGAACTCCTCGTGACGTCCGGGATCTTATCCGGGACTCCGAACAACTTTCGGATTTCCGCATAATAATATCTCTACAACCCTAGCGTCACCGAACCTTAAGTGTGTAGACCCTACGGGTTCGGGAGACATGCAGACATGACCGAGACGACTCTCCGGTCAATAACCAACAGTGGGATCTGGATACCCATGTTGGCTCCCACATGTTCCACGATGATCTCATCGGATGAACCACGATGTCGAGGATTCAATCAATCCCGTATACAATTCCCTTTGTCGATCGGTACGTTACTTGCCCGAGATTCGATCGTCGGTATCCCAATACCTCGTTCAATCTCGTTACCGGCAAGTCACTTTACTCATTCCGTAATGCATGATCCCGTGACTAACTGCTTAGTCACATTGAGCTCATTATGATGATGCGTTGCCGAGTGGGCCCAGAGATACCTCTCTGTCATACGGAGTGACAAATCCCAGTCTCGATTCGTGCCAACCCAATAGACACTTTCAGAGATACCTGTAGTGTACCTTTATAGCCACCCAGTTATGTTGTGACGTTTGGTACACCCAAAGCATTCCTACGATATCCGGGAGTTGCACAATCTCATGGTCTAAGGAAATGATACTTGACATTAGAAAAGCTTTAGCAGACGAACTACACGATCTTGTGCTATGCTTAGGATTGGGTCTTGTCCATCACATCATTCTCCTAATAATGTGATCCCGTTATCAACGACATCCAATGTCCATGGTCAGGAAACTGTAACCATCTATTGATCAAAGAGGTAGTCAACAAGAGGCTCACTAGGGACATGTTGTGGTCTATGTATTCACACATGTATTATGCTTTCCGGATAACACAATTATAGCATGAACAATAGACAATTATCATGAACAAGGAAATACAATAATAACCATTTTATTATTGCCTCTAGGGCATATTTCCAACACGGGCACCATCCTTGAGAGCCATAGGGAACCAGTTCGCCATGACTTTTTCGTCGCCGTTGGCTGCCTCGATGCTCAGCTCGTAGAGCTGCAGGAACTCCGCGGGGTCGGGGGTGCCGTCATAGCGAGGAGGCAGGTCTGGCTTGTACTTTTCCGGCCACGCGACGCTACGCAGCTTGGGGGTGAAGGCGCGGCAGCCCGCGGTGGCCACCGGGACCCTTTGCTTATGTGGAGCCTGCCCTTGATGTCCGCGCACCGCCACCGCAGGCGACGCACGGTCTTGTCGTGGTGGTGCGGGGAGCACGGGAACATTATCTCGCGGACAAGGAACTTCTTGGCAGCATCCTTCTTCGCGCGAGGGTACCCGACGCGATGGGTCGCGCCGGGGTGCCACTCGCCTTGGCCCCAGGACGCCGTCTTGTTGCGGAGGTGGTGGAGGCGGCGCTCCACGAGCCATGTCGCCCGTAGCTAGCGAAGAGCGAGGCAGCGAGAGTGAAGGCGTAGGGGAGCTCCCTGCGGCACTAACGAGCTCGGCGATGTGGTCCAGCCAGTCCTCGTAGAGGTCGTCGACGGGGCGGTAACGCAGGAGCTCACGTGCCATGAGCTACGCGGCCTGCGCGTCCGTGGGAGCGCGACGAGCGTGAGATAACGAGCTGGCCGGAGTCAACGACGGAGTGGTGGTGCGGCCGTCCCGCCGCACCGAGGGGTGCCGCGAGGACGCTTGCTGCTCGTTCCCGCCGGGCCGGTGACGGAGTTGGCGGTAGGCGATGGGGAACGACGGGGAGGCCCACCGACGGGAGCCGTCTGAACGACACGAGCGGCGAGGGCGGCCCGGCGCTCAGCGCGGGCTCAACGGGCGTCAGACATGGACGCGATGAAGCGATGGGACGCGGATCAGCGGAAGGAAATTCCGGCGCACCCCTACCTGGCGCGCCAAATGTCGGATTTCGAGTTCTGGCAAAACCCTTGAGGTTCGAACACTGGGGTGCGCATCCCCCTACCAAACCACGCCCTCACCCTCACCGCGATCTCAAAGGCTAGCTAGACGAACTCGCAACACAAGAGACACAAGGTTTATACTGGTTCGGGCCACCGTTGTGGTGTAATACCCTACTCCAGTGTGGTGGGGGTGGATTGCATCTTGGGCTGGTGATGAACAGTACAAGGGGAAGAACAGCCTCTTGAGGAGAGGTGTTCTTGTGCTCGGTGAATATGTTTGGGTGAGGATGGCTCAAGGTCAGACCCAGACCGGCTCTAGCTCAGTTCTCCCCTTTGGGTGGTGGCTAGTCCTATTTATAGAGGCCCTGTTCCTCTCCCCAAATATTGAGCGGGAAGGGAGCCAACAACGGCCAATTTGAAAGGGGACATCTAGTACAAGCTATCCTGACAAAAGTAGTCTTTGCCTGCCAAAGGCTCTGGTGGTGACGCCGTCTTGGGCTCCACGGTGACCTCCGTCCTGCCGTCGTGCTGGTCTTGGTCTCGTTGCACAGATATGGAAACCTTTTCCTGATGCCTCGGTACTCCTCGCCTGCGCTTGCCTCCTTAGCACCAAAGAGTAAACGAGGACACTGTGTGCGCTGGCGCCCGTCTGGCCTTGGTCGTCATGGCTGACGTCGTAGGAACTTTGCGAGGTTCGCCTTGCCTTGATCTCTCCGCCCCTCGCGAGCCCGCCTAGTGAGGTCGCTCCTGAGGAGGTCTTGTGTCGTCCGCCTCGCAAGGCTTGGCCCCTCGCGAGGGTCTTGAATGCTTGTTGGTGAAGACGGGCTATAATGGGCCTCGAGTGGAGCCACGCCGCGGGCCGCAGGCAGGCAAGTCTGGGGACTCCCGTTCCCAGAACGCCGACATACAGGTTCAACCATATAAAGCACGCCTCGAACAGTGCTACTTTGCCTACAGTTAACCAAAGGGTGAGGCCGCCAAGCCCCAGGACAAGGCCCAGGCGCCACCCCGCGCATCCACAACCTTCTGAAAGCGGCTTCATCTTGCAATGTGGTCAATAAACAAGATATTCGCTTTAGAGGCATGGAAAAGCAGGAACATAATCTTCTGTCCTATTCTCCAAGATGGACGGGCCTTCATTATTTGAGACCACCCATGAATAAGTATCTTTTCACCTCCAAGGGGAATGGAGTAGGTCGACATAAACATCATGTTGTGACCAAGCGCAAGTCTGACCCGACCATGGTCAGGCATCTGTATAGGAACAATAGAACTGGGCAGTTCGTGTTTCAAGAAGATCACAGCTGTACCATAAGTTTCTCAACACAGTTGGACCTGTTCAACGAGTGCAGCAGTGGCACACATATCCCACGTGGCATTCCACCATTGAAACACCCCACAAGGACCTCAAGACGATCAATAAAGTGTAGGAACTTGTGGATGTCGTCCAAGTCAACTTCAGTGCCATGAGTAACAGCTGAGTTCTTATAGAATAACAAACGAGTAGCCTGCTTAACTCTAAAAAAACCTACACGTGCCACCAATTATAAGAAAATATTAGTTAGAAGTAGCATCTTTGTGAGAGATTCGTTGCTACTTCTAAAGTTAAATTGTGATTAGTTAGACAGAATAGGTGGACTAAGAAGTAATCGAGGCAAGAAGCAAGAACCAGATACAAAACTAACATGGATGAACAATTGGAATGACGTCGGGGTGGAAGATTGCAGTGAATATGAGACCTGGTTCTGCTATTTCCATCAACATTCGTGCGCCAACTTCCAGTCCGTAACACTTAAGAAAGTTTATGCAAGTTCAGCCATAAAAAAAGCAGCGATCTTCTTGGTTCATGAACCCAACTCGAAACTTATATCCATGGCTTGTATTCACTTTTACCATTAAACTGGTGTATTCAGTTATGGCAAGGCCGAGCATCTTGAGTACATGTGTTCTGGCAGAGCAAGGAATGCACTGCAGGAAAAATAATATGAGAACACAATGTATTCCCTATATCCAAATCTAGAAATAATTTCCTCCTTCACGTCAGTGTTGACCATGGTACTAGTACCTTTTATCCAAATATAGCAACCCAAATTTCCAAATTAGTCGACAGCATGTTCAAAAAACCCCACCCTCCCGGATAGAAAAGAGGATTCTAGGAACATACTGTGCACGTTTTAAAATCCTGTGTTAGGATGAGAAGGAACAAGTGTGGCGTCTCGCCGAGGGTGCAGAAACCTGTAGGGTCCTCGCACTTTGGGCACTGCAAATGAAGCACACTAGATTCAGTAGGAAGAAAAATGCATCAACGGCGGCGGCTGCCATCCTAGGAGTACCCGCGACCAAGGGACTTGGATTTATCGGGGATGGATGAAGAATTCGTACCAGGTTCTCCATGAGAAAACCCTATGCAATCGCCGAGTGGGGGTTTTCTCTGAACAAGCAGACGAGGGAGAAGGGATTCATGCCTAGTGAAATATTGCCGCTTCGTCCGTCCAGGTTACTGCTAAAGCTGGAAAGGTGGGGTTTTTTGTGATTTCACGGCTCATTGGGCATTAGTGCGGCGCTACGACCGGGGTGTGTCTACCGTGCAGTTGTGCACTCTAATTTGGTGCATATGGCACATGGACCCCGTTGCCGGATGCCCCACATATCAGCGCAAGGAAGTAGAAAGACATGAGTAACTAGTTATTACACATAAATATATTTTTGACACAGAGATATTCCCTCTGTAAAGAAATATAAAGATCTTTTATATCACAACTTTATACATAAGAAAAATCAAGGGGAATATATATAACATATATAATTATAAAAAATAGAGTTTTTTTTAACACGATATAGATGAGTTGGTGATGATGGTGTGCCTGTCATCCTGCAATATAGGCCGTCTGATTTATATCTGACGCATAGGAAGGAAACTATGGCAATTTTGCAAAAAGGTACCCACACACCTCTCCACATTTGCAAATAAGGCCTTCCCTCGTTCATCCTTTTCTCTCACAAGATAAAATACTCATACAAATGCATCTTGATGTTACGTGCAATGCACAGGCATTATGGGGGTTCAGCTAAGAAATACTCAGACAGGCTCACAGTTCTGGACTTTGGGCCACAGGCCGGTGGGCCTGCATGTTTGGGGGCCCATGTGTTCTACCTCAGCGCTTTTCATATTGCAAGCGGTCGGTACGGCGCTGGTTTTAGATGTTGTCGCAAGGAGAATACACAAAATTGAATAAAGCACGACAGCTGTTGGAATGAAATCAAACGACAGTTCCTAACCAGCAATCAGAGTTGCAGTTCTATCAACGATACTGTCATACTACTTATACACACAGGACACTTGTTTCACCATGCCAGAGTATTACATCAAAATCTCTCGGCGGATAGATCAGTTCGGCAGTACTGAAGAATTTCAAAGTTGATTTGGACCAGCTCTCCTTGCCGTGAAAGTTTGATTTTGACATCATCCCCTACCGCAAGATATGATTTAGATTTGAACCTTGACCATCCTTTAGCATCAATCATCATGCGACCATCCTTTGTACTTACGGTATATTGAGCAGGTTCATTCACACCAAGGCTGCGCATGGTAAGAGAAACTTGGCCACGGTCACCCGGATTGTTGAATGACTCCCTCGTTGCTCTAGGAATTCTCTGTTTGCAAACAAGAAGACATACACAAACAGTTAGATCAACACAGTGAATCATGTGAAACAACATGGAAAGAAAAAAGAACGAAGCACTTGGGTGGCCAATGCTTACCAAGAAGGTGGACATGTCGGTTTTTGTAAGGACTTTGGTATATGAAGTGCGAACTGTAGCCCAGTCTGTTGCCGGTGCAACAGCTGGTTCCGTTGCCGCTGCATGGGCCGGAGCAGATACAAGAGCAAGTGTTGGTGCAGGTGCCGAAGCCTTGCTGGTGCCCGTGCCAGTGCGACTGGTAGTGCCGCTGCTGCTGCCGGAGATGGTGCTCCTTGTAGAGCTAGTGCCGGTGTCGGAGCAGGTGCCGGTGTCGATGCCCGATCCTCCGGTAGATCAGCCTGATCCGCTGACGCGGTTGGTGCCCAATCCTTAGCTGGATCAGACTGAGATGCTACCGCTGTCAGTGCAAGAGCAATTGCCGATGCTCGATCCGTTGCTCAAGGTGGTACCGATGTGCGAGACAGTGGCGATCGTGTCTGGTCTGCTATGATCAGCTTTCTAACGTGACTAGGCTCCATGACCGTGATCCAGTCTTTTTCTTCATTTCTTTTAAACGCGAGAAGGACTAATTGTGGTGCGTTTGTTAAACCAAACTGCAGTTCATCATAGGGATTCAGCTTGTACTCAGACAACAGACTGATCCAATTTTTTCCAGTAATATAAGTGATGGACAGTGCCTTCGTTACTGACACGACATAAGAAGTGAAACCTGCAAAAATATCCATCGTAGAGCAAACCAAATGGTTTATTCCGTGACGAATGTCACATGGCAAAACCTGCATCGTAAAATTGCAGCAAAATAAAGAAAACATGACATTAAATCAATAAGATTTAGACAGTAAATCAATAAGATTTACTTGATGTGACACGAGTGAATCCTTACCAGGAAATCACTATGTTGAAGTACTAAACAGAAGATTGGTCGTCCAACTACGCGTGGCATGCAGGGCCCCCGCCTACTCCCACAAGCAGGACAGTCCAAAGGTCGGGACAAATCGTATGGACCGAACATCCATGGGACTGGAAACCCTGGTGGGTGCGATAAACCCTACAATGCATACAGATATTGGAGTGTAACCATAATTGATAAACCATCCTCACAAAAAATATGATCTGGATACTTCAAAATATACAGACTAAATTGAGTGGACAGACATTAACATAGACTATTCTCAGGACTCACCACACACCAAAAGCGGCAGTACTAAACAATACAGGGTTCACAAACAGAAATCAAGTACTAGACAATCAAAGTTGCATTAATTAAACTCTGTAGACTATTTCTTGCCACCGACCTACGAGATGAACCCCGCATAACTGACTAGGCCATGGACTTCGTGAGAGATGTCTACCGGCACCATCACCATCTCCTCAACCTTGGAGAACCTAACAGAGTGGTCTTTCCACTCATAAACATGACGATGAAGACATGCCGCATCAGATTTGTTGGGAAGCTTTACAAGAACCACACCCTTCGTAATCGAAGGCACAACCAGGAAATTGCTCTGGTCAAGTACACCCTCGAGAACACGCCTGACAACAATGCTACAGGAAAACACTAGTTCAGGACACGTGGCGACAAGGACACAGCTGCTAGATAGTTTAGCAGTAGAACTCATCCTCGGGTCTTCCAGTTCACACGACATGACTTTGAGAACTTCATCTCCACCGCGGACCTTGTTCTAAATCAAACAGAAACCAAATATTTTATTACTACCTCCGTTCAGAAATATAAGATGATTCTCGATATTTTAATCCATATATGACTACATATACGCACAGAAATGAGTGAACAAAGACACTAGAACATGTCTTCAAAGGCATGAGAGCAGAGGGATTACTTGCAATATCCATAACACAAGTTACTAATGCAAATATACCCTCTTCAAAGGTAGCGTTGATGTTCATAAAGTAGTTGAAAGTAATCTATAAGAAATCAGTGTCAACCTCTCGCATGTTTTGGTCAAAAGAGGAATTTAGATCTGCCATTTGGCACACAAAAACCACATGCAAGATCACCCAGAAAGTGGTACTACTAGTACTAGTACTGCGTGTTAGATGAAATAACATGATCAAGATCGAGAAAAAGATCATCAAGAAGAGATATTACTTGGACTTGCTTAATGAGGGATCCCAGAGAGGGGGGCTTGGACAGGGCGATGGCTTTGAGCTTGTCTGCAGTAGTCTCGGCGGGGTGCTTGCGCTTCTTCGTACCATGAGCCTCGATGGTTTTTGCCAGAGCCATAGACATCACTTCGGCTGGTGCTGCAGCGTCCATCAAGAAATTGTCAAATAGAAATAAAAGAAAAGAAACCATAATCACAAACCTAAAAGAAGAATAGAGAGGGAGTTATAGGATCAGTCTCGGGGTTGCAAGACTGGGCCTTGGCCAGAATCAACACCATTGATGCGCTCACCTTTCCTTCTTTGGGAGAGAAGAACAATGGCAGAAGCAGGTCGGGGTTTTCTTGAAGAAATGAGGAACAAGATGAGGGAGAAGCGAGGGTTGGGTAGAGAGGAAGCCGGGAGAGAAGAGTGAAATGATGGTTGCTTCGTCCGTCCAACTTACTGCTGGAAAGGAGGGGGTTTTGTGATTTGACGGCTCATTGGGCATTACTGTGACGCTTCGATCAGGGAAGTCTACCGTGCAGTTGGGCACTCTACTACGGAGTAATTTAGTGCATGGCTGGCGGACCCTAATGATGGCTGTCCCACACGTCGGCGAAAGTGAGTAGCAATGTTCCCGACGACCGTCGAGGAGGATGCGCATGGTAGAGCGAGTCCACTGTTTTTTCTGAAGAAAAAAATGATTACAACAAGCGTTTCCACTCTTACAACGGAGGAGTGCGAAACACGGTAGCCACTTGAACATACATAGTGCTCCTACTACTAGGCATGTGCAGTGGTTCATACGTCAGTACTACATAATCTTCTTGCTAGTTTAGGAGTAAGATATGACGATAACAAATGATGTTGTGCGCATGTCAATTATATGAACAGTAATGTAACTATATTGAGATGAGAATGCAACCAAACACACCCACATGCTTTGTGCTACAGTGACTGATCTGCACCGTCTGATTTTGATCCAACGGTCATGTTGCACCGAGACATGGACATGCCCATGCAGAGGACGCCAAAACACCACCGAAGTCCCTCTGCTTCTCGAGGCGCACGACGTTGGTGATGCAGGGTGCAACGGCCCGCAGAGCCCGCTCCCGGTCGACGGGAGCCAGCTCATCAAAGACGGCATCCAATGGCACGAATGGATTCCAGTGACGGAGCCCTGAGATGATTCGCCCGGCAATGGCGACGGCAGCCCGCAACCCCTCCTTGTCCAGCTCCGCCCCCACCATCGCACGGAGACGGCTCAGCTCCTCAAAGATATAGGTGAAGAAGGAGACCAGGTCAGGAAGCCCCAGCTCATTGAAGTTGATGGGGTGGTCGAACGGGTTTAGCCCGACGACCGACATGGTCGCGCTGGCACGACGATAGGCATCGCGCAGCCGCAACACGTGCGTGGCAACTTGGTCCACCAAGTGGCTGAGGCGATCCTGGACCTCGTCACGATCGGCCCGCTCGCGCTCCAGGCGCCTCCCCTGACGGCCTATCGTATCTCCCGCTTTCTGCAGCAACGTCGCCGATGCCTCGAGCATCTTTGTGGTGGACGCCTGCCGCTTTTGAAGCTCCGTGTACTCCCGCACATAACGGAGGAGCATGGCACTCCTCTCCTCCTTGAGCTCATAGAGCTCCACGTCCTTGGCCCTGAGCTCCGCATCATTGGCCTCGAGCTCCTGTGTCAGGCGCCTCACCTCAGACTCCGTGATCTACTGCGCCGCCATGGCACTAGGTAGAAGCAATGGGGAGAGGAAGCAAAGGGGGTGAAACAGCTGAAAGGCAATGCAATCTACAGGAAGGCGGAGGGAGCCAGCCGAGGAGCGGGGAATCTTTAGGTTTTCACCATGGGAAAACACCAATAGATGACTTCTCACATCAAGGAGTAGTGGGTTTTACAGGCGGAGTCATCGTGACTAATTACTGTCGCGCCTGCTCCCGTCAATCAAAAAATTAAAAATCCTGCCGCGCCTGCTCCTGTCATTCAAAAAATTAAAAATCCTGCCGCGTCTGCCGGACCCAAAGACTAGAGCAACGTCGTGGTGGATATTTAAATTTACCTGCCCGCAAGGAGATAGAAAAAGGGTGAAAAAACAAATGTGGCGGTGGCCTAGCTAATCGGTCGCACTAGCCCAACTAGCTAGCCACCGTGCTTCACTGATGTACTCAGCGGGAAAGGTGGTCTTTTGTGATTTGATGACTCATTTACTTGCTTCGGCGCTACGACCGAGGAGGACCCAGAAAACGCGTGGCAGGGCGCCCCACATCTCGGCAAGGAAGAATATATGCGTGCACCACCCGGGAGGACCACGAAACCACGCGGTAGGGTGTGCCACGTCTCGGCACGGAGGAAAAATGTGCGTGTAAAAATATATCAGATGCAGTAGTACCTATGGTTCGACCTCGGGACCCAGCCAGTCGGTCGAAAACACCCCACTGGCCACACAACTTCATCATGCTAACGTGGCACGGAGGATAGGTGTGGTTAGCTCTCGACCAGCCACAACGTCTCTTGTTCTAGGCGATTCTTCTATTTTCCAAGCTTTTTCTAGTTATAATAACACCACGGCAAGCTAGCGCCGCTCTTCGTGTGTGCTCGTGCGTCTAAAGGTTAGACGATGGAGAGGGGAGAGAGATCGCAGACCTGGGACCCACCAGTAAGTGAGTCAACGGTCATGCACGTGTTGACGAGGCACTCCCTCTACTCTACTCAACATAATACTGTATAGAATCAAGTTATGGGACAAAGCCAACAACCGTTGTTGTTTCAGGCTATCGACTTACGCTTTGTAGTCCAGGTTGCCAGTTCGAATCTCGTCTTTCAGATTTGTTAGTTTTAGGTCCAAATTTGATCAATAACAAGTGGGACCCCCGTGTGTTGTTCCGATATTTCAGTGAAGGATGGTCTTTTTTTGAACAAACACTTTGCGCGGTTAGACAAGTAATGACACGAGTTACACGTATTTTGCAAGTTTACGAACAAAAATGACAACGACATAGAATATCACATCCACCCCGCAGCTTAGATGCTATGGTGATACGAGCAAGGTTGTCAGAATCGCGATTTTGAATCGGATCGGAGCTCTGATGGTAGAATCATAAATCGTAGAATCTTCACTACCAGGATCGTAGAAACGTAGATTTTATGAACTAAACTCGTAGAATCAGATGGGTAAGTTTGGATCATAAAGTCGTAGAATCATATAACAGAATCGTGATTCTAACAACCTTGGATATGAGTTTTTACATCGTTGGAAGTGAGATCCAATGTCTTGGGAGTAGTCTTTGTAATTATGCGCAATTTCCAAACTCTCCAAAGTTTTTTTTGCAAATAAAACATTCAGGCCTCGTGTGTGCCGCTGCATCTTGGATCCAACGGCTCCCCGTTGCTCATATTAGGTGCTCCCCGTAGCTTAATTAGCCGCTACGGTGATACGAGCATCTAGGTCGTATGATCTGTGATCAGATGGCACATGCGTAGTACTTGTACTTTCTACGCAATTCCCAAACTCTCTTAGCCGTATATTGCAAAAACATTCAAAGCTCCTACTGTGGGCCGTTAGATCTCTGTGAACTCGTATAACCATAGAATCTACGGTGCGGGAGCACCTCATATTCACCCATGCGAGAAAACATCAGGTGCTCTCGCAGATTGGATGCTACGGTGATACGAGCTTCGAGGTCGTTTGATCTGAGATACAATGGCATCTGAGCAGTCTTTGTGCTTGTAAGCAGTGGCCGAACTCTTTGGGGGCTTTTCTGCAAAAAACCATTCGAACCACCGAGGAGTTGTTGGGTCACAAATCCAACGGCTCCGAAGAGCTTGTATCACCAAAGCATCTAAGGTGTGGTAGCACATGATATTCTTACATACAGGAGAATATGATGTCCTCCTTCATCTTAGATGCTACGGTGTTACGAGCTTCGAGGTCGTTGGATATGGGATCCAAGGGCATCTGAGTAGTTTTTGTACAAATTGTGTGCAATTCTCAAACTCATTAAGGTTTCCTGTAAAAATATTAAGACATCATGTGAGCTGCTATATCTCAGATCTACAGGCTCCAAGCAACTCGTATCAGCATATAACATCTATGTTGTGGGGGCAGATGATATTATCTCAGGGAGGAGGGGGGTGCACAACCAATCGGTGTTTGGGAGCTAGGATGGGGACAAATATAATCTAAACATTCCTAAACAGAGCTTCATAAATTTATCTAAGGTCGAGGGGTTAACCCCTGACAATCTACATAGCTCCGCCTAAACACAACATTTGCATGTACTGTAGTACTAGACTTAATATTCATGTTTCTGTTTCCTGTTCATTTTAAATATTGAATTGAGGACCATGCATGTCTTACATTTTACTCCCTTCGTTCCTAAATATTAGTCTTTTTAGAGATTTCAAATGGACTAGCACATACGGACGTATATAGACATATTTTAGAGTGCAGATTCACTCATTTTGCTCCGTATGTTGTTGAAATCTCTAAAAGACTAATATTTAGGAACAGAGGGAGTATTTTTGTATCGTGTCATACATGCATGGTTTGGAAAAATAGATGCACTATACTTATTGGATTGTTGTTGTGTTCGTGTGTGTGTGGGGGGGGCATATGCTTAATACATACAAAGTTTTCTCACCACCATGTTGTTCATCTTTCAAATTTGAATTTGCAATGAAAAACTTACTAGGGATACCATGAAATGTGAAATCCACGTTGAGATCACTATATCACAAACTCACTCTAATTCAAGAACTCATCATAAATCAATTACCACGTCGATATTACTATTTGCAAGGAAAATACGGGCATTGTAATACACATAGATTTGTTCGGCAATTTAAAAGATTCCTTTCGTATTCTCGAATGGTACCCAACGGCGTACCAGCCAGACCTTGGTGAAGGAAATATGCCCTAGAGGCAATAATAAAGTATTATATATTTCCTTATATCATGATAAATGTTTATTATTCATGCTAGAATTTTATTAGCCGGAAACATAATACATGTGTGAATACATAGACAAACAGAGTGTCACTAGTATGCCTCTACTTGACTAGCTCGTTAATCAAAGATGGTTATGTTTCCTAGCCATAGACATGAGTTGTCATTTGATTAAACGGGATCACCTCATTAGGAGAATGACGTGATTGACATGACCCATTACGTTAGCTTAGCACCCTATCATTTAGTATGTTGCTATTGCTTTCTTCATGACTTATACATGTTCCTATGACTATGAGATTATGCAACTCCCGTTTACCGGAGGAACACTTTGTGTGCTACCAAATGTCACAACGTAACTGGGTGATTATAAAGGTGCTCTACAGGTGTCTCCAAAGGTACTTGTTGGGTTGGCGTATTTCGAGATTAGGATTTGTCACTCCGATTGTCGGAGAGGTATCTCTGGGCCCACTCGGTAATGCACATCACTATAAGCCTTGCAAGCATTGTGACTCATGAGTTAGTTGCGAGATGATGTATTAAGGAACGAGTAAAGAGACTTGCCGGTAACGAGATTGAACTAGGTATCGAGATACCGACGATCGAATCTCGGGCAAGTAACATACCGATGACAAAGGGAACAACGTATGTTGTTATGCGGTCTGACCGATAAAGATCTTCGTAGAATATGTGGGAGCCAATATGGGCATCTAGGTCCCGCTATTGGTTATTGACCGGAGAGGTGTCTCGGTCATGTCTACATAGTTCTCGAACCCAAAGTGTCCGCACGCTTAAAGTTACGATGACAGTTATATTATGAGTTTATGTGATTTGATGTACCGAAGGTTGTTCAGAGTCCCGGATGTGATCACGGACATGACGAGGAGTCTCGAAATGGTCGAGACGTAAAGATTGATATATTGGACGACTATATTCGGACACCGGAAGTGTTCCGGAGAAGTTTCGGATTAAACCGGAGTGTCGGAGGGTTACCGGAACCCCCCGGGGAAATATTGGGCCTTGGTGGGCCTTGAGGGGAGAGAGAGGGCAGCAGCCATGAGGTGGCGCGCCCCCTCCCATGGGGAATCCTAGTTGGACTAGGAGAGGGGGGCGCAGCCCCCTTTCCCTCTCCCTCTCCCTCTCTTTCCTTCCCCCCCCCTTCTTTCATAGTAGGACTAGGAAAGGGGAGTCCTACTCCTACTAGGAGGAGGACTCCCCCTCTCTCCTTGGCGCGCCTAGGGCAGCCGGCCTCCCCCTTGCTCCTTTATATACGGGGGCAGGGGGCACCTAAGAACACACTTGATATACGATATTTTAGCCTTGTGCGGTGCCCCCCTCCACCAGATTACACCTCGATAATACCGTCGCGGAGCTTAGGCGAAGCCCTGTGTCGGTGGAACATCATCATCGTCACCACGCCGTCGTGCTGACGAAACTCTCCCTCAACACTTGGCTGGATCGGAGTTCGAGGGATGTCATCGAGCTGAACGTGTGTAGAACTTCGGAGGTGCCGTGCGTTCGGTACTTGATCAGTCGGATCGTGAAGACGTACAACTACATCAACCGCGTTGTGATAACGCTTCCGCTGTCGGTCTACAAGGGTACGTGGACAACACTCTCCCCTCTCTTTGCTATGCATCACCATGATCTTGCGTGTGCGTAGGAATTTTTTTGAAATTACTACGTTCCCCAACACTTGGCTCGTGTTAATCCTAAAAAAAAACCGGGCTCGTGTCCTTCTGTTAGCGTGCGTGGTACGCACATTAGCCAACCCCAACCAGTCGAGCCTCCGCGTTTCAAGTCGAAATATCTGGCGGCCAGAATTCCAGCCCTAGGAAATTCCCCTCATGTCCCCGGTCCATAATGACTACCGATGAACAATGGAGGGACGATTTAGTAACTAGACAACGTTATCTACCGTGCCGAGCATGGTTCAATTCCCTCGGTCGCCGCTCCCCAAGGTCACCCGTCAACTGCATTGCCTAGTACTACTACTACTACACCAGGATGAGC
This sequence comes from Aegilops tauschii subsp. strangulata, assembly GCF_002575655.3. Taxonomy (NCBI): domain Eukaryota; kingdom Viridiplantae; phylum Streptophyta; class Magnoliopsida; order Poales; family Poaceae; genus Aegilops; species Aegilops tauschii. The sequence goes on along the minus strand of NC_053037.3, from coordinate 467,579,664 downwards.
AAAGAATTGAGCCCGTTTGTTCGTGCCTAGTACTACTTGAGTTAATATATCAGGGACCCCTAAAAAAATAGTTAATATATCAGGCAATGCACTGGTACGGACGGATTATCCTTTTACTCTGCATATATAACTTGTCTGAAGTGTAACTAAGCAAAATGTTTGACCAAATCCTTTCTTACGAAATACAACAGGACAGATGTATCGCTTGAAAATTTATTGCATGATGCATGTTATGATGCTGTTTCGAATCCTGGATTATAAATTTCAGAAAATACAAAAGTGACCAGAAATTCATGAAACCGAGCATGGTCACGTGATATGGCACAAATATTCCTTCGTAATTTTTTTCTTCAATTTGAGACAAGCTGCTTATGACAAGTTGCACAAATGAAGAGCCAAGGTATTTTGGAACAAAGACCTGTCATGTTAAGGGGAACGCTTTCGCTATTGAAACCGTGGGCGTTTACGTGCCGCCACGAGTCCCGCTTCTGATCGGCACGTGCCATTCGAGCAAGCGTGTGAGTCGACGGGAGGCGTGCGAGCAGACCGCTGCGCCGGCTGATAGGGAGGCGTGCGAGTAGACCGCTGCGCAGGCTCACTGAGAGGTGAGCCCTTTGACCAGGCTCCGCCGCCCACCTTCGTCCCAACTGCTCCCACTTTTAATGTCGCCGTCACCATAGTTTAAAATCAACCCCGCACTACCCGGTATCGCTACAATCTTCTCTCTTCCTCTCTGATTCTCCTGTCGTCTACCTCCAACCAGCCTGACGTAAACGTATGCCATGCCGCATCACGATGGTCTGCCCTTAGTCTTCCAGTTTCCTGAGGAAGACACCCAGCCGGAGTCTCAAGAACATAAGGCGCTTTGGGACGAGCTTGAACCGGCCTTGCGGGAAGATGTCGCGCCTGTGCCCGCTCCCATTACAGCTCCCGTCGCCCCGACTGCGCCAGCGCCCATCCCCGTGGCATTGATGGGCTGGGAGCCACACATTGTCGCCGAGCTTGATGCCACGGGATTCCACGAGGTCCCCGCCGACTTTCACGCGCCCGTGCACCTGCCAGCGCATGCGCCTGCGCGTGCACTGACGTGCGCGCCTGTGCCGGTGCCCGTGCACCTGCCAGTGCATGCGCCTGCGCGTGCACTGACGTGCGCGCCCGTGCCGGTGCCCGTGCACATGAATGTCTCCGCCGCGCCGTTGCTAGCGCCTGTCCCCGCGCGGGTGCCAGTGCCCCCCCTCAGCGGCATGGATGGCCGCTGTCGACCGCTTCCTTGCACCAACGCCAGTCGTCTCCTCCCGCCAGTTGACTCGCTCCTGGAGACCGAAGTCCAGAACATTGTGGCCTTCTTTGAAGCTAGGGCCAACGTCCAGGAGTACGCCAACAACGGCACAAGGCGCCGCCGTCACCGTCAGTCAGTGGCCCGGCGACACACAGAGCACGGTAGAGGAGCCCCTTCCCACCGCAAGATGCCCCCGCCGCCACCGCGTAATCTAAATTTGCCATGAAAAACGTTCGGATTGCCATGCTTAAAATCCGAACGTTTATCATTTCCGTTTATTTTAGATCGATCATCGTATGAATGTAAAGTCGGAGTCAGACTGAATGAAATCTATGGTTTGATCGATTGAATGTTCTGCTAGAGCCGTATCAAATTAAATATAAAACGTCATCAAGCCACATGTATTCCTTATCATCCAACGACCTAGATTGCTTCAATGTCGAGTGCTCAACACGTTTAGCGTGTAGTTAATTTCATGCCAAAAATAGTGCTAATCACATAATAACACAAAAATAATATCCTACTTAATATTCGCATGCACTTAATATACTTCCAAATTAACGTGCATTGTACGTACACATTGACTAGTACTACTAGTACGTGAAACTGGTGCCGTAACTTGTGAACGCATCCAGATATGGTCAACGGCAACATCGCCCATGAGTTCTTCGTGTTTGCCCGTGCGTCGAAACGCAGAAGGGGAGGAGAGAGAGAGACCACACATGGAACCCACCAGTATGTGAAGGCGAATAGTACGTGCTAACGAGCCGGTCCCACTAATGTACTAAAAATAATATTACATGTTATCCATTAAATAGGCTATGGTAATATAAAAACATTATATGAACAAAGGGGGGTACAACAAACATTGCTGTTCTACGTATGTTGCCTATTAACGTGCGGCTTGAAGGCCCTGGTCGCATGTTCGATCCCCGTCCTTTATTTTTTAATTTGTATATGGGTCCAAATTTGTTTCATGATAGGTGGGCCCCTCGGTGTGTAGTTTGTGGCACTTTAATTTGTGGGTCGAAATTTGTTCCATTCCAAGTGGACTATCGGTGTGTAGTTTTGTAGCTTATTTGTAATAATCAGAGTTTTTGCAATAATACCATGGTGCGACATTGAAGGCGAGAAAGGACGTGCGAGAGAGCGATGACCGAGCTAGAGGGAAATCAATTGGGGGAGGTTGATACGTCTCCGTCATATCTACTTTTCCAAACACTTTTGCCCTTGTTTTGGACTCTAACTTGCATGATTTGAATGGAACTAACCCGGACTGACGCTATTTTCAGCAGAATTGCCATGGTGTTATCTTTGTGCAGAAACAAAAGTCTCGGAATGACCTGAAAATTCATGCAGATTATTTTTGGAAATAATAAAAAATACTGGCGAAAGAATCAAGGCCAGGGGGCCCACACCCTTTCCACGAGGGTGGGGGCGCGCCAGCCCCCTGCCTCGTGGCCCCCCTGGAGCTCCACCAACCTCAACTCCAACTCCATATATTCATGTTCGGGGAGAAAAAAATCAAGGAGAAAGATTCATCGTGTTTTACGATACAGAGCCGCCGCCAATCCCTAAACTCTCTCGGGAGGGCTGATCTGGAGTCCGTTCAGGGCTCCGGAGAGGGGAATCCGTCGACATCGTCATCATCAACCATCCTCCATCACCAATTTCATGATGCTCACTGTCGTGCGTGAGTAATTCCATCGTAGGCTTGCTGGACGGTGATGGGTTGGATGAGATTTATCATGTAATCGAGTTAGTTTTGTTAGGGTTTGATCCCTAGTATCCACTATGTTCTGAGATTGATGCTGCTATGACTTTGCTATGCTTAATGCTTGTCACTAGGGCCCGAGTGCCATGATTTCAAATCTGAACCTATTATGTTTTCATGAATATATGTGAGTTCTTAATCCTATCTTGCAAGTCTATAGCCACCTACTATGTGTTATGATCCGGCAACCCCGAAGTGACAATAATCGGGACCACTTCCGATGATGACCGTAGTTTGAGGAGTTCATGTATTCACTATGTGTTAATGCTTTGGTCCAGTACTCTATCAAAAGGAGGCCTTAATATCCCTTAGTTTCCAATAGGACCCCGCTGCCACGGGAGGGTAGGACAAAAGATGTCATGCAAGTTCTTTTCCATAAGCACGTATGACTATATTCGGAATACATGCCTACATTACACTGATGAATTGGAGCTAGTTCTGTGTCACCCTATGTTATGACTGTTACATGATGAACCGCATCCGACATAATTCTCCATCACCGATCCAATGGCTACGAGCTTTTCACATATTGTTCTTCGCATATTTACTTTTCCGTTGGTATTGTTACAATCACTACAAAACCCAAAAAATTACTTTTGCTACCGTTACCGTTACTATCATACTTCTTTGCTACTAAATACTTTGTTGCAGATATTAAGTTATCCGGGTGTGGTTGAATTGACAACTCAACTGCTAATACTTGAGAATATTCTTTGGCTCCCCTTGTGTCGAATCAATAAATTTGGGTTGAATACTCTACCCTCGAAAACTGTTGCGATCCCCTATACTTGTGGGTTATCAAGACTATTTTCTGGCGCCGTTGCCGGGGAGCATAGCTCTATTCTTTGAGTCACTTTGGATTTATATCTGCTGCTCACTATGAAGAACTTGAAAGACATGAAAACAAAAATTTATCCCTCAACTACGAGGGGAGGTAAGGAATTGCCATCTAGCTCTGCACTTGATTCACCTTCTATTTTGAGTAAGCTTGTGACACCTAAACATGCTTCTGCTATTAATTCTGATATGTCGCATGTTATTAATGATGCCACTTCTGCTATGCATGATACTTATGATGAAACTACTTCTATGCTTGATACTACTGTGCCACTTGGTGAATTTCTTGATGAACAACTTGCTAGGTCTAGAGAGAATGAAATTATTGAAACTGATAATATTGATGAAAGTGATGATGAAGATTCTCCCCCTAGATATGAATTGCCTGTTGTGCCTGAGGGCTATGTTATGGATGAAGAAACTGCTAGAGACTTTCTTGCTTGCAATGATAGAAGTGATCTTAAGAAATTATTAGCTAAGCTGAAACAAAAAACTCTGAATGCTAGAATGAAATATGATCCTGCTTATGCTACTTCACCAATCTTTGTTACCGATAAGGATTATGAATTCTCTGTCGCCCCTGATATAATTACATTGGTTGAATCTGATCCTTTTTATGGCTATGAATCTGAAACTTTTGTGGCACATCTTACTAAATTAAATGATATAGCCACCCTATTCACTAATGATGAGAAAACTCGCTACTATTATATCCTTAAAATATTTCCGTTCTCATTAAAGGGTGATGCTAAGATATGGTTTAATTCTCTTGATCCTGGTTGTGTGCGTAGTCCCCAGGATATGATTTATTACTTCTCTGCTAAATATTTCCCTGCTCATAAGAAACAAGCTGCTTTAAGGGAAATATATAATTTTGTGCAAATTGAAGAAGGGAGTCTCACACAAGCTTGGGGGGCTTCTCCAATTACTTAATGATTTACCTGATCATCCTCTCAATAAAAATGTAATACTTGATATCTTTTATAATGGACTAACCGATGCTTCCAGAGACCACCTGGATAGTTGTGCTGGTTGTGTTTTCAGGGAAAGAACACTAGATGAAGCTGAAATTTTATTGAATAATATGTTGACCAATGAAAATAATTAGACACTTCCCGAATCAACTCCTAAGCCAACTCCGAAGAAAAGGGGTATTCTATTTCTCAGTCCTGAAGATATGCAAGAGGCAAAGAAATCTATGAAGGAAAAAGGTATAAAAGCTGAAGATGTTAAGAATTTACCTCCGGTTGAAGAAATACATGGTCTTAATTTACCGCCTGTTGAAGAAATACATGATTTTAATCCATTACCTATTGAAGAAACACATGGTCTTGATAACCCGACACAGGTAGTAAAGGTAAATTCTCTCTATAGATATGATAAAGCTGAAATCCCTCCTACTAAGTTTGCTAGCCAATGTTTGGATGAGTTTGATAATTTTATGGTTAATCAAGAAAACTTCAATGCTTATGTTGGTAGAGAATTAAAATGCAATGCTTATATGATTGAACACTTGAGTGATTATATTTCTAGAGTTAAAGGTGAACTTAAACTCATT